>NC_067400.1:347679696-347985529 GCF_016432865.1 Antechinus flavipes
TGGCATACTTGTGAACTCCAATGAGTAAAGGTGTAAACATAAGCATTGTACTAATTAGTTCTACTTAGTACCTTGTTTCAGGTTCTGGCCCAAAACATCTTCTTGTAAGATCAGATCAACAATCTTATCAACTCTAATGAGTTAGCAGTTTGTAAGGATTCCAACAATATACCATAATTTATTCACATAGTGAACATTTCAAAGTTAATGCTTGTTTTTAATATTGAAAATTCCATATTTTGTTTAGTTTTACCCTAAAGTGAACCAAAATAGTTTTCTCAATAAGTTGCTTAATGATCCTTTGTGCTTATTAAAGAGACATCATTTATCAAAAACACTAAAGTAACACTCATCTAATGACAATTAAAGATAAATATATAATCATGTATATCTGTGTATATTTATTTTTTACATATGTTTTCATTATTGGTGCCATGTGTAGTGATCTGAAGTGAAGAAAATACAGAGAAGCAGTGTATAATTTGTGTGCTTCAGTGTATGAAACTGTTCTGTTTTGAAATAGAAAGGTGGAATAAAAGCTCCTTGAGGGCAGGAACTGTTTTACCTTTTCTTTTACCATTTATCATACAGCCTAATTCATAGCAGGTACTTAATAAGAGCTTATTGAGAGAAAGAACACAAGATTTGATTCTGGTTCTGCTTTATGTTGTCTGAATTATATTGATGGAGTCATTCTTTCGGTCTTCTTTTTCCTCATTTATAAAATGAGAATATTGGACTAAATGTACAATATTTACTTTTTGTTCTTGCTTCACTGCTTTTCAATTTCAGTTCCATTCAAAAAAGATTCTACTAAGTACCTAAATGTTCCTGTATATTAAGAAACTGCTATATAGGAACTGGTGAATACAAAACCAAACAGTACCTTTCCCTCAAAGAATTCTTATTATATAAAATAGGCTCAAAAATAAGTGAAAGGGTCAAAGAAGAGAGTAGATAAAATTCTCTGGGAGACTGTGGGAAGAGGATTCATAGTGAATATAACATTTGAACTAGAGCTTATTATGATTGTTATTTATTTGCAAGCTTTTATATAGAACTTTGAGGCTTGCAAATCACATTAGTTCTGCTCTCTCATTTAGTTATACCAATTCTGTAGGTTTAAGTTCTATTATTATCTTCATTTTATAAAGTGACGTCCAGAGTCACACAGCTAATTAGTGTTTGACGAGTCTTCCTGATTAAGTCCTGTATCATCTAACAGTCTTCTTGAAAGAAGATAAAAATTCTGAAAGTCAGTAAAGTGGAGTCACACTGAAGCTAGATTGTTGCTAGAGTCAATATCAGGTTGAGAAGTTTGTATTTTATTTTTCTTGATTTTTCATTCTCTCTCACCTCCTATATCCAAACCATTGTCAAGTTCCATTGATTATGTTGCTATAGCATCTTTCATATTCTCTCCTTTCCTTTGACATTGTTACCATTATGATCCATGCTCTCCTGAGCTGCTCTTGGATAATTACAGTAAGCCTTTTGATTGATTTCTCAAGTCCAGTCCATCTTCCCCTAACTTGTCAAAAATGATCTTCTTAAAGTACAGATCTGGCCATATCATCCTCCTATTTCATAAACTTCAGGGGCTCCCTATAACTTCCAGAATCCAATATAAAGTCCTGTTTGGCATTCAAAGCTTTCCACAATCTGACCTCTTTCAGCCTTTTCAGTCTTTTTTTACATTTTAACTCCTCTACATATACTTTGCAGACCATTGACACTAGTCTTTTGGCTATTTCTTGCACAGGACACCATTTCTTTACTTCATATATTTCATTGGCTGTCCTCTATGCCTGGGAATATTTTCTTTCTTCATCTTCATCTCCTCCTGGTTTCTTTTAAGGCCCAACTAAACTTCTACTTTCTACAAGAAAGTAAATGTCCCAATTAATACTAGTCTAGTTAATTTCCTCTGTTATTTCCCATTTATCCTACACATGTCTTATTAGTACATAATTATCTTCATGTTGTCTTTCATATTAGACTTGGGATTTCTTGAGTAGGGATTGTTGCTTGGCTGTTTTTTCCACCCTAATGTGCCAAGCACTACTAGAAGCTTACTAAGTGGTTAGCTGACAAGAAGTCCCTAAAGGTTTTTAAATGGATGAGTGATACATGAAGACCTACTCTTCATGAAGATTACTTTGGATTAAGGAAAAGAGGTCTTGTAAGAAATCAGGAAAATGTTATACTGTTAATAACAATCTAAATGAGAAGTGATAAAGACACTAACAAGATTATACCCTTTTTTTGTAAAGGATATGGATAGAGTCATACTTGCTATTGGAATAATGCTTTAAACCTTTTCAAAAGTGCTTCATATCTTGTTAAATTAGATCCTTATTAATAGAGTGAATTTCTTTTTCTTATTTTAAATATGAAGAATTTTGGGTAGCCAAGACTTTTAAGGGACTGGCCCAGAGGTCAGTTATTAGATTCTGACATCTTTAGTTAGATTGTGAACTCTTTGACAACATAAACTATTTTTACCTTTCTGTAAATCCCATTGCTTAACACAGTACCTAGTATACAGTAGAAGTTTAATTAATACTTGTTGAGTTATTGATAGATTTTGAACTAGAATATTGGTCTTTGAATTTCATTTGACTGTATTTTATCACATTTCATAATAAACTTTCATGTTGTTAAAAAAAACAGTAATGTTTAGTTGCCAAAAATGAATTTTGATTAAATTTCTTTCTACAGAAATTACCCAGATGAACTTTTAGTGTTAGTACATAGTACATACTGGAAACAGGCCAGGGTTGCTGACTATTGAAAAGAACTGTCAACAGCTATTTTACCTCTGCTTGAGCTGTTTGCATTTCTTATGGACTTTGTTTAATAAGTCTAACAGAGTAAAAGAGCTTGTTTATTCATTTGAGGATGGACTTTTGATTTTTCTGTCAACTGAGCCATTCTCGAGAAAGTAAAATTTCATCTCTATACTACAAAGCAAAATGAGGGATGTTGTTTCTCCTTTCCTTTCCTCGTCTTGGTTTACAGCTTTGTTGTCTTTCACAAATCCACATGATTCTGTGTCCTGTCCTTTCCAAATGAAACACTCTAAATGAGTGTTGATCATTGAGTCAGTTTTAGAGAAGTCAGCTGTACTACAGATGATGAGAATCAAACAGAAGCAAAACTAGGTTCACTTGGAGTTCTTTCAAATTGGACTTATTTGTATTTCTAATAAGTTTAGGAATTTAAAAAAAATGTTTTGGAAACCTGATTTGTGGATGGAAAGTCAGGATCGTTAACATATTTGCCAAAGGACCTTGTTTTTTCTAGCTATCTTTGAGAGATAATTAATTTTCTTAATAGTGGTCACTGAAAAAAATTTTTTTAAAAGCTTTTCATTTTCAAAATATATGCACAGATAGTTTTCAACATTCACCTTTGCAAAGGCAAATTTTTTCCCCTTACTTTTCTCCACTCTCTCCCTTAGACAAAATGTAATCCAGTGTGTTAAACATGTGCAATTCTTCTACATATTCCCACAATTATGCTGCACAAGAAAAACCAGATCAAAAAGGGGAAAAATGAGAAAGAAAACAAAAGGCAAGCCAACAACAACAAAAACAGTGAAAATACTATGTGGTGATCCATATTCAGTCCAACAGTCCTCTCTCTGGGTACAGATAGCTCTTTTTATCACAAATCCATTGGAACTACCCTGAATCACCTCCCTATTGAAAAGAGTCATGTCCATCATAATTGATCATCATATAATCTTGCTGTTGCTGTGTATAATGGTTTCTTGGCTCTACTCACTTCATTTAGCATCAATTCATGTAAGTCTTTTTAGGCCTCTCTGAGGTCATCCTGCTGATTATTTCTTATAGAACAATAACACTGCATAACATTCATATCAAACTTGTTCAAATATTTCCCAATTGATGGGCATCTCCTCAGTTTCCATTTCTCTGCCAACACAAAAAGTGATGTTATAAATATTTTTGTATGTATGAGTCCTTTTTTTTATAGTTTCTTGGGGATATATTGCTGGCTCAAAGGCTACATACAGTGTAATTGCCCTTTGGACATAGTTGGAAATTGTTCTTCAGAATGGTTGGATCAGTTCACAACTCCAACAATGTAGTAGTGACCGATTTTTCATATCTTCTCCAACATTTATCACTTTTCTTTCCCGTTGTGTTAATCTTAAGTATGAAGTGGTACCTCAAAGTTATTATATTTTGCATTTCTCTAATCAATAAATTTAGAACCCAGATCCTAAAACTGTGGTTTATGATGCCTTATTATCTTATAACTGAATGTAGAACTTGTGAATTTGATTATCAGTAAATTTTTTATTTGTATACCTTTAAAAAAAACCCCACAAACCTATGTATCTGGAGTCATCAAAATTTCTTGGGCTGAGGAGTCATGAATGGAAAAAGAAGTCCTGATTTAGAGCATTTTTTCATATGATTATATATATATGAAGCTATCTATAGCTTCATCTTCATCTAAAAACTGCCTGCTTGTATCCTTTGACTACTTAACAAATTGGGGAGTGACTTGTATTCTTATAAATTTGACTCAATTCTCTATTTATTTGAGAATTGAGGCCTTCATTAAAAATACTTGCTATAAAATTATTTCTCAACTTTCTCTTTTCCTTCTAATCTTGATTGAGTTGGTTTTGTTTGTACAAAACGTGTTAAAACCTTTTTTTTTCCTTCATATGTTCTCTGTCTCTGGTTTGGTCATAAAGTCTTAACTTCATAGGTCTGACAGATGACTTATTTCTTGCTTCCTTGATTTCTGCTTATTAGTTTCTGCCATACTATCTTACAGTTTTCCCAGCAGTTTTTGTCAGATAGTGAGTCTTTATCTCAGAAGTTGGACTCTGAGTTTAGCAAACAGTAGGTTACTATAGTCATTGAATATTGTATCTTGTATACCTGATATAGTTCACTGATCCAATACTCTATTTCTTAGCCAGTACCAACTAGTTTTGATGATTGCTGCTTTATAATATAATTTTAGATCTGGTATGGCTAGGCTACCTTTGAAATTTTTTTCATTAATTCCATTGATATTTTTTTAGTAAAATTAAAAAAAAAGTTTGCTTTTATATTCCTACTTGTTTTGCTGGTGCAAAAAGTGATGCTGTAAATATTTGGTATGTATTAGACCTTAGTTCCTGTCTTTGCTTTCTTTGAGATACATTATATATCCAGTAGTCAGCATATATACTCCAAACAACTAGTCCTGCTTCTGACCCAGCCTCCAAAGCCATAATGAAAGGAAGTAGCTCTTGTGGAGAGTGGTTTAGCCATCCCCATCAACTGCCAATTAGCTCAACTTATAGGGTAGGTAAGCCAGCTTGAAGGAGCAAAACACTCTTAGGAGAGACAGGATTTGGCAAGTCAGGCAAATTAAACTATATTAAAACCTAAATGGAAAAAGCCCAGCTCCTGTAGTCAGCACCCTGAAATTCTTTGATATTCTTGACTTTTCATTCTTTCTGATGAAATTTTTTTTAACCTCTATAAATGTTTTGGTAGTTTGATTAGTATGGCATTCAACAAGTAAATTAATTTAGGTAGAATTGTTATTTTTATTATATTAGCTTGGCCATGATTGATATTTTTCCGATTGCTTAGATCTGACTCATTCCTTTATTCATTTATATATATGTTTTGTAATTGTGTTCAGGTAGTTCCTAGATTTGTCTTGGCAAGTATACTCCCAAATATTTTATGTTGTCTATGGTTATTTTATTTCATGTTTTTGTCTTTTAAATTTTTTTAAACATTAAAAAAATTTTCAACATTTACTTCTATGATATTTTGATTTTCTTTTTTTCCTTCCTTCTCCTCCCTTCCCAAGACAGCAATCTGATATGTTACACATGCACAATCATATTAAACATCTTTCCACATTAACCATGTTTCTGCAGTTATTTTAAATTTAACGTCTTCTATCTCTTCTTGCTGAGTTTTGTTGATAATATCTAGAAATGCTTATGATGTATGTGGGTTTATTTTATATTCTGAAACTTTGCTAAAGTTGTTGATTATTTCTGGTAGTTTTTTAGTTGATTTTCTATAATTCTTTAAGAATACTGTCATATCATCTACAGAGTAACAATTTTATTTTCTTCTTGCCCTTTCTAATTCCTTTCTTTTTTTTCCCCTCCTATTGCTAAAATTAACATTTCCAGTACAATATTGAATAATAGTGATGATAATGAACATCTTATTTTACCATGATCTTAATGGGAAGGTTTGCAGCTTACAAAAAATTTTATTTTCAATTCTGAGTTTTTTCCTCTCTCCTTACCTTCTTTCCTCTGAGATGGATAGAAATACCAATATCCGTTATATATATATGAAGTTGTGCAAAACATATTTCCACGCCATATTGCAAAAGAAAAATAAAATGTACTTTAGTATGGTTTCTGGTTGCTCACTTCTCTTGCTGGAATTGGACAGCAATTTTTATCATGAGTATTTTGGAATTGTCTCAAGATTATTATATTGACCAGACTAGTTGAGTCTTTTACAGTTGTTCATTACAATATTGCTATTACTGTGTAAAATATTTTCTTGTTTCTCTTCACCCCATGCATCTGCTCATACAAGTCTTCCCAGGTTTTTCTGAAATTATCCACTTTGTTATTTTTTAAAATATGTATGAATAAAAATTTTTAACACTCTTTAAGAAATTTTTTGAGTCCCAAATTATTTCTTCCTTTTCCTTACCTTTTCCTTGAGAACTCAACAATTTATGTAGATTACACATGTCCAATCCAATTTTTATATTAGTCATGTTGCAGAGGAAAATGCAGACCAAAAAGAATCCAAGAATAATAATAAGAATAGAGTAGGGATGTGTATATGTTCATATTTATACATATATAGATATTATAATAAAACCATCAAAAGAGGAAACAAGTTTCCTGAACCAGAAATTTTCTTTGATCAACATAACTTCTTACTCCCTTATATTATTTTATTAGGGCCAGTTAATCTCACCCTATTTGAAGGCTCATAACTCATTCTCCCTCCTACCCTTTCCCCAACATGAATTCATATAGACATAGAATCTGCCTTTTAGATAGGGGGCAGAATCCTTGAATCCCTATTAAGGTGAGAAGAGCTTCAGCATCAAGTTTTTATTATTACTGAACAACTCTGCTTTTTTTTACAGTAGAACACTTGTTTTTGATTACAAACCTTTTGCATAACATGCTTATGTTCTGACATGATATGTCTTGTTTACATGCTCCTGAGATCCTCTTCCTTGATGAGTGTATTTGATTCACTGCCTGGCACCTCATTTTCTCTTAGGCTGAAGTCATGTTTCTTTTCCTCCTGATTGTATTGGAAACTGGATTATTTGTAAACTCTCATCCATTTGATTGATACCAGTATTTGCTGACAGATCTTCCTGTTCCTAATTTATGTTGACCATGTCATATACTTAATATTCACTATTATATGCATATAGGTACCTAAATTGATACTTCTTCATGATGTGAGCTGCTTGGATCTACCCTATCTGCTCTGAGAGGATTTTTAAATTTCTATTTTCTGGCCATCTCTAGTCTGATGTATACAGTTATTGTAGCATTGTTTTCTGTTTTTGTGAAGAAATAGTTGATAAATACTCAGGAAGAAACAAAGATCCAAAAATTTGAATACTTGAAAAATAATTTTGTAGAAATATGATTTAATGAGCACCTTCTACTATATGGTATAAACTTCAAATGAATGTACAACCCAAAGAAATTAGAGATTGAAGGAAAAAGCTTTTACCACACCAGCTAAGGGAATAATTGTAATAGAGAATTGTAAATGAATAAAATGGATAATTGTGATTGTAGAGCTTTTGCAAGAACAATTAGTGCAGCTAAAATTAGGAGAAAACTTTAAAATAGATTTTGATCTCTCATCTATTGTAGATATTGAAATTATAAGAAAAACATTTGTAGCAAATATCTCCAATAAAGGCCTGATACAACAAATAGTTGTATCACAATATAACATCATATTATCATGTTACCAAAAGCTATATGAACAAACATATGAAAGAATGCTCCAAATTGCTGATAACATAAAGATTAGAGCTAAAACAATCTTGATTTTTACCTTGTACTATCAGAGTAGCAAAAATATAGACAAGAGTGATGGAGAGTCTGTGGGAAGAAAACTGGCATACTATTGCACTATTATTGATAGAACTCTTTTAGTTCAATAGTAGTAAAACACTATTGGTCCAAATATATATGTATATTTTAAGATTTTAAGTCAAAAATATTTATTTTTTCTCCTTTAAAGGAAAAAAAGATGAAAATGAGTACAGCAATAAGGGGCAAAAAATAAAACACTCTTACACATATACATGTCCTAACAGCTAAAGTCAGAGGATTAGAAAAAGCAATTAATTACATTTTTTTTTTGGTTATACATGATTATATATATATTTTTTACATATTTCCTTATGAATCATGTTGAGAGAGAAAATAATTTGATGTTTAACTTTTAAAATTTACTAAATTTTACATGCTGTTTGGTCCAGCAGTATTTTTTCTGAATGCATACACATACTTTCATTGAGATCAAGAGACAAAGAGAAAGTTGTCATATATGCAAAAATATTTATAATTGTTCTTTTTATCATAATTAAGAACTGGAAAGAAAGTGGGATGGTCATTGATTGTGGGAATAGTTAAATTGTAAAATGTTAATACAATGGAATATTGTGCTACAAGACGTGACAAATGTGAAGAATTCAGAGAATGCTGAAAAGACTTGTATGAAGCAGTGCAAAACAAAGTAAGCAAGATCAAGATAAGTTTATTCAGTTGATCACAGTAATATGAAGTAAATATCATTGAAAGACTTTAGAACTGAGCTAAAAGTCAATGGTCAGTACATAAATTAATAAGTGAAAAAAATTTATCAAGCATTACTGTCTGCAAAAGCATTGTGCTAAGGGGTAGAGGTATAATTGGAAAAGTAGAAACAGTTTTTCTCAAAGAGCACTTACATTATAATAAAGGAAATAATATATAACTACCGGAAAGATGGCATGGTCCTTAGATTGTATTAGCTTATGCATCTTGTATAACATCATTTCATGTGGTAGAATCATATCTTTTTCTGATTCAGAACCATTTGACAATGCTAAGAATTTTGAGGTCAAGAACTTTCTTTTCTGGGTCTTCGCCCAGGGTTGTGGAGGATGCAGAAGCAGTTGTTGCCCGGTTACAACTCTATAGAGGTTGCTTCCTGAGGTAGTGGCTGTGGAGAGGAGACTGGAAGCAGGTCTGGTGGTTTAGGAAGCTTGGGTACTTGGCTTATTTGATGTCACACTTGATTAATATTGGTTCAAAAGACTTCATGGTGAATCATGGCTTCTACCTCTAGGCAGACTTAGGTGCAGAATGAGGCATATCTTTTAGATAATACCAAGGTGCTTTATTTTATAGTTTTATTATTACTATTACTATTATTATTATTTATTCCAAGGGAGATTTCTCTTATGATGTTTAGTGAGGGGAAAGTCATTGGGAAAATCGATGATTCACACTTCACTCCACTCATCCCACCCTCTGCCCTGCAAAAGTGCATTGATAAAACATTTATAAAAAGAAAAGAAAAAGTCCTACTTAATTATACATTGCTTCACTGCTAGGAAGGAGTCATTATTGGCTAGCCTTGTATATGAAAACGGGATAAGAAGGAAGAGAAATGTGAAGAAAGAAGAGACTATAGAGATGATTGATGATAGTGATTAGCAGTGAAAATGAGGGAAAATAAACAGCAGACACAGACAGCAGAAAAGAGCCTTACGCAAAAATAGATAAAAATAAGTAAAACACCTTTCCAATGCAGCCTTGGGGAGGGGAGGATCACAGGCTGTAGCTGAAGTAGAATGGTGGATAGAAGCTGACAAATTCCCAATGATTTCTTTGTCACTGATGCAATGAACCATGTTTTGAATGGAGTTGACAAGTTAAAAGAAAGTGCCAGGTTGGAGTTGATTTTCTGAAAAATGAGAAAACCGCTAGGGAGAAGGAAGGTTGTTTCAACCATTGATTTGCTCATTAATTTTGCAGAAAGTCTCCTGTCTGATGCTTAGATGGGCAGGCAGTGTCATGGGTTTCGCTCCATCTTTATTAGAGAGGTGGGAGAGGAAGAAAACTTAATTCAGGGGATTTTTTCTGAATGCAGGTTACCTAGCCTAGTGCCTCCAACCATCCTATGTAACATATTATCTACTGCAGCAACTGTTAACAACATTGAGCCAAACAGGAAAAGTACCCAACTTAGGTATAATCAGCTATTCAGAAAGCAAGATATTGTTACATTTTAAACAGCTTCTAATAAAGTTTTGAATTCTAAAGCATTAACAGTCAACTCTGTGGAAAATGCAGACATATAGGACAAAGGCTGAGGGTCTTGGATAGCTTGAGTTTTATTGTATATAATTCAAAAGAGATCTTTTTTCTACTTTTTTCTCTCTTAACCAAAATATAATGTGCTGATTTTCTTTAATTTTTTTTTTTTCTTCCTTGGGAGGAAAGAAGTTTTATTTCTTTTTATAACCAGTGTCATCTGTGCAAGTTGATAGTGCTGACCTAGCAATGTGTGCCCTTTAATGGTTTGTTGTGCTAGTTGGAGACGAACTCTTAGTGTGAAAGGCAAATATAGCTGCATGGCCTATGATTTTTCTCTTTATTGTTTCTGCTGCTCATGTCACTTTATCTGGATTGTGTTTGAACCAAGGCCTTCAGGATCTTTTAGCTTAAGCTAAACTTACCTTCTCAATTACTTAAAAAATACATACTCCTGTGAAAACATTACAGATAGCTTTGAAATCCCTTTGACAAATCATGTGTATGTCTGTTCTATATGAGCCCATCCTTCTTTCTTGTTCTCATTTAGTGAAGATTGAATAATAATAAAAAGATCAGACAGCAGTTTAACAAACATTTGAAATCTTTTCTCTTTGAGGTATATTGAATGACTGCAATGTCTATCATTTTCCCTTTTCAAGGGAGAAAAGAAGTCTTGGAAATTCTAGAAATTTGCCAAATGCACTGATAATTTCTTTCCCTTCTTTTTTAGGAGACACAGAGAGGAAATCAGTATTATTTACTGCTCAGTCAAGCAGGCACTTTCTAGGTTTGTTTTAGTTAGTGTTGGGTTTTGGGCTTTTTTTTTTTTTTTTTGACATGATTTAAGTTATTTTTTACAGAAGTGTGAAGGTTCTTAACTTAGATTTTTTATTATTACATTGTTTATCCAGACTAGTTAGCACATATTGATTAAGTTGTTTGGTATGTATTTGAATGCTTAATATGTAGGGGATAAGAATATGAAGAATAAAGTTTTCTTTAGGGCAAGGACTATGATTTACTGACTTTGTATCTTTAGTCTTACACAGTTATTGTCTTCCATATCATAGTTGCTTAATCAGTGTCGAATATATAAACTTGCTCCCCACATGGTGCTTACCTTCTAATTGGAGACAAAAATCTATTGCATCTAGATATTCAAAGCAATGTGTGATAATTAATCCAAAAAGATACAGCATTCTTACAAATGTTTAGAGTTAGGAGAAAATTTTTTTTCTCTGAACTTAATTGAGAAAGCCTTCATAGAAGAAATGGTCTTTAATTTGAACCTTGGTAGATGGGTGGGATTTTGAGAAGCTAAGAAAAATTTTAGGGAAAAGAATGGATAAAGATGGGGAATGGTAGGGGTTGTTAGGGAATAAGCATTTATATAGCACTAATATGTGCTAGGAACTGCATGCACTAGGCACTTTTAGTATTTTTATTTCATTTGAATCTCATAATCTTACAAAATATTATTCCCATTTTACAAATGAGGAAACTGGGGGAACAGGTTAAGTGACTTGCACAGTACCATTTAGGTAGTAAGTACCTGAGCCTGAATTTGAACTCATGTATTCTTAACTCCAGGCCTACCATTTTATCCACAGGGCCATCTAGCTACCTCTTACAGAGACAGGAGAAGAATATTGTATTTGGGAGAATAATTTGATTGAAATAAACAATTAATTTTAGGAGAGAAATAATAAAGCAAGGAAGATTGTGACTATGTCTGCCTGGTTAAGGAGTTTGACTTGATTCATTGATAGCAGGGATCCATTGGGGAAGGATGTAAAATAATGATTATATAATGTATAATTATTATGTAATAATAATAATGATAATTATGATGATGATTTGGTGTACTTTAAGGTTTGTAAAGTACTGTGTAAGGGCAGCTAGATGGTGCAGTAGATAAAGCACCAGCCCTGAAATCAGAAGGATCTGAATTTAAATTTGGTATCAGACACTTAACACTGCCTAGCTGTGTGACCTTGGGCAAGTCACTTTGCCTCAGCAAAAAAAAAAAAAAAAAAAAAAAAAAAGCACTGTGTGTTTATATTTTTATATATATACACACATCATGTGTATAATTCAAAACCCTTTTACTTAGGAGTACCATGAACATGTACATTAGGAAAATTAACCTGATCTTAATGCATGTATACTTGATGGATTGAAGAGAAGGAAGGACTAGAAAGAGGGAGGTCATTTTTGAGTCTGGAACAGTCATGCATCTGAGATAGCATGAAGATCTGAACTAGGGTGGGGACACTTGGAATTTTAGAGAGATGGGTTTGGGAAACACAGTGAAAAAAGTAATATCTCAATTAAAACATAGCTGAAACTAATTGATTTATCTTACTCCAGCAGTAAGTTATATTTTTCTTGCTATGTACTGTCTTGAATTTGAAGATTGTATATAATGAATGACTAACTATAGTCTGGAAGGAGTCTTCTTTTGTAGTAATGACGTGCCAACCTGGTCTTTGTTTCTAATGAATCTCATAACTTATGTGGAACTGATGAGGTCCTGAGTAGCTAGGTAGGGTTGGCAGAGAAAAACTAAAGAGCTGTTAAAATTACTCCCTGAGGCAAGTAGGGAAGTGGCCTGATGGGATCAGTTTAACCTTATAATCCTACTCTCTGTGGAGGTCATGGATAGTCCCACCTTACTATGTATAGTCATAAAATCTGAGTTATGTCAAACCCCCAAGTTCAGGTTTCCTCCTATAAATCTGTCCATGGTATGATCAGAGATCAGTCTCTGCTGAATTTTTTGGGTTATAGCCGGCCAAGGCACTCTGCCTTGTGGTATCTTTTCCCTCCCTGCTCTCCCATGATATGTCGTGTCTCTCTCTCATCGCCCCATCATGCCTCATTGTGTCTTTCTCTTCCTTGTAGCTAACTAACTCTTTTAGAGTGCTAACCTCCTCTATGGGTTTAGTATGCCAACTAAGGGTATAATGCAACCTTGTGGGAGATTTCCTTTTTCCTGATTAATTATGAATTCTGTTAGGGAACATGTCTTTTCCATCATTAATTATTAAGACTCCTTTCCTTGATAATTATATGCTCTCCCAAGTCTATTTCATATTTACCACTCCTGGTGTGTATTGTACCTGCTCATTTTAACTGTAACTCTTTACAAAGAGAATGGACGTTGTGAATTCTTCACATGACCAAACCCCAACGTTTGGTGCCTACATCAATCTCATTTTGTTGTTGTTGTTGCCAAAATTGCTCCTAAATCACATAAAAACAGCTGTTAGGAGTACAGGTGACCTCTTCTTCCTTTGTCCTGTTGCCTGGTTTTTGACTGGTTCAATCTCTTCCACTCCTAATTTCTCAGAATTTTTTGTGGACACCACTGAGTTTCCTCAGTTCTCCTAAATAACAAAAGATTGAATTATGCGTGCATGCATGGTTTAAGATCTTAATAATTAAGGGAGAGGGGGGAAGTAGAGCAAAACAAACTTAAATAATAGAATTATTATTGTTTTTAACTGCCATTGGTCTTCTAAATTTTTTTGTTTTCATTACCACACTCTTGCTCCTAAATTATCTTTTTTTCTATTCTGTCTCTCAATATAACTTTCTTCATATGTCTGCTAGGCTAATTCTTCTTTGATATTGGTGAGGTTTTTTTGTTTGTTTGGTTAGTTTTTTTCCAGCTTTGCCATTTCAGAATCATTCTTGATTACTCCCTTACTGCATTCTTAACAGCTAAGATATCAAGGATGGACAAGATGAAGAGCCTAAATCTGATACCCTGGGCCTACATCACAACTAGTTAGAAACATCTCCTTTGAAAATTTCACTTGGATTTTGTGCATAGTTTTTCATGAGAACGTAAAATGGGACTCCAGTTTATGAAGCTAGGTTTTATTTTCCTTTTTATATAATATTTTATTTTTCTAAATACATGTACCTTTCTAAAACCTTGTGTTTCAAATTATTCTCCCTCTCTCTCCCTACCCTCAAAACAGCAAGCAATCTGATATGTTAAACATGTGCAATTCTTCTAAACATATTTCCATATTCATCATGCTACATTAGAAAAATCAGATCAAAAAGGGAAAAAACAAGGGAAAAAAAAGCAAGCAAATACGAACAACAACAACAAAAAAGGCTAATGATTTGATCCACATTCAATCTTTATAGTTCTTTTTCTGAATGTGGATGACATTTTCCATTTTTTAAATACATGCAGAAATAGTTTTCAGCATTCATCTTTGCAAAGTCTTGTGGTCAAAATTTTTCCTTCTTTCTTCCTTTTCCCTCTTCCTGAGGCAGCAAGCAATTTGATTGATATACCGTATTTCCCCGATAATAAGACACTGTCTTATTATTTTTTGGACAGTAAAACACCAGAGGGTTTAGTTTCAGGGGAGGGCTTATTTTAGAGGAATCTTACACAGTAAGGGGAGGGCTTATTTTCGGGATAGGTCTTATTATCGGGGAAATACGGTAGATGAAACGTTTCCATATTCATCATGCTATATAAGAAAAATCAGATCAAAAAGAAAAAAAAAACAAGCAAACAAGTAAGAATAACAATAAGAACAAAAAGGTGAATGTAAAAGTCCAGGATCAGCCAGAGTCAAGATAAGTAAAAGTCCTTGGTCTTTAGGGGGAGAAGTGAAGGAGACAAACAGACTGCCAGGAATTTTCCAAGGATCTCTCCTCGATTTTGGAGTCCACGATCTCCACCTTTCTCCTCTTCTTGCCACCAAGTGAAGTCTGGCCTCTGTCACCCCATCCTCTAATCCTTGCCTATATATATAATATAATATGAAGTGTCTCTAATATAGCCCGGTTAGCTTAGAGCTCTATCTCTCTGCTTGCAGTTTTGTCCTTTGCTTCTGCCTCTGCTTTCTTCAGCCTCCAGCCAGCACAAAGATGGAATGAATCTCTTGTCTCCTTCACTTGGGACTCGGCTAGCTTTCTGGTGAATCTTTCAGACCAGCTTGGTCTCAGTGGGGGGAGTGCAGGAGCCCAGCCACCAACCACAGTGGTGTGAGATGAAGATGAATCTGGTTGTCCGCTGAACTCTCAACTCGTAGCTTCTTCCTCTGAAAACTCTTTCTTCCGCCACCAGCCAGCCAAGTGGAAAATATTCCTTCTTGCCTCGGAGAGAAGGCTTATGGAGTAATTCCGCTGAAATCTCCCAAAGTGCTCTGTGTCTGCACCAGAGTGCTCTTCTCCAATCCAGCTGAACTCTCTTCTGCCACCAAATGGAAACTATATTCTGGAATAGATTTCTCTTCACTGGCCTTATATCTGACTCTTCTGAGAGAATGGGATTATGAGTTTTCTCCCATAGTGCTCTCTGGCCCTAAGAGCTTTAAGGGAGGTGTGAATTCACAAAGTTACAAAGTTTACTTTGTGAAGGTGGCAAACTTGTGAACTCCGATGAGTCTTTTTGATGAGTATTTGTGTAAATACAAGCATTGTACTAATTAGTTCTACTTAGTACCTTGTTTCAGGTTCTGGCCCAAAACATCTTCTTGTAAGATCAGATCAATAATCTATCAACTCTAATTAGTTAGCAGTTTGTAAAGATTTCAACATCTTCCCCTTTCTTTTGTTTTAGAACATAGGGTGGTCATGACCTCCCTGACTTCTCAAGGAGGTGAGAACATGATATACATGGTATATGTAAATCCATCAATATGGGAGGCATTATACATAATTTACATAAACACATAGCAATATAACACAGGCTAGTAGTAATGTAACAAATAACATGAATCATCCTGAAAATTTACAAATGTCCATAAGTCCTAGAAATAGTCCATAAGCAATCCATTGTCCATTAGTTCATGTGCCAGGAATCTCATAATTCCTGTAAGCTCTGAAGTGCTGCAAAAAGTCTCATCAACAATTTTTCATCTCAGGGAATCCAATGATGCTTGCTGGTTTTTCAAGAACTAAAACAGTTTCATCTTGTGTTAGGAAATCCAATGATTTCTGAAGATTTTAAGAGTCCTTTTAACAGTTTCATTGTCAGCTATGCTCTTTCAATGGTGAGCACAATCAGCAACAGAACCACCTGATATTTCTTGGGTCTTCTCCTTTGTTTCAAGGGTCTGCTCCATCTCTCTGTGATGGACAAGGCGAATGCGGCTCGTTGGCACCCATCTGATTCCTTCTCCACATGTAGAGATGCAAGCAAACCCTCTCCCCCAAGCAGTTAGCCTATCTGATCCCTTCCATTCACCACTTTCTGGATCTCTCCACATTACCTGGCGATTATCTAAAGATAGTGGAGCTGCTCGCACTGGACACTGCTCTTCTGGTGGGTTATAAAACCTGTCTGCTGGAGCCAGTGCATCTTTATCAAAGATTAAAAAATTATGGTATAGAGAACTAAATTTAGAAGTTCTCTAGGGTTACCCTGGCTCCCCCTTTCTTTTGTTTTTGGAGGAGTGTCTTAATGTCCCTGTTTCTTCTTTCTACGATTGCCTGACCTTGAGGATTAAAGGGTATGCCAGTAGTGTGTAAAATCTTATACTGTGCACAAAAATGTTCAAAATGTTTGGAGGTATATGCTGGTCCATTATCTGTTTTTATTTCTTGTGGCACACCCATAATTGCGAATACTTGAATGAGGAATTCAGTGACCACTCGGGCTCTCTTTTGCTGCTGGTATGGCAAAAGTGAATCCTGAAAAGGTGTCTACTACAATGTGGATAAAAGACAGACGACCAAAAGATTTATAATGGGTCACATCCATTTGCCAGATTTCATTGGGTCTCAAACCACGAGGGTTCTTCCCTGGAGGCAGTGTAGGAGCGTGGAAGGGAAGGCAAGCTGTACAGCTTTTTACTATGCTCCTAGCTTCTTCTTTTGTAATCCCAAATTGTAAACGCAAAGCTCGAGCAGCCTGATGGTATTTAGAATGGGATTCCTGGGCCTCCTGAAATAAAGGCGTACTGGCCAACATAGTTAAAAGGCTATCTGCCTTTAAATTTCCATCAAAAATAGGACCTGGAAGTCCACTATGTGACTGGACATGCAAGATATAAATCTTTTCTGGATGCTTTCTCACTTGCTCTTGAAGTTCCTTAAAGAGCTGATATATATTAGAAGCTGCAAATTTTATTTGGGCTGTGGCAATTCTTTGTACCACACCTACTGAATAGGCTGAATCAGATATTATATTTATGTTTCCTGGGTAATAAGTGAGAGCTAGCATGATCACATATAATTCGTTCTGCTGAGTGGATTGAAGAGGAGTTCTGACTACTCTTTTTATGGTCCCTTTCTGTCCTCGACGCCGTTGGAGAAGGATCGCTGAAGCGTCTGCTACCGCTCTTGCCATGTCGAAGTCAGAATCCCCGAAGGAGCCCGAACAGCTTCGGAAGCTCTTTATTGGAGGCCTGAGTTTTGAAACGACAGACGAGAGTCTAAGGAGCCATTTTGAGCAATGGGGCACGCTTACAGACTGTGTGGTGATGCGGGATCCAAATACCAAATGTTCCAGGGGCTTTGATTTTGTTACCTATGCCACAGTGGAAGAGGTAGATGCAGCCATGAATGCCAGGCCCCACAAAGTCGATGGCAGAGTTGTTGAACCAAAGAGAGCTGTTTCTAGAGAGGACTCTCAGAGGCCAAGTGCCCATTTAACTGTGAAAAAGATCTTTGTGGGTGGCATTAAAGAAGATACTGAGGAGCATCACTTAAGAGACTACTTTGAACAATATGGCGAAATTGAAGTGATTGAAATCATGACTGACCCAGGCAGTGGCAAAAAGAGAGGCTTTGCTTTTGTTACTTTTGATGACCATGATTCTGTGGACAAGATTGCCACCAAAACCACCACGGCCACTGAAGTGGCTGTGTCTCTAATATATGATATTATATTATATATGATTGGTATAAAGATTTACACCAAACATTGAATAAGCACTAATGGTGAGAAGAGCCATTTTTCTAAACATATGCTAATAGAGTCGTTGTCAGAGGTAATTAGCCTTAAGTGCTCAGTTGCCTGATTCAGACACACCTTTTAAGTTTCAGCCCTTTACAGGTGAAAATACTATCCTCTGATCCACATTCAATCTTCATAGTTCTCTCTCTGAATGTGGATGGCACATTCTATCACAAGTCTATTGGAATTGCCTTGAATTGTAATGCTGGAGAGAAACTGAGGCAAGATAGAGATTAAAGAGTTTTTAATATTTTATTTGAAAGGGAGAGATTATGCTGGGGGCATGATGCCCCCAGGGCTGATATCCAAATCATCCACCAACTAATGTGAGTTCTCAGTGACATATATATGCAGTTGCTCCAAGCTACTGGGGGGAGGAGAGGTAGAGGAGGCAGGATGGAGTCAGGGTGAGGAGAATTACTGGACATTCTGATAAGTTGGCATGCCAGAATAGGGAGAGGCACCCAACATTCTGATGATGTCTAAGATAGAAGGTCTTTCTCTTTATCTGGATCATCACAACTAGGAGGGTGGTGTGGTGTTGAAGGATTGAACAGAACAATTAGGAACTGAGGCAGCACAATTAGGGAAACTGAATCAGGACAGTTGTCCTGTGGTACAACAGGGATCACTTCATTGTTGAAAAGAGCAAAGTCCATCACTGATAATGACATAATTTTGCTGCTGTGTACAATGTTTTCTTGATTCTACTCACTTCATTTAGCATCAGTTCATGTAAATCTCTTCGGGCTTTTCTGAAATCAGCCTGCTCATCATAAAATGGTGTTTATTGCTTTATCTACTCTGATACCCTAGTACCTATTGAGTTAGATTGTGTCTGTGATGACACAGACACAAATAGCCTTATTTTGGTTGAGATTGATGCATAGTGACCTTTTTAATCCAAATTTCAGAGCTCTTTGTATACAAATTTTACTTATCCATTAAAAAACAACAACAAAATCAGCTATAAAACCCATCTCTTTTTAACTACCAGCCTCATAAATATGTAAGTGTTATTTCTCCTATGGTGGCTTGTGGTCCAGTGGATAGAGCATTGGGCCTGAAGTCAGGAAGACCTAATTTCATATCTCACCTCAGACTAGGTGTGTGGCCCCGGGCAGATCTTTTAACCGGCACTACCTTAAAAGTCCCTATTTGTAAAATGAGGCTAATAATAGTACTTGTCTCCCTAGATGGTTGTGACAATAAAATGAAATAATATTTGTGAAGTCTTTTGTAAACCTTAAAGAACTATATATGTTCTACCTTATTACTATTATTTTGAAGTCTTATTATCTCTAACACTTTAGCATTTCACATACAGCTATATGGCATCTCTTGTATGATTGTTTCACTGATTTTAAATTCTTCTTAAATTTTCACATATGGTATTCACATACCATTTTTGCTTTGGGAGTCTTTTTATGGGCAGGAATCACATTTGATAATTCTTGATGTCCATTAGGATAATCCCTCTCATGTAGTAGTTTGTTGGTAAGCTGTAGAGATTTGATTTATTTGAAAGGCTTGCAGTCTGTGAAGATGCTGAGACTCTTTAGTAGTGCATCACTTATTGAAAAGCAAATGTGTTGTCAAGTAGAGGCAATTAAACATTATATGGTTGTATCTTAATTTTTATAAAGATAGAGATAAAGACAGCTGTTCTCCAAAGCCCCAGGAAAGATGCTCTACTTAGTTGGAGAATATTAAACTACCACTACAAAAATAGCTTAAAGGAAAAAATAAAAATGTACTAAGGACAGTACTGGGTACTTTTGCAACTCTTTAAAATCTACTTCAGAATACATTTTAGATTATTGGTAATTATGTAAATCTTCTCTGAGGTCTGGATAGAATAACATTATGCAAAAGTCCTAAACATTTGAGTCCCCCATTTGAGGAAGTTCAAAGCCAAAGGGGTCATTGGTTTGTGCAAGCTGTCACAGCAATCACTGGCTCATTTGAGTCTGAAGGAAGATCTATTAATTGCTTAATAATCTCAGTGGAAAATGAGAGGTTGTTTTTGAAGAGAAAATTATTGGCCTATTTACAATCTACCCTTGCTATATGTGCTTGTTGCAATAAAGGATAACTATGAATGAGATTGTTTAATATTTCTATTGACTATTGATCTGATCATAGAAATAAGTTACAGGAGGAAAAAAAAATGCAAGAACATAACATAAGCAGTTAAAACTCAACCTTCAGCACATACAGGATAAAATAGCCATAATCCAATTTTATTCCAATCAATTGTCCTGCTAACTGTAGAACTTTAAAACTCCCAAATAGCATTAACTTATTAACTATAAGCCCAAGAAATTTTACCTGCAATAACAAATCCCATTAATCAAATTTCAGATAAATTCTAAACAGATATTTACCATAACTTTACATTGATAGCAGTAAGAAATCTGTCCCAGTAAGTTCACAACTTAGAACAATTATAATAATATCTAAGTAGATGTTTCATAAGTGAACAGTATACTTATAAGTATAAGACATATATATTTTTTCTTCTAAACATATTTCCACATTTATGATGCAGCACAAGAAAAATCATATCAAAAAAGAAAAAAAAGAAAGAAAGAAAAAAGCAAGTAAGCAACAACAAAAAAGATGAAAATAGTATGTTGTGATTCACATTTAGTCTCCATAGTCCTCTTTCTGGATGCAGATGGCTTTCCTGTTATAAGTCTATTGGAATTGTCCTTAATCACCTCATTAGTTAAAAGAGCCAAGTCCATTACAGTTGGTTATCACATATTTTTCTTGTTGCTGTGTATAATATTCTCTTGATCTTTTTACTCACTTTACTTTTAGCATCAGTTCATGTAAGTCGCTCCTGGTCTTTGTGAAATCATCCTGCTAATCGTTTTCCTAAAGAACAATAGTATTTCATGAGCAGAACCAGGAGATCATTATATACTTCAACAACGATACTGTATGAAGATGTATTCTAATGGAAGTGGATTTCTTTGACAAAGAGACCTAACTTGGTTTCAATTGATCAGTAATGGACAGAAGCAGCTACACCTAAAGAAAGAACACTGGGAGATGAATGTAAACTATTTGCATTTTTGTTTTTCTTTCCTGGTTATTTTTACCTTCTGAATCCAATTCTCTCTGTGCAACAAGAGAACTGTTCGGTTCTGCATACATGAATTGTATCTAGGATATACTGCAACATATATAGGACTTCTTGCCATCTAAGGGAGAGGGTGGAGGGAGGGAGGGGAAAAATCGGAACAGAAGTGAGTGCAAGGGATAATGTTGTAAAAAATTACTCTGGCATGGGTTCTGTCAACAAAAAGTTATTATTAAAAAAAAAGAACAATAGTATTTCATTACATTCATAGACCATAACATAGTCAGCCATTTCTCCAATGGATAGGCATCTACTCAGTTTACAATCACTTGCCACTACAAAAAGGGCTTGAGCTAAATCTTAAAACCCTGAAACTATAGGGCAACTCATAAGTACAGTAGTAATCCAAGTAAGATACAGACCAGTCTGGTTAGTAGTGAATAGCTGAAAGAAATTAATAGTAAAATTCTCTGAGGAGAAAGAATTTGAGTTATAGGATATATTAATATAGATATTTTTAATAAGATAGATAATAGATAATAAGATAGATATAATAAAATAGATTAAGTTGTCCTCTTCCAGTGAGGACAACTTGAGCAAGTTCTGTGTCTAACACAAACTAACTCAAGTGCTTTAGAATAGTGGTACTTCTAAAAGACTTTTGGGAGTCTCTTGGACTGCATGGAAATCAAATCAATTACTATTTAAAGAAATTAACTCAGTATTCACTGGAGGGTCAAATGTTTGCAAAGTGCTTTATACATATCTTTTTTATAAAATACTTTATGTGTATTATTGAATAGACTCTATTTTAGTAGCATCTGTGGTACCTACTTCTGGAGAAATTTTAAGTTTTTACATATAATCTCTCCTGACTTGTATCTATATTAAGTTTATATTCATTAGTTGTAATTTTGGGGTCTCAGTTCCTTAAGGTTACTTAAGTTCTGAGCACTGGCAGCACTGTTTTCCGCTTTCTCTACACACCACCATCCTCTTCATTAACTTGTTTTTTTTCCTTTTCTTTTTTCTCAAAAGAAAATTGGCATTATAAAAGAATAATACCAATGAACAAACAGCAGAAAAGGATTACCTGTTCTTTCTCTTTGTGTTGGAAAAACAAAACATTTTAAATACAAAACCCCTAGTGCACCAAAACTCCTCAAGGCAAAAAGATCTATCTAATCTTTGTTGGGTCCTTTGTCTGACTTGCTGTTAATTATTCTTTCCTTTCTCAAATAAAAGTCTTTTAGGTAGAAAAATCTGTTGTAGAAGCTGTTTGTAACTCAGTTTGCACTTTATTTAAATGTCTTGAAGAGGTCATCTTTTTGGAGTGTGTTGCTAAGGGCTGGTCAAATCCTTGAAACTCCCTCTTCTCCTCCTTCCAACACTATGTGGAACTGCAGATGACTAATGTGTTCAGAGAATAAATATTTTTTTAAAATAGCTTTTTATTTACAAGTTATATGCATGGGTAATTTTACAGCATTGACAGTTGCCAACCTTTTTTTTCCAATTTTTCTCCTCCTTCCCCCTCACCCCCTCCCTTAGATGGCAGGATGATCAATACATGTTAAATATATTAAAGTATAAATCAAATACAAAATAAGTATACATGTCCAAGCCATTGTTTTGCTGTATAAAAAGAATTGGACTCTGAAATATTGTACAATTAGCCTATGAAGGAAATCAAAAATGCAGGCAGGCAAAAATATAAAAATTGGGAATTCAATGTAATGGTTCTTAGTCATCTCCCAGAGTTCTTTCGCTGGTTCAGTTCATTACTGCTCCATTAGAACTGGTTTGGTTCATCTCATTGCTGAAGATGGCCAGGTCCATCAGAATTGATCATCATACAGTATTGCTGTTGAAGTATATAATGATCTCCTGGCCCTGCTCATTTCACTTAGCGTCAGTTCATGTAAGTCTCTTCAGGCCTTTCTGAAATCATCCTGTTGGTCATTTCTTACTGAATAATAATATTCCATAATGGAATATGTTTTTTTGATTTAAATCCTTAGAGAGAGGCAATGCAGAAAAAGAAGAGGGTTGTGAAGCTTGGATTTCCAGAATTTAACGAAAAAAAATCTGTTTTTGCTTTTTTCCTCCAACATTATTGACTGTTGTTATGTCCCATTATTGTTTATTAATCTTCCTAATGTGTGTTTCTGACATTGGGTATGGTTATTGGTTGTATAGCAAAAGTGTCTCTGATAGAATTTTTCTTTCTAACTATACTGTCCTAGCAGTAGGAATAGGAATAGTAATTGGCACTGAGGTAGCATTTTTTTTTTTTTTTTTTTTTTAAAGTTTGAAGTTAAATCTGCATTATAAGTATTTTCTCCATTCACTTTAGACAATCGACAAAATTACAATTCAAGCTTTAATTTGTAGAGTTTTGGGGGAAAAGTGTAGCAATTGACTCTGAATCAGTCAGATGTAGCTCCAGAATACCCTTGATGGTGTCCAAAAAATCTAAATGCAGTTTGAAACTATTTACAAATACACCCATATTTTAGGATTATCTCATAGAGTACTTTAAGGCTTATAGATAGTTTACATGTATTAACTTGATTCTCATAGCAGTCCAAGGGAAAGGAAATGCTATTATTGGATCCTTTACATATGGGTAAGCAAAGGGAAAGAGAATGTGTCACCCAGATCAGTATCTGAGATAAGTCACATTCAGGTCTTCTTAATTAATGCATGGCCTACTGACCTTAGCACTTGAAGCTGAGAGGATTGGGAGAAATCTTTGCAGAAAATGTGATTTAAAATGAGTTTTGCAAGAAGACTAAAAACCAAGAGGCAGATGAAGTTAGAATTTTGGGGGCATGGGGAGTGGACAAAAGTAGAGTAAAGGTATGGAGCCAAATGGAAGTAGACAATGTTCAGAGATAAATCAAAGACAGAAGGAGACAAACTATGATGAGTCCTAAATGTCAAACAAAGGACTTTTAGTCTTCAGGGAAAGTGGAACCAGTGCAGTTCATTAAGCAGACAGAAGACATACACGTTAGACAAGCCACCTTGGCAGCCAAACCGGAGGGTACATTAGAATGGGGACAGAATTTCTAAGGAGAGTGTTTAGAGGGCCTTTGGAGTCATCAGGTGGAAGATGAGGAAGGCCTGAACTACGGCTGTGATTGTGTGAATTGAAAGGAGGAGATATGGCTGTGGGATTCTGTGAATGTAGTAATGACAAAAGTAGTCCAGGGAATGGGTTGTGTGACATGGATGAGAGTAAAGATTTGCTGTTAGTTTAGCCTTGGTGATTGTAAGGATGGTGGTGTCCTCAGCTGCAATAGGAAAGTTTAGATTAATTGAGTTGGAAATACTTAAGACATCCACTTCAGTATGTGAAAGAGATAGTTGATGATGAAAGGCTGTAGCTCAGGAGAGAGACCGGGGATTGGACACAGAGCTGTGGGATTCATCCCTCTAGAGATGCTCCTTGAGCCACATGGGCTGATAGAATCATCAGGAGATAAATGTGATTTATTTATTTATTTATTTATTTTTATAATAAATTTTATTTTATTTAATAATAACTTCGCATTGACAGAATCCATGCCAGGATAATTTCTACACGACATTATCCCTTGCAATCACTTATGTTTCGTTTTTTCCCCTCCCTCCCTCCTCCCCCCCCCCAGGATGGCAAGCAGTCCTATATATGCTAAACATGTTGCAGTATATCCTAGATACAATACATATTTGCAGAACCAAACAGTTCTCTTGTTGCACAGGGAGAATTGGATTCAGAAGGTAAAAATAACTCGGGAAGAAAATCAAAAATGCAAATAGTTCACATTCATTTCCCAGTATTCCTTCTTTGGGTGTAGCTGTTTCTGTCCATCATTTCTCCAATGAAACTCAGTTAAGTCTCTTTGTCAGAGAAATCCACTTCCATCAGAATACATCCTCATACAATATCGTTGTCGAAGTGTATAATGATCTCCTGGTTCTGCTCATCTCACTTAGCATCAGTCCATGTAGGTCTCTCCAAGCCTCTCTGTATTCATCCTGCTGGTCATTACTGAGGTAGCATTTTATGGTGTGCCAAATGCTTTACATTATTTATCTCATCTAATTCTCCCCAAACCCCTTTGAGTAATTGTCCTCATCTTATAGATGAGGAAAATGGGATTGAGGGATTTTGCTAGGTTCAAAAGGGAGCCCTTTTTGGGATAATTAATGGGGATTCTGTTTCTTTGCTTTTGTGGAGTTGGAACTATTTTTTATTCTGTTCGATGATTTTGCTGTTCTTCTCACAAGATATTCCATTTTTTACACCAGACATTTTCAGTGGCTTTCCCTATTTCCTTCCTATTCGAGGTAAAATCCCACCTTTTTTCTAGAAACTTTACTGATTTCCTTATAATCTCAGTATCTTTTAGGATTATGCTCAGTTTATCCTGCATTTATTTTGTTACTTGACTTGGTCACCTGGTTTGCTGGTAATTGAGCAAGAAAGCAACAATTGGGAATGAAGGAACTCAGCTATTACTTTAAAATGTTGAGGCTGAGGAGGATTCTGGTAAGATGGCAGAGTAGTTCAGTAAATTTCAAGCTTTTCTGAGTTTTCCTACAAATTGAACAAATTTGTGCTTCAGGCTCAACATCGACTGATAAAAAACATATGGAAGACTTGGGTTTGGATAGAAATCCTCCTGATATAATTCAAAATCTGAAGAAAGCCCTCAGGATGGGATTAGGCAGTAGAAGTGCATACACCTCTGGGCTAGTTCCACAGAAACACCTAGTAGGTACCTGTCTGGATTGCCTGGACTCTCTGCAGGAACTATAGAAATTTTCACTTCCCTCACAGCTGTGTGAGAGTTAGGATCTGAGTCTGGGAAGACTCCGGAAACTTCTGACTGATTAGGAACAGGACCAGCTGGCAGAAAGAAAGAAGCCCCTTGGTAAGAAGGAGGTACCACACCTTGTAAATGCAGCTGCAATTCAACTGGATGCTGCTGGTTCCCACACTTGCTGAAGGGTGGAATTTTTGGTTTGAAGTTCCAGGTCAGAGGGGAGAGCTTAAATGAAGGCTGAGGCATTATCCCCTCCCCCGCCTCCTCCCAGGATTAGAAGAGTTTACACTAATACTATTCATTTAAAAAAGAAAATTGAAATAAACAGATCTTTTGGGGGTCCCGGATCCCATTCTGGGGAGCTTCCAAACCTTTGGAAATGCATACCTTTCCCAGACAAACCCTACCCAAGTGGTTTCATTCAATTGGAGATCTTGGTCAAATCACCTTCCATTGAAACATCTTTTGGGGGTGGCCCAGATCCCCATTGAGCAATTCCCAGACTATGGGAAAAGCCTTCAAACTCCCAGTTAAGTGATTTTATTCAATTAGAGATTTAAGCCTGGGGCATTGATAACATTAAAGGAATCACTTTTAATTTTGAATGCAAGCCTGGGCCTCAGATGGCTAATAAAAGACAACTCTTAACTCCGAATCTTTACAGAAGTTTGAAACAGAATTATGCTTGCTAATAAAGGTGCCTTGGCAAAGCTGCCTGCCAGGACTTTTGCCCACTGTGAAGATATTCACAGTGTTTGTTACTGACAGAACCTTTTGCCACTAAGAAGTCTTCCTAGCAAAACTTGGTTCTCAGTGCCAGTAAAATTCCCTTTTCTGCCACTCAGATTTTCTGGTTTGCGAATTCTTTTCGCATTGGACCTGCACAGGACTAGAGGGGATTCTCCATCCCAAATCTTGCACCCCTTCACTATCATTAGCCTCATCATTTGTACCTCATCAAAATGAACTGGTAAAGAAGAAAGAACCTGATCACAGAAACTTATAATGGGGAATAGGGGATACCAGGATTCATCTTTTTTTTTTAATAGTTTTTAATTTACAAGTTATATGCATGGGTAATTTTACAGCACTGACAATTGTCAAACCTTTTGTTCCAATTTTTCCCCTCTTTTCCCTCACCCCCTCCCCCAGATGGCAGATTGAGAGGGTTCATCTTCACAAAAAAGTTAATGAAGTAAAAAAAGTTTCTTCTCCCCAAAGGGTAACATTAAATGACTCCCTGCCCAGAAAGAATTTATAGAAAAACTCAAAAAAGAATTTAAAAATTAAGTGAGGGACATTGAGGAAAAACTAAAAAACAAAACAAAACAAAACAAAACAAAAAACTACCTAAGAAAAATAAGAAAATTACAGGGAAAAAAGTTAACCAACTAGAAAAGAACATACAGAGCAAGTGGGATGGACATGAGGTCTTCTTAGAAAACTGACCATAGTTTAGAGCTACAATTCTGGGAAAACCCCCCTTTGTTTGTACCCTTGGTTAATTTCACACAAACTACTTTGTAATCTATAGTTCCCTCTCTTCTTGTACTCTGAGAGTGGAGTGGTTCCCGTGACAGATTGTGAGCCCTAATACTAAGTCAAGGATGCTTGGGTTCAGAATATAAAAAAATCCTGTCCTTTGCCTGACTCCACTAGACTATGCTAGTGGAGGCAACACCCTTTTCCTGCAGGAATTGAATGAATTCCTTTCTGCTCTGGCTCTGAGAAAAATGTATTTAAATTATTTTGGGTTAGTGGTCTCAGTCCCACATAAGAGTTTTAAAGATAAAAATAACTCTTTGAAAATTAGAATTGGGCACAGGGAAGCCAGTGAAGCAATGAGACCATAAAATAACAATATACAATATAAAGAAAAAAAAAACAGAACAGAATGTGAAATATCTTAAAGAAAAACAACAGATCTGGAGAACAGCTCAAGAAGAGAAAATATAAACATAATTGGACTATCTGAAAGCTATGACCAAAAAAAAAAAAAAAAAAAAAAAAAAAAGAACCTTGACACAATAAGCAAGAAATAATCCAAGAGAATTGTCCTAGAATTCATGTCCTAGAACATGAATGGAAAGTAGAAATCCAACAATCACCACCTCAAAGACATCTTTTGGGGAATAGACATAGGGATATTATTGCTAAATTTTGAAACTCCCATATCAAAAAGAAAGTTTTGCAAGAAACAAGAAAAACGCAATTCAGATATGTTGGCTCTACAGGTAGGATTGTACAGGATTTATCAGCAATCACAATAAGAGACTGCAGATTCTGGAATCATATTTACTGGCAATCAAAATATCATCCAGGAAAATTATCCATAATGTTGAATGAAAAAAAAAAGGACATTCAGCAGATTTTCAGAAACTTCTTTCAACCAAACCTGAATTCAATAGAAAATTTAACATAGAAGAGCTAATAACAAAGATCAGTTTTAAGGAACTTAACATGGACAAATTGTTGGTTACTTGGAAATGTGTCTTTGTGTCTAAGATTGACATCAGCAATTCAGTAATTTAAAAGAAAGATTGGGACAGAGTCGAGTATGATCTGATCCTACAATCAAAGCTGCCTAAGAAAAAGTTAAAATAGTAATTATGTCATGCAAATAAGGTGCAGAGAAAGAATTGATATAGAGCATTAGAGTGGGGAGAAGGGCTGGTTGGTAGGTCTGGAAACTTAATCAACAGTTTTGTCCAAGTAAAATAGATGAATCTTGTTTTTCTTCTTTTAAGATCCTTTAAAATTTCAATCTTATACAGTGTTGGACTTGGAATTAAGAACCCGAGTTCACTTAGTAGTTGTGTGACCCTGGATAAATCACTTAACCTGTCCCACATTCACTTTCTTCATCTGTAAAATGGAGATCATAACTGGATTTTTTCATAGGGTCAGTGTGGGGATGAAATGAGGTGATATTACTTAAAGCACTTTGTAAATCTTAAAAGCACCGCATAGGGTAACTGAGAAGTCTTAGTTCATTTTTAAGTAGCATAAAGCAAAGATTTAATGCCTTAAAACTGCTGGAAGACTTCTGTGACACTGGTAGCTCTTTTCCCTACTATTTTCTCAATTAACTCTTGTCTCCTACTCCCTATTCAGTTTTCCCTTTTAATAAAGGGAAAATCCCAACAGCGCTAGATATGTAAAATGTGCCATTTGTAATTCACCAGAAGAAAGTATAATGTCATCATGGACCCTTTGTAACCAAAATTGGCACTTAATCATAATTCTAAAAAGTAAGAAATAGCCTAACTCTCCTGATTTTTGTCAGCACTTAAATACAGTATGCCAGGCACTTTGTTAAGCATTGGGAATACAATGAAAGGCAAAAAAACAGTCTCTTCTCTCAAGGTATTCGAATGGTAGAGACAACATGCTAACAACTATGATCAAATAAGATATAGACAGGATAAATTAAGAGGTAATGTCAGAGGAAGGCACTTAAATTATGAAGGATTCTGAAAAGCTTCTTCCAGAATGTGGAACTTTCCCTGAAACTTGAAGGATACCATGGAAGCTAGAGGGGGAAATGAAGAGGTACAGTGTTCCAGGCATGGGAGACAACCAATGAAAATGCTTTAAGTCAGAAATTACAGTATCTTATGCAAGGAATGGCAAGGAGATAGGGAAAGGATAGGAAGAAAGGAAATGCTTTTTAAAAAAAATACACAGAAAGCATGTCCAGTATCTTAATACTATACTATTTTGCTTTTGATTTTACATATGCTAAGTTAGGGGTAGGAAATAATGATTGAGTATATGGTGTCATCTACTTAAGATCTAGAGGAAGGTCATCATAAATTCATATATCTTCTGTCATATACCTCAGTTCAGCATTTCCTAGATGGTTTTAGTATATTCTGGGTGGTGTTACATATTGATTTTTGTTTAAAAAAAGGAAAGAAAAAAAGAAAACTTTATTATTTTAGTTTCAGTTATAATAATAATTTATTGTGTTTGATTAAATCTAAATAATAACTGACATAACAATGGCATTCTTAACTATCTGAAAAGGTCTTTATAAAAGCTAGGATAATTAGGTGAAATGATTTCCCTGATGTCACATAGATTTTCACCTAGGGGAGCTCAAATTCAAATTGAATCTTTTAAAGCCAAATTAATGTTCCCATCATATTACTTTGATTTATAATCTCAAAACCATTCATGTTGTTCCTGCCAGTTGTTGCTTTATTTGGAAATGAAGGAAAACAGGTACAGAGATTCATTTAGTTCAGATTGAAGAAATTAGCAGATTAGAGAATCTAGCTGGAGGGATAGATAGTGACTCAGAACTGGCAGTTATCTTAGGTGTATCTCTTCCTACTCCTGGCATTTTCCAAATGACAAAGTTTGAGGCATGTTAGAAATAAATTTGGATCCAGAGCTCTTGATTTCCAGTTCACTATCTTTTTGTGATATCATGTTGCTTTTAATGATGCTTCTCTTGTACCACCCTTTAATTTGAGGATTATTTTTTAAGAAAGTTGCTTTATGGAGTGGGAGACATTGTTCTTGGTAGAGATTACTATTCAGTCTTTAACTATTTTTGAGTCTGTAGGAACAATTCACATTACCTACATCTCTTCTAAACTGAAAGGATTATAAAATCAATGAAAAAAAATAACAGAACATGCTGTTCTATTTCTTGACCTACTAAAAGATAGTGGCCTTTGTATTTGAATGTCTTGATTGAGCAAATGTGTCATATTTGTGATTCATACAGAAAATATCTTTAGTTGCATGTTAATAATGAATAAGCAAATACACTAGCCATGGGTCTTACAAATAATTTTTGGGAATTGCTCTACCTCCCATATACTTTGATTTCCTTGTTCATCTTATCTACTTAACTACTTGATAGTTAAATCTCTGAATGACAAATATGTACTTGAACATTTGTACTCAAAAGCTTTCCAATGAAAAGACTGATGTGAAAGATCAACAAAATGAAAATAAGAAAAGAGAGATAAGGTTCACTAACTCATTTTCATAAGACTTTTCTGGTTTTAGGATTTAGGGAATAATAGCCAATTTTTATTTTATTTTTTAAAATGTTTTCCATCAATCAAAATTCACCTCCCTCCCACTCCCATACCATTAAAATTAAAGGGATTCAAGGAACCAAATGATGAGATTAGGATTCCTGGTAGTCAGGATTTAGTTAAATGATGAGGTTAGTGGCAGGTTCGGGTTTCAGGGAACCAAATGAAGAAGTCTGGCTCCCCTAAATCCCCTTTGGGATTCAGCATATGGGTAGAGAGTTTTGGGGAATCCCCTTCTGGTGGTGCAGAGGTCCTTCATAAAGAAATTTACAAACCCGAAAAGCTAGACTGATAAAAAGAAGTTTATTATTGGCATTGGGAAGTCAGCCTTTGCTATGCATGAATAGAAAGGCTGAATTCCTTAGTGGCAAGGTTTCACAGAGAAGTTTCTGGTAGAGAAATCCTGACGAGAGATAAAAAGTCTTGTTAGGGAAATAGGAGAGGGAGATAAAGAGAGGGTAACACTGAAAGATATCATTTCCAGCGGACAGAGTTTTCTAATATGCCAGGAAGAGAGAAAGTTTCCTTGGCATGGCATAATGGCTCCTCTGCAAGGAGTGAGTTCCAAGTTGGCTCTTTTTATCTACAAGCTGGGTTTCAGTTTGAGCTGGAATTGAATAGAAAATTGTAGAATTGAATGAGTGTTTCTCCAATTCAGTGAGGTGAATCTCCAACTCTGGTTTCAGTTAGCCCCACCTATATAACAAAATAAAACTGTTTGTCCTCGGGCAGGGTCTTTACAGAGGCAAGATTTCAAGGAGAATCTGTCCTTCAAGGGGTTTTAGAGAGTCTCCGGGTTCCTTAATCATTCTGAGTCCTTCACCTCTCTACCAGGAGAGGTTTAATTATTAGTCATCTGGAATTCTGGTTGGTCATTACAGAGAAAAAAGTTCAGACATATTAGAATTTCATTACATTTGTGTGTCACTTTTAATTTTAATGACCACATTATAGCTATATGTTTTACACACACACATTTATACATATACAATACATACACATACCGGGATATATATTGGAAAATGAAGGTGATGAAATTTCAGGGTTTTAGGGCTAGAAGGGACTTCGAGATTATCTTGTCTTATTTCCCTCTTCTAAAGAATATTATACCTAGTGAACTCCAAGTATCTAAGAATGTATCTTGTTTTGGGAGAGGCATCAAAAGAAATTCCACAAGCTCTATCACCTTAGTGATCAACAATTTAGTGATAATAATTGCAGGACACTTATTTTCCTCATGTCTGATCCAAATTTTTTTTTTTTTTTTTTTTTTTTTTTTGCTCTAGCTATGGCTCATCTCTTTGTTTAAAATGGTCTAGTTTGATATCAGAGCACTTGAGAATTGGGAGAGATACTGGAAAAAGAGTCTGCCTTCCTTTACAATACAAGAGTTGAAATAATTTGACCAAAGCTATGTAGCTAATGACCAAAATGGATCTAGAAAATTAATTTCCTACTTCCAATCTTAGTATCCATAATAGTAACTGATTTATAGTTATTCACAACTCTGTTTACAATAGGATTGTTGTGAAAACACTTGTAAACTATAAATCAATTTATAAGTATTTTCACAACAACCCTGGCTCAGGTTTGAATAAAGCTATCATTATGCTAAATTTTACAAGTGAGGAAGCTGAGGCTTGGGGTAAATGATTTGTCCATGTTCCCTGTGGTAGAGACAAGGCCTGGACCCAGGTCTTCTGAGGTCAAATCTTTGTCTTCTGGATGTGTTGTCTGTCTGTCTCTGTCTCTGTCTCTGTCTCTGTCTCTGTCTCTGTCTCTCTTTTTCTCAGACTCAGAGAGTCCCTCTCTTATTTTAACATGAAGCTCAAATACAATCTTCTTTTTTTCTCAATAGTATTTTATTTTTCCAATTATATGTAAAGATAGTTTTCAACATCCATTTTTGTAAGATTTTGAGTTCTAAAATTTTTCTTCTTCCCCAAGACAGCAAGTAATCTGATATAGATTATACATGTGCAGTCATTTTAAACATATTTCCATAATAGTCATTGTGGGAAAGAAAAATAAGAACAAAAGGGAAAAGCCACAAGAAAAAGAAAAACAAATAAAACAAGATGAAAATATTATGTTTCTATCTACATTCAGTCTCCATAGTTCTGTCTGGATGTGAATGGCTCTTTCCATCACAAGACTATTGGAATTATCTTGCATCAGTGTATAGCCAAGAAAAGCTAAGACTGTCAATAGTTGATCACCATATAATCTTGCTGTTATGTACAATGTTCTTCTGATTATTTCACTTAGCATCAATTTGTATAAGTCTTTGCAGACTTTTCTGAAATCAACTTGCTTATCACTTCTGATATAATATTCCATTACATTCATATGTAATGGACATCTGTTCATTTTTCATTCTTTGGTACCACAAAAAGAGCTGTCACAAATATTTTTGCACATGCAGATCCCTTTCTCATCTTTAAGATCTGTTTTGGGATACAGACTAATAGAGATACTGCTGAATCAAAGAGCATATACATAGTTTTATAGCATAGGACATAGTTCTGAATTGCTCTCCAGAATGGGTTGGATCATTTCACAACTGCCAACAATCCATTAGTGTCCCAGTTCTCCCACATCCCCTTCAACATTTATCAGTATATTTTCCTGTCATCTTAGCCAGTCTCATAGGTGTGAGATGCTACTTCAAAGTTGTCTTATTAAATATTATTTTCTTCATGAAATTTTTCATGATCCTTTAACGTGTTTAGTGTCTACATTTCCAGCTTACTCATTACTTAACTACTTTTTGTATATTTGTATTAATTTTATTTTTTTGAGGTTAGCTAAATGGTGCAGTGAATAGAGCACTGGCCCTGGAGTCAGGAGGACCTGTGTTTAACTTAACACTTCTTAGCTGCTGTGACCTTGAGTAAGTCAGTTAACCCCAATTGTCTTGCCCCAAAATTTAAAAAAAAAAATTAAAAAAAAAAAAATATATATATATATATATATATACATACATACACACACATATATATTATATATATTTAAGTTAGATTGAATAAATTTTTATATGAGTAAAGATTATTTCTTTTTTTGTACCTGTTGTTGCCAGAATCTAGAACAGTGCCCAGCACACAAAAGGTACTTGATGCAGTGCTTTTTTAGCCAGCAAATTTTATTTGCTCCTTTCTGAAGAGCAGACTAGCCCTTACTCTATGTCAGCCTTCTTTTTGAAGAGTAATGGGATCTGGGGCTCGAGTTGGAACAAGAGGAAGTGAGAAGGGCATAGAGAATTGTTATTATTTAAAAGAAACCTACAAAGTGTTTTTATACAGGCTCATTTCATTATGATGATAGTTCTACTAAATATATATTATACAATGTAAAAAGAGAGAGAGAAAAATAAGCATCCCATTAGTGTTTGTGTGTGTATGTATGGGGGAGTTAAAGAAAAAAGAACTAGTTGTATCAAAGAATTTTAGAATTGTAAGAAACCTTAGAAATAAATGTAATCTAACTTCCATATTTTTTAGGTGAAATAATGGAAGACCAGAGAGATTGCAATTGATTCAGGATCATGCAGCTAGTAATAGAACCTAGTTTCCTGACTTCATATTTAAGTGCCTTTAAAACTTATCTTAGTGAAAGAATTATTTCATGAAAATACTTTCTTGTTCACTACCTTTGGAGCTTATAGGTTGGAAAGCATCATGTGATTCCACATTCTCTGTTTGGTGAGCAAGTGATGTGGTCTGGGAAAAGACCCTGGAATATGAGTCATCAGGTGACAAATGATGTGTCTAGAGAGAGTTATGTGCTTCTGTATGGGAAGGTAACTGAATCCTTGAGAGTAGCATTCCATGCCCATAGGATCTGATCTCACAGCTTCATGTTTTTGTGTTGTTGAATTCTAGATTGGCCAAATTGACTGTTAGCTCATTAAAATGTGAGCCCCCTTGAGGGCAAAGGCTGTTGCTTTGCACAGTGTCTGAAACATAATAAGTACATAAACACAGAAATGATTGTTGACTGAGAAATGACATTTTACTGGACATTTCTCACCATTTATTGTCAGCAATTCCAAATAGTTCTAAATATTTGTCCAATATGTCTAGGCAGTTTGCCTGGCATAGTGCTACTTTTTGCCTTCCAGAAAAGAGCCAGTTACTAAATAGCAACAGCAACAATATTAATAATAGTTGACATTTCTATGATACTCTTAAGTACGCAAAGCATTTCATATACACTATTCATTTCAGTCTGACAACAGTCTTGCCAGGTAGGTATGATACATATTATCCCCACATTACAAATGAAGAAACCAGAGCTCTGAGAATTTAAGTGACTAACTCTAGGAAGGTCATTAACTCAACATTGGATGCAAGATTTGCTACAGACAAGAGCCTTCTGATACTTTGTAAAGTCTTTTTGTGACAGTCTTGATTTCCTTTGTAGACAGTGTTAATGTTCTTTATTTGTAGAATATAATTTTTCAGTCATTTATTCAATATTTGACTGCCCTTCCCCCCCCATCCCCAAATAGGCATAGATGTGGGAAATAGCTAATGTTACACTTTTTTGCATTTCCTACATTTATGCCTGTAATAGGCACTCACATATTTGATAAAGCAATGAAATATGGTGTTATATGTTATGGGCTAGAATTCTGAACTTGAAACAAAGGATTCTTACAAGGTGCTAAGTTAGTGGAATTGATAGAGACAATAGTTATCTAATTTAGCATGATGTTCAATATGATTGATTTAATCTTACAACAAATAATGGTTTCCTAGTGATATAATGATTGGTTTATACTCAGTGTGGAGCATATAAGCAGGGACTGAGAGCCACAGAGGAGAAGCTTTCAGAGGGCAGAGAAGATGGGCGGGAGCTCAAGTTCTCAGAACCAAGGACAGATATTCATTTTCTCTTCAGTCAGGCCACCAGTGGCAGGCTCTCTTCCTGCATTTCTCCACTGAGACCAAGGCCAGTCTGAAAGGCTCTCCAGAAAGCTACCCAGCCCCAGGAAGGAGATAATAAAGAATCTGGACTATAAGAAAGTTAACCGGACCTCAGGAAAGGAAACAAGACTTTGAAATAGATAATAAAGGATTTGGACTTTAAGCCCTGGGTACACTTGTGGTGATTACTGAACTGAAACAAAGGCTGCTCCCAGATACCCCAAGAAAACCAAACCAAGAGAACATTACAGTTATACATTTTAGGTAGTACAGATCACATAAGCTTGTTTTGGGGAATGAGTATTCATTCTGTTCAGATTGTGGAAAGTGGCCTGGATATAGTAAAAGATAGAAATGGAAAATAGAGGGAACTAAGTTAGGAAGTTGTGTTGCATAAGATGGAGATCCCAGAGCTTTCTCTTAGTAGAATATCAGTAAAGGGACTCATGAAGTAACTCAGTGAGTAGATCACAGTTCTGGAGTTCAATTGTTCAGTCGTGTCTGACTCTTAAGTGACCCACTGGAGTCAGAAGGACTTGAATTTAAATTTGACCTCAGTCATTTACTAGCTGTATGACCCTGTGCAAGTCACTTGATTCTATTTGCCTCAGTTAAGATTCCATGGCAACCCTATCCTTAGATCACTGCTTGTTCGAACTTTGTTGTATTTATATGCTGAGTTGGTTCTGATGGTAACATTTTAAAAAGAATTCCAGCCTTGTTGGATCTAGTATTTGATAAATCCCCAAACTCCAGCTTCTGAAATAAGAACTTATTATTTGACAAAAATTGCTAGGGAAATTGGAAAATAATATGTCAGAAACTCGGTATAGACCTACATCTCACACCCCATACCAAAATTAGGTCAAAATAGATACATGATTTGGGCATAAAAAATAATATCATAGACGAATTAGGAGAACAAGGGATAATTTATGTATCAGAACTTTGGAAAAGTTAAACTAAATTAAAACTAAAGAACAGTATGAAAGGCATAATGAGCAATTTGGATTACAGTAAATAAAAAAGTTTTGCATAAACAAAATCAACAAAAACAAGGCAAGTACAAAGCTGGGAAAAAATTTTTACAGCCAATATTTCTGGTAAAGGTCCCATTTCTAAAATACATAAAGAACTGTGTCAAATGTATAAGAATATTTGTCATTCCCTAATTGATAGTCGAAGGATATGAACAATTTTCAGATGATGAAATTAAAGCCATTTATAGTTATATGAAAAAATATTCTAAATCATTATTGATTAAAGAAATGCAAATTAAAATGACTCTCAGGTACCACGTCACACTTCTTAGATTGGCTGAGATGCCAGGAAAGAATAATGATAAATGTTGGAGGGGATGTGGGAAAACTGGGACACTATTGCATAGTTGGTAGAGTTGTGAAATGATCCAACCATTCTGGAGAGCAATCTGGAACTATGCCCAAAGGACTATAAAACTGTGCATATCCTTGACTACTATTAGGTATGTATGCTAGGGAAATCATAAAGGAGCAAAAAGTACCCATATGTGCAAAAATTTTGTAGTAGCTCCTTTTGTGGTAGCAAAGAATTGGAAAAAGAGTGGATGAACAATGGCTGAACACATTGTGGTAGATGAAGGTAATCGAATATTATTGGTCTATAAAAAATGATGAACAAGTTGATTCTAGAAAGGCCTGGAAGGATTTACATGAATTGATGCTGAGCAAAACAAGCAGGATCCAGCATACATTTTAGACAATAACAGCAAGAATGTGTGATAATCATCTGTGAAAGGCTTCATTCTTCTTAGTAGTTCAGTGATCCAAAGGAATCCCAATAGACTTTGCACAGAAAATGCCATCTGCACCAGAGAAAGAACTAAAGAGACTGAATGTAAATTAATAAATGCTATGTTCACTTTTTTTTTCTGTGTTTTTTTTTTTTAATCTCTCCCATGGTTTTTCCCTTTTGTTCTGATTTTTCTCTCCCAACATAATTCATAAAACAATGTGTATTGAAAATAAATGAACTAAAAAAAATTATACAAAGGGAGATACATGAATTGCTGTAAAATGAAGTTATTAGAACCAAAAATGCAAGATACATAATAACTACACTGATTCAAATGGGGGAAAATGACACACAGACAATAAGCAAATAAACTTTCTCTCTTTTTTTAAAAAAATAAAGATATTATATCTTTCTGTGTAGTAGAAGTATATATTTCTACATGACTGCCTTTATTTTATTTTCTTTATAGCGTTTTCCTAGCTAAAATGGGTACAAATTTTTGGAGTTAATACTCTGATCAAAGCATCTAAAGCATTTTTCTTTTATGTAAGTTAATTACAAATAAAATTCCTAATCTTATAACCATAAACACATTGTGAACAGAAAAAATCAAAAACGAGTTCCAGAATATAGGTATAAAATTAAAAAGGTGAGATAAGGAGAAGAGGAAAGGGACCAAATGTGCTCCCACTGTTTTGTCCAGATGCTGACTTAATTCTTTTTTTTTTTTTTAATTTTTATTTAATAATTACTTTATATTGACACTCGTTTCTGTTCCGATTTTTTTTTCCCTCCCTCCCTCCACCCCCTCCCCTAGATGGCAAGCAGTCCTTTATATGTTGGATATGTTGCAGTATATCCTAGATACAATATATGTTTGCAGAACCGAACAGTTCTCTTGTTGCATAGGGAGAATTGGATTCAGAAGGTATAAATAACCCGGGAAGAAAAACAAAAATGCAGATAGTTCACATTCGTTTCCCAGTGTTCTTTCTTTGGGTGTAGCTGTCATTTATTAATTGAAACTCAGGTCTCTTTGTCAAAGAAATCCACTTCCATCAAAATATCTGACTTAATTCTTAATGTTTCTGTTCATAATTTCTTAAAGAGAATTAATTTCAGACATCTGTGGGCAAAGCCACACTGCCTGTGTAGACTGCTTTGTTACAGCCATCACAATACCACAGATAATCTTAAAATAGTATTAATTAAATACCTTAAGAAGGTTTTTAATGACAGGCACCCATTATTGGTAGAATCATTCTGTTAATTCCTGACTCTGACTCTTTTAGTGGCTCTTGTAGGGCTTAATAAGGATATTGATTTACCAGATAATGATTTTCTGCTTATTTTTAAGGTTTCTTCAAGTTAACGTAGGGCAGCTAAATGGCACTGTGGATAAAATGACCAACCTGGAGTCAGTAAGACTCATTTTCATGAGTTCATATCTGGTCTTAGACACTATGTGACCTTGGACCAATCACTTTGCCTCAGTTTCCTCATATGTAAAATAAGCTGGAGAAGTAAATGCCAAACTACACCATTATCTCTGTCAGGAAAATCCCAAATGGAATCACAAAAGAGTTCAACATGAATAAAAAACAATTGAATGAATTCAAAATAGCAGATATTAAAAATTTGTCTAATGTAGTTAATCAGTTTCTCCCAATAGCTTCCTTGGATAATGGCAGGGGAAATATGCATCTTCAGTTTTACTTCACAGCTCCAAACAAGTGCAGAGTTGAAGTGATTTTTGACCAACCTCAAAGTGATCTTGATGGTGAGGCGGGGAGGCTAAATAGCCAACAGATATTAAGCTTCCCTGCTTGCAGAGTGAAGCAAAAATGAGTTTCTCTTAAGGGGAATCTGTTCAAAAGCTTAATTAATTTCATTAGACTTGTTGTGAGACTATTACTTTGGATATTACTTTTATAGTCCAAAATGAATTATTACCCTGGCAGGCCATTTGATTATACATTCCTGAATTACCAATAAGAAAGAAAAAGAAGAAATAAAAAATAAGCCATAATGATCTTAAAAACTAACTTCCATTTAAAAGACTAATGCTAAGACTTGTTGGGTCTTTTGAAAGTCTAGTGGGATTAAGAACAGAGCTGAGTTAGGCCACTCACTAATTTTGTGCCTTTTCAAAATTATTTTCCAACTCTTTGAGTCTCAGTTTTCCTCATTTGAATGTTTCACCCTTGAAAACACAGAAGGTAAAAAATACAAATTTATCTAAATTTCCTGAAGTTTCTTTGGGTTTGTAAGTCCAAGATGTAGAAGTGACTTTTACGAATTGTACTTGCAGCTCAGTCTACCTCATGATTTCTGCTGGAACATAAAGCTGGATAAGATGAATAGGAATTATTCAGCTAAGGTTTATAAGAAATAGACATACTATGAGACTGAATGGAGCCAGAAACTCTTGAGGTTGCTTTTTGTACAAAGGCAGATTTTAGTAGAGCTTGAAGGAAACTATAGATTGCAAGTTTTTTTTAAAACTTCACTTGATCCTAATGCAAGCAGGGAATCCTAGAATGCTTCCTCTAGCCTAAGGAAGTTGAGTTCTATAGTTCTCTTAGAGACCTTGGAAATGGCCCAGTTGTCTCCTTCAAACATTGTGTTGAATCTCTTTATTGACACATTTCTATTCACCTTTGTAGAATAACCTTATTAGGTTTAGTTTACTGAACTGGTGATATGTCCTAGTCAGAGAAATTGGGTTAGGAATTGAAAAGGAATCTTCCCTTTGACTGAGTTGATTATTTGAATGTTATAAACACCATGGCAGCAGAATGTAGATAAATTTGAAAATATCCCAACTGTTGTTCATTTATATACTTTATCAAGGGAAGGTGTGCCATGGGAAAATCTTCCTAAAGAACTTAGGTCATATGCAAATGGGGAGTGGCCTGGAAAGTCCTCAGGATTCGGCATTAGTGGATCACTAAACACATGAAGCCAGTGTTAACTGACTAATATGGAATACCACTAAGCATTCAAAGAGTGAAGTATCAGAATAATAGCTAGTATTTTTACAGTGCTTTCAGATTTGCAGAATGCTTTTTTAACTTCACATGCTTTTAATGACAATTCTTTAAAATAGTTGCTTACTCCAGAGTCACTCTTACTGATATCTGAGAGACATAATTTAAACTCACATCTTACTAATTTCAGGTCAGGAACTCTATTTACCATGTCACTGGAGGGGATATACAGAGATACTGTAATCCAACACCCTCAATTTACAAATGAGGAAAGTGAAACCTCAAAGGGTCCAAGTGATTCAACAAAAATCACAAAGTTTAAATGAGAGTCTAGATCTCAACCTCTATCTTGGAATTTCCATTATACTATGATTTAATATGTACTGTCTGCTGAGAATAACAAAGTTGCTATTAGTTTATAATAATAAACTACGGGCTGTTGCTCTAAATTTCCACTAAAGGATTCACAACAGAATAAATGACAAAATGTTCATGCTGCAATGTATTGACTAGAAATCTAGTATCTAAGATCATCGCCCATTTTTCATTCTTACTTGGAAGTAATATAAGAATGAATCAAGGAAAAACCACTTTAAAGCACTTATTCTGTGACAGGCAATTTGATAAACTCTCGGCCTATAAATACAAAAAGCAAATCAGTCCTTGCTCTCAAAGAGGGCCGTATTTTAGTAGAGGAGGACTGTGTCTTAAAGGAAGCAGTGGGTGTAAAAAGGAGGAAACTGACTGACTTTATTCTTTCCAGGAAGGAGGTAGTGGGCTTGGGGTCCAGAAAATTCAAAAGTGACTCATGTGGCTTTGGTTAATTAACCTTTGCTGCTAGTCCAGAATCATTCCTTAGGACACAGAGATGCTCAAGTCTAACTTGCTTATTTCACAAATGAGGAAATAGAGGCTTCAAGTAGTTATGACTTAAGATTGAATAGCATATTAGTGTCCTAGTTTTCTTCTTACTTGTATGAATATTTCTTTTGAATCTTTTTTGGTGCATCTTCATCCAGGTCACTCTGGTGAATGAAAGATGGATGTTCCTAAAGGCTGTGTCCTTTCACTTTGTGTTATTTCACTAAGTGATCTCAGTTTCACATTTTTAGGACTAATCTTCCATACTCATATTTCACCTGTCTTTTGGATCTTTTCAAATAGATGTTCTGTAGATGTCTAAAATGGAACATATAACTGGAAGGTCTAATTCCATCATTTTACATATGAGGAACTGACACCTTAGAAGATAAGTGACTTGCTCAAGATCTCATAGATATTTAAGGAACATATCTAAGATTTGAACCCAGATTCTCTAATTGTGAATCCAATATTCTTTCCATTTGGCTATTGTACCTTTTAAGTTGTAAGCATTAAAGATATGTTTTTCCCTGTTTGCAGTTTTTTTTTTTTTTAAGAGCTCTTTGTTTTGATTTGATCTTGATAGTTGCATTATATAGTTGTGTCAAAAACTGAGGTGAAATCGGAAACTTAAAATTTTTTCATTGATGTCTTTTGTCTTTATATTATAATTATTGGGCAAAAGGACACTCCTCTTCCCTATGAAACTTTCTTTTAACAAAGAAAATCAAACAAAACTCAAGTAAAATTGCATTATTTATTTTATTGGAAAGAAAACTGATGTTGAGAGAAGTTAGCTTATAAGAAAAAAAGAAATTAAGATAGTGTCAAAAGAACACTAGCCTGGAATTCTGAGTATACCATTATTTTACTTCTGGATCCTAAATTTAGTTTCACTAATTCTTTATATGACACTGGGCAAGTTAACTTTGTTTCCTTGGCGTCATTCTCTTCATTTGTAAAATAAGACAGTTGGATTAAATGTCTTTAAGGTTCCTTCCAGCCCTAAAACAGGTAAATTAGGGTTGAATTTATGATTATACAAAGGATTCCTCAATTTACTTTAGAAGTCATCAACTTAGTTCTCCTTTTAAACAATAGATTTTCATAGGCATTTTTTCATCACTTTCTATTGAATGAAGGACATACACTTGTCCCAGGTACTTACATTTTCTTACTAGCAATGCTAAAACCTTAACTTTACCTTCCTTACACATAACCCATCTTCTTTAGGTGATCTGATGGAGGGACTTTTTCAGGTTTTCTTATACAGGTGTGAAATTTATTTGAGTCTAATAGAAGCTCTTTGTGGCTTTCACTTTATCCTGTTTTCATAAAGATACTTGGAACTATTTGTTCATCCTCTGTGTCTGGGTTCCTCTCAGCAGTCCACTCCAGATTTGGATTTTCTCTGTTTCATTCTAAATTCTTCCTGGACTTTGACACTCCCATTAGTCCCATAACTGACTAGTTTCCCGGCTTCCTCTACACATTTCATTCTGGGCTAATGAAGGAATCCCTTCTTGGCCTATATTCATATATGTAGCCTCAGAGGCCATCTAGGCCTTCCTCATATTCTTCGATAGAAAATGAGTCAGGGAAGTTAAATGATGCCCCAAGGAAACACAAAGTAATAGGGGCTACAGGCCACATAACCCACTTCATTATGCTATCTAGATATACTCTGCCCTTTTCTGGGCCTTCTCTGTTTTGGTTGTTTGCCCTGGGCTGGACCAGAATTGACTCTTCTAACTTGTGTCTTCTGCTTTCATCCTAAGATTAAAAATGCCTGCACACTTCTCATAAGAGAGGCTGTTTCTGGATTTTTGTTGTTGGATGCTTCTGAAGTATTTCCTGTATTAGAGAAGTTCTTTTCCTTTCTAGTCTTATCTTCCCCCTTCCCCAGCCTAAGCTGACCCATCTCCCAGCAGTATTTGGGCATGTTAAATATTTGCTCATGTTTAAAGTCTTCACAATGACTGTCCCCCTCCCAACTCTATGGCCTGGGAGAAGTGGATCAGACTTTTTAACCAAGCTCTTATACTTCCCCCATTTTATTATCCAAATGACCACCTCCCTCTTTAGTAGTGGTTGGAGCAAGCTGTCAATTTTAAATACTGACCAAAGATACTAAAAGGATGTTTGTTTCTTCAAGTGGGTGAGGAATGTGCATGAATGTTTTATATATAACTTAGATGAATTGCAGCCTTGTTCCTTGTGATCAGTATAATCAAAGATTAGATTCTAGGCCACTGGGCTTCCCTTTTAACTGACTATGTGTTGTTGCTGGAATGTATATTCAGTATGAGAAATAGTGGGGTAGTTTTACCACTAGATGGGTGGTTTTCTGTCATACAGGAGATACTTGTGTCTTGTAGTCAGACTCAACATTTTTCTGGAGATATACTGAGAATTTAGGTTGTCAAATAATCTGATCTTGTTCATAGAACAAAATGAGTGTGTTGTTCAGCTCACCATGCTCTTACCAAATGAAACATTGGATTATCTGGTTCTTTGGAATTGTAAGGATAAGTCAATACAAGGAACATGAAAAGTTATTATTATTCTCATTTCTGCTGTGCTCCCCTCCTTAATTTCAGAAAATAACCAATAGAGAATTAAAGATAAATATGAAGTTGAATAAAGTTACTTTTTGGGGGATAAACAGGTAAATTTCTTAAGTTAAAGCAGAACTATTTGAGAATTACACTTTTTCCCTGTTCATCTTCACTGTTAGGATCACAGACAAATCCAAAACAGTTCTTTGAACATCTCTTGGTTTGTGTTGGAAAATATGTTGAGAAAAACAGTCCTTCACTCTAGGACATTTTAGAAACTCCTCTCATCATACACCAAGAGCGTTCCTTTATAAGTTGTCATAACTGAGAATACAATAGTCTTCTTATAACCTGGGTGAGTCATGTGCCTGATATGAGGAAAGATAGGGAGAACGTATAGCAAGGTATAATGTTAAACTTGTTAATAGTACATCATTGAATTAACATCATAAAAATGATACCTTATTTACGCCCATATTGCAGAAGAGGCGTAAAAGTAGATTTGGTATCAGGATTCCCATTTGTAAAAAGTATATTATACTATTAAATGATGGCTGTGTGTTTTTTTTTTTTTTTAGATTGATAAAAGAAGTTTATTATTAGATAAGCAAAGTTAAAATATAGGCGAAGGTAGAGATAAGGAGGGCACTGGACAGAGGGTTCAGTGGACAGAGGGTCCTCACATGGTAGCCATGTTTGGAATCTCTGGATGGCTGTGTTTTTGAAGAAATCCAACCTTTAGCTCTTTCAAAGAGATGTTTAATAAGATCTTCCATGCTATATAGTCATCATTTACATTCTCTTTGTGTTCATAAGAACCATTTTTCTGTTATCAAAGTAGTTGACAGAATTGCTTATACACCTCTGATGTTCATGTGATTGATCTTTGGAAATAGGAGCAGCCTTTTAAAAATTTTAATCCTGATTTTACGTCGTTATTCAGGACAAATTTGCGCAGAATTCAAAGAATCCTATTTTAGGGCAGAATAAGAAAACGTACGTTGTGGTTTCACATTATGGGGAGAGACATTTTGCCACAGAACAGCGAGGCAGGGAATGTAAAGAGGAGTTAGAATTGCCTAGTGGTTATTCAGATCATGACTTCATCACTATAACATCAGTTTTTTGAAGGGGCTTTTTGGTCTTGATTGCCAAGAGAGATTGCTCGGTGTGAGACTTGCTTTTGTATAATAGTGTTTCATAGGGAAAACCTTTTAATGGATCATTTTGAGACCAGTATTTAAGATTATTACTTAAGCGGCTTATCTATAGATCAACTGATACTGGAAATGAAGTGAAAATGCAATTGTAAAAAATTACATTCCACAATGGGGCAGGTGACAATCTTTGCACTGAAAATGTAGGTGGCAAAAAGAAAAAAAAAAAACAAAACTCAAGAAGCGCTTCTTGACAGCGTAGTTAAGTTTAAGTGGGAGTTCTCTGCGCCATCCAGTGGTTACAAGATTAACTTGCAGAAAAAAAACCAAGAAATTTAAGAAAAATAATTTTCCTTGCATTTCATATGACTGTTTGTTGGGGGGGTTCCAAAAATTGCACCTTGTTAAAGCAAAGCTTTAAGAGATGCGCATGTGTTGTCTAGGCGTTAGCAGTACTGTCCTCACTAAACGTTCATTGGACAGTAACGCAACCCCAAGAAAAGGATGGTTGGTTGCAGTTGTCCCATGTCATCAAGTGAGGAGTAGGGAACATCAAGTTACCTTGTGGTGACTAACTTGCTGCGCAAGTTCAAGCTGAGAGATCACGAAGGAAGTTTTAGTTGATAAAAAAAAGCCATCAAAACTTCGATTCCGCCTTGCCTAGTCATTTTTAAAAGCGTCCTCTAAATTGTATCTGTGTAGATGATCTTTCTACCCACAAGGCAGCGCGCCACTTAGTTGTTGTATTTGCATATGCGGCCTATTCTATTCTGAAAGGGGAGAGGGAAAGGAACCGCGTAGGAAAAATAAAATTTCTCCTGTCTTTGAGCTCCGCCTTGCCTGTTCTTTTCTCTTCTTGCGGTCCCGTTTTTTCCGGCTTTAATTGAGGTTGAGCCCAATTCTGCCCCAGCAGAAGAGGGGTGCGCGCTCCGTTGGCCAAAACGGGCGGTCCGGGAGAGGCGCTCTTGTTTCTCTTCTGGACAGTCAGACTACACGAAGCCGTATTTTCGTGAATCTGGGAGCCCGGCGGCCACTTTTCGTTCAGAATCCTAATGTGTCCTCTGGTTTTTTTGTTTTGCAGGTCGCACTTCTGGGGATGGACATCTTGTCAGCTCTGGTATCCCGGCTGCAGGATCGATTTAAAGCACAAATCGGCACAGGTAAGGTGGTCGCGGCTACCTCGGCTCGGCCCCTGCGCGCGCTGTCCCGCCCTTTCTCCACCCCGTCCCAAGTGTAGCCCCTCCTCTTCCCGTTCCCGGAACGCAGCCCAGACCAGCTCTCCCTTCCCATTCACCCCACCTCTTGCGCTGCCCCACTTCTCCCTCCTCTCTCATGCACGAGCTCCCTCTCCTGGCCGGACCATCTAACTACTACTCTGAAATTCCCGAAGCCTCTACACTGAGTAGTCTGTTGTTTATGATAGATAAAAGTTAGCTTATGTTAGCCTTCTGTGAATGTCAGCTACTCTTTCTTCTACTTTGTATTTATTTACCTAGTAGTTTTAGGCAGACACTAGGGGATAGGGGGTGGAGGAGGAAGAATCCTGTAGCAAAAGCTCCAATTCTAGAAAAGCCATGCATTGCCTGTTTTAAAGGGGGAAAAAGTATAAAAGCAAATGCTTTTAGTATTCATTACCATTTCATTTGTCCATAAAATTTCTGGTGATTTTAAAGGCCATCTGCTTTGAGTTCATGGGCGGAAATAAAACTTTTATGCAGAGCCCCTTCCAGTTTTTATACAAAGCATTTATCAAATATTTTCTTGCTAGATTCTGTCTTTAGTTTCCTGGTAATACAGTGGGTAAAGGAAAAGTGATCAGGCCCTCAAGTAGCTTAAAATGGTGAGAACGGAGAGGGGAGGAAGAAATATAATGTGTAGCAGATAAATATTAAGGGTATGGTGAGCAGATAATGAATGATAATTAAAACAGTGACAATATGAAAATGTCTCATTAAAAGCCAACAACTTTGAAGTTCCACAGACATTCATAGGCTCAAACAGGAAGAGTCTGGAGGCCAGTCTAGTCTTCCTTTTACAGTTAAGATAACTGAAGCTTGTAAAGGTGAAAAGATTTGTCCAAGGTCACATAACTACTGTGTGGCAAGGAGTAGGATTCTTTCTAGAGCTTTCTGAGTCCCAGACCAGCTTTTTCTTTATCACTGCAGTGCTGAGACTTGAAGCTAAATCCTCCATTCCAATAGTTTTTGGGAATGCCTTTTAAAGGAAAATAAAATGATTCTCCTTAATCCAGTCTTGATTTTGGCTGGTAGGGCAATGATTACATGAATATATTGCTTTGATATCTTTGATATTCCTTTGGGTAAGATTTTGAACATTTTTATATTACTCAATTAATATAAGGTGACTTTGGCTTGTTTTAGAAAGAACTTTTTAATATTTAATATAGCTTATTTTCCTAGACTTAGTTTATTTCAGGGTAAAGCAAATTTTGTTTCACAAAGAATTTTTAGCTTAGTCTTATTCAGAGGTAACCAAGGTGCCATTCAGACAGAAAGGACTACTTTTCACTTCTTCAAAGGAAAAGTGGTTGACAGCTGGTGTTGGTAGAATTAGAATCCTGGTCTTCTAATCAGGTAGACTGGAGTTCAGATTTTTTTTCTACCTATATGACTTTAAGTTCTACCAGGTTTCATTTTCTCATCTTTAAAAATCACCTTCCTTGTGTTTTGTGTGATTCCCCTGTTTTGATTTTACTACTTTTTAAAACTCACATTTTAACTTGATTTCACCTCTGTAAAATTGATTTCTCCTTCATAGAAATTGAAGTAGTTTATTAAACCTTGTCATTCTTCAGACTGAACTATTAAGGGTACAATAATTCATATATTATCCTTAGATTGAATTTTTGTATTCTCTTTGTTTCTCTTTTCCATAATCTCTCATTTTTGTTACCAAATTATGTCTTGTATTTGTGCTCCCTTCTCTTTCCACTTTAACCCTCTTCATCATCCTGAACAAATCTTTATTGCTACTCCTACATGATAACTGCAGTGGTCTTTTTGCCACCTCTTTCCATCTTCATTTCATCCTTCCCACTATATGAAACTTTTCCTGAATACCCCTAGTTTTTTTAGAGTCCCCCATTCTCCTCAAATTATATTGGTTTATATTGTGTTTCTTCACTGTGGAATATAAACTCTTTGAGGATAGGTATTGGGTAAGTATTAGTTTTATCTTATCCTCAGAACCTCAGAGAATTAAGAGAGAGTTGTTGATTTTGATTCACTGATACTGCTAGAATGATTTTGTTTATGCCTGGATTTTTTGATCATTTGTCTAAATGTCTTTAGTGATTCCCTATTATTTCTCAAATAAAACTCAAATTTTATTTTAATGGCATTTTAGATCTTCCTTTCTCCCTTTTCCCTCAACAGATCTAATGGCATATATCATGCTACTCCCTCCCTTTAATGTTTTAATCTTCAGACAGTGAGCTTATGTCACCCAACATTGTGTAGTATTTTCTACTACTTTTTTTTACCCAATTATCTGTGCAATATATGACCCTCTCCACTTGCTGAATTTGTTTATCCTAAGCCCTTCCTGAGTCTTCAGTTCATAATTAATGTCCCATCTTCCTCCTATAACATCTTTATACTTAGAACCCAATGATCATGTGATTGCGATAATGATCTTTGTAGAAAGAGGCAGTATGGGGTAGTTAAAGAGCCTTGAAGTTAGGAGATCTGAATTTGAATCTCTCCTCTTATCCTGATTTTGTGACTCTAGGTCAATTCCTTCACTTCTTTGAGACACTTTGCTCATCTATAAAAATGGGGCTGTGATAGAATTTATGATGTCACTGATGTTAAGAACTCCTTTCTCCTTTTTCAAAGAAGACTAATGCCTTCTCTCCAACTTAAATTAGAATTGCTGGGGATCTAACAGATTAAGTGAGTTGTCCAGGAACCCACATAAATAGTAAGCCTGCTAGAGGTGGGACTTCTTGGCCCAGATGTCAGCCTTTGCCCATTGATCTACCATGTCTCACTAGGGAGAATAATTATTACACCTTTTAACCATTGTTGTTAGGAAAGGACTTAGTAAACCTTTTTAAAACTTATATTAGTGATGGCTTGCATTTTTTTTTTTTTTTGGCAACTTTTAAGTTGTCTATAATTGTGTGTGTGTGTGTGTGTGTGTGTGTGTGTGTGTATGTATGGAGGGGAATGAAATACTTGCTAATTTAATTCCCACTACAAGAGTTCTTTTAAATATGAGTTGTTTTTATTAATTTATTTAGGCTACCATAATGTGCTTGCTGCAGGACAGCAGGTACTTGAAATTCAGTGAATTTAATTGGTGATCACAGCTTACAAAACATGTTTTGATTTGATTGGTTTTCATCTTGCTTTTAGTGCTCCCTAGTCTAATTGACAGGTTGGGTGATGCTAAAGATTCTGTGAGAGAGCAAGACCAAACTCTGCTGCTGAAGATGATGGAACAAGCTGCCAGCCCTCAGGTATAATTATGCAGAGCTTCCTCACTGTTCACCAGCTAGTTCATATAAGATCATGGAAAAGCATGCTTTTCACTTTGAAAATCCAGTGTACTACAAAGATAATTTGTTAGGCCATTATTTTACTTTCTGTTTCTTATTTATTATTGTAATAAAGATATTCAAAAGCAATGTTATTGAGTTATAAAGTATACAAGTTGAATCGTTAAAATAATTAACACCCATGTCAGCTGCTTTTAGTTTGAAAATTTTGGAATGTTTACTCTATTCAACTGTGGGAAGATGCAGTAGGGCTTTAGCTCAGTCTTATGAGGGAATTAAGAGAATTAAATGAGTTCAAATGACTAGCAAATTAATCATTAGCAAACTGATCCATTCTTCTATTACCTACTATTTATTTAGACTATCTTTTTTTTTTAGACTATCTTTTAACCTATAGATGAAAAAAAATGTCTAATTCCTTTTGGTTCTTTCCAACTTTCCATGTCTTTTGCAGTATGTATGGGACAGAATGTTAGGAGGGTTCAAACACAAGAATTTCCGTACCAGAGAAGGTGTTTGTCTCTGCCTTATTGCAACATTGAATGCGTAAGTTTAAACCTGATTCATAACTTCTCTTGCAGAACATAGTGAGCTTTCAAAAAATGCACTCATTCATTCAACAAGTATATGCAAAAGCTTTGTATTTAGTGCTCATAATCTCATTAAAAGGATTATAAAATATAGTTCCTTGCCTTTCTGAAATTAATAATAGCAGATTCATAATTAGATCTTATGAAAAGGGAAGCACTTTAAAGTAACAAGTGTCTTAGATGGCTGTGTTGAATCCTATGAAAACCTCTATGTACTTTCAAGGAAAGTCCCAAAAACATTATGGATAATTTTGTGGCTGGAACTGTGTCTTAAAAGGATGGGTGTCAGTGTGGACTGAGCAATAAAGGGGGTGGCATTTTTCCCATTCTTTCCATTGCTTGTACTAATGTTTGCTTTTGTTTTCAGCTCTGGGGCCCATACTTTAACGCTAAGTAAGATTGTGCCACATATATGTAATTTACTTGGAGATCCAAATGGCCAGGTAAGTTTAACATGAAAAAACATTGGGGGAAAACTTATCTAAGAAAGTTTACATAATTTTGGTATTCTGTGTATTAAGATTTGAACTCTCTTGCTTGTTGATAGTACTGATAGTTTATCAGCAACATTTAAGAGGTGCTCAGAGTAGTATACCATGTATAACTGCTGTACTTTGTGATACCAGAGGGATGGGGATCTCGGTCCTTAGCTGAATTTCAGCCAGCCTTCGGAATAATTAGATTGCTTTGCCCACAGTTTCCATAGAAAAATTGCTTTCTTGCTAAGCTGATTATTTCTATAGTTTATTAAATAAAGACAAAAAGAATAAACAGTCTACCAGCAGGTTTATTAAGTTGAATGTAGCCTACAGCTGAATTAAACCAGTATGAAATTCAGTTTCTTTGGAGCAATATTTCAATACAGTTTTTCTCTGTGTGAGCTTTTTTTTCCCCCTAACATTTCTAGCTCTGTTATAGATCTTTCTTTTCTTTCATTTTTACTTTTCTCTCCATTTGTTTTGGGCAAATCAGTCAAATGTTTTTGGGTTGTAACATACTCCTCTGTAAAACAAGGAGGTTAGACTAGCTGGCTTCTCGAGGTCCACTAATTCTAACTCTTTAATTCTGTGGTCGATTGTTTGAAGATCTCTGAAGAGCTTTCCAGATCCTGCTCAGTTTCTTACTTTTTCCTCTTTCAGTTCTTCTCTCTCTTGCCTTCCATTTGCCCCTAGTATCTCCTCTTCTGAAAAAGGGATTAAACCCAGGTCTTCCTGATTGTTTACACTTTTAAACCAGACTCCTTTCTTTCATATGTCACTGTAGGAATTGAATGAGGAGACAAACAGAGACACCTTACAGTTGCAACAGTAAATTAATATCTAACTGAAAAAGCCTTTTTTTCTTTCTCCTTTATTTTTCTTTTTCTTTTTCTCTCTCTCTTTCCCGCTGTTTTCTTGTGGGAGCATTTACTTACTCGTCTTCTGAATTTCATATGTTGTATTCACTCTATGATATTCTTTCAGTTAATTAACTCAGAGCTTGAATGAATGAAAAGAATTATTGAAATACACATAGAAAAACAAGATGTTATGTTCAAAGACCTTACTTTCTAATGAGGGAGGCAATGCTCAGGTTGATGGCAAGAGAAGGGATTTTTGATTTGGGAAGTCAGTTTCATTCATGGGAATGAAGAGTAAGGCATTAGGCTGCCAGGTTTTTTTTCAAAAGAAATGGCAGCATTGATTTACTGTTTCCAGATGGAGATGAAAAAGTTGTGGGTGGGGAGGGAGGAGAAGGGGTTTGGGGACCACATGGCAAGGTGTCCCTAGATATCTGCATTAGATGCATATGAAACAAGTTTGGGTCCAGCTAGATTGAGTAGGTTAGTTTGCAGCTAGTCACTCTCGGCCCCAGGGGAGAGTGGATTAAATTGAATATTTCACCTAGGAAGAAAAACTAAGCCAAGGTGTTCTCTGATCAGGAGAAGGGAAAGATTGGCAGGACAGAGGCAAGGAAGATGATAGCTTAATAATGGAGTAAACAAATATCTGTGGCAACTATAAAAATAACTTAAAATCTAAGTTGACTTCTTTGCTTTGCTTTAATTTCTTTCAGTCTTTACTCTCTACTCTCCCTTCACCTCTTCATACCAAGAATAGAATTGAGGAATGTTTTTATATATAATGTTTTATTTATTCAAGTACAATTTTTTATGTTTTACTATTTAAAAGACTCCAGATGTATCAGTGGTTTTAAAATCTGGTACATTTATTATTTTATATAGGTTTTCAAAAAAAAAAAAAACTTTGTTATGAGAGAGGGATTCATGGGGGAGGTAATCAGATTTGTAAAATAACTGTTTTTCTTAAAAGGCACCAATAAAACTTATTAATAGAAAAACATGGCCCTATTAACCACTGTATAATCTTAAGCTAAGTTACTTGACATTTTTGAGTCAATATTTTCATTCATAAAATAATGAGTTTGGAGTGGATATTTGCCAGTGCCCCTTACAATTAAGATTCAGGGAGTTTATCTTGATATTGATATCTTGCCCTATAGATCAGGGCAACACTAAAGTTTTTAGTTCTTCCTTGCTGTTGATTTCTGATCTTATTGAAGAGGCTAATGCTGTTAGTAGATAATTTTAAAATAGTTTTTTTGTAATTGTTAAATTCCTGTAGTTTTAAGCGTAAGAGAGGCAGCCCAACGTAGTGAATATTACATGCAATTTGTAAGCACATCTGGGTTCTAATATGGATTAGCACCCAGATGTGCTTATAAATTGCATGTAATATTCACTATGTTGGGCTGCCTCTCACGCTCATATATACATATAGTGTGTGTGTGTGTGTGTGTGTGTGTGTGTGTGTGTGTATTAGCTTGGTGTTCTTGGGTAAATCACTTAATCTCTTAGGCTTTCTTTTTTTGTCTGTAGTTGGAGCTAATTATTGTTAGCAATTTCTTCATAGTGTTGTGGTAAAGATTAAATAAAAATTATTTAAAATCCTTTAAATATAGGTTGATATTATTAACAGCCACTGGACAGGACAGTTCCTGAAGAAACAACATCCTCTAACTTGTGGAGTTCACAACAAATTCAAAAGCATCGTTATTATTGTTTTCAAAATAATTTTGCAGAAAAGATCAGTTAACTGTTACCATAAAGAAAACTTTCTTAGGTGCCAACATTTGGATAATCCATGGCTTACTTAACTTGACTCTTTCATTATTAACTCAGTTCTGTTCTTGAGCCCAAATTAAATTTTTTTCTAATAATGGCTTTTTATTTTTCAAAATACATGGAAAGATAGTTTTCAAAAACATTCACCTTTGCAAAACCTCGTGTTCCATATTATTCTTTTCTCCCCTCCAGTAAGTAATCCAATATAGGTTAAATATGTACAATTCTTCTAAACATATTTCCACATCATTTCCATAGCTACATAAAAAAAAATCAATGATTTTTCTTACATAAGATGATGAATATGAAAATATAGCTGGGGGAGGTAATAGCCTATTTTCTAACTTGCAAGATTGTTTTTCCCAATGAAAATTCTGAGAGATTTGGGAACATGAAGTTTAAGGCAGAAGTGGAGAAATGAGATGTTCATAGACTTGTACTTGTCTTGTGATCTATTCAAATTTTTAATAAGATCCTTGTTACATTTTTGAGTTTCCTCTGAAAATATTCATCAGTTCTGGCATTAGTTATACTTCTCAACAAGTGATGTGCATCTGCAAAGAAAAAAGGGTATTGGGAACAAGAAGGGCATTTATATATCCTAGGGTGGTAAGTAATCACTCCTGTATTCTAGCTTTTTGAACTTAGTTTAATACTGTCAAAGGTCAATGGAATCTATGTCATTGAGAGTTGGTGAAGTAGGCTAGCAGCTAGGTGGTGTAGTGGATAGAGTATCAGCCCTGAAATCAGGAGGACCTGAGTTCAAATTTGGCCTCAGACACTTAACACTTCCTAGCTGTGTGATTCTGTACAAGTCACTTAACCCCAATTGCCTCAGCAAAAAAAGCCAAAAAAAAAAAGTTGGTGAAGTCAAAACATAGCAGGTGACAATATCTATTTTGTGCTTTTGATTTCTTCATAGTATTTAAAAGATTAGGTTTCACTTTCTTTTGATCAAGTATGTTTAGAGGATTTTGAAAAATTAAGTAATCAAGAGTTTTCCTGCTTCTGGCTTTGAATTTATCTCTTCATATTTATAATTAAATGTTTATATTTCTTGGGTTATTCATTCTTTCATGAAAACTTACTGCTTTGAAACTTTATTGTAAAGAAATATTTATTTAATAGCCACTATTCTGTAGGTTTTTTTTTTTTAATTTAAAAATTCCATGAAGAGATAAGAGCCAGATTACTATTACCATATTACATATGGCAAATTTGAGATTCAGAGGAAAAAGCTTCTATAAGTATTTTATAATTTGACTTAAGAGTCTGGCTCAGTTGATGTTTAGTACTTTCTTTGAGCACAGAGGGACTCACAGCAGTTGGGCTGCTAGTAGGTGACTGGAAAATGTCACCCTTGTTTTGAAAATTAGGCACAGATATACTATGAATTCATTAGTTTATCTTTTGGCATTGAGAGTTAATGAGGTGTCAGAAGGTAGTTTCTTGTTTTTTGGCTCATTAGTGGAATTTGAAGTAGCCAGTAACAAAATTCTATTAGAAGATGTTATACAGATGTGGTATATTGGCGAATAAGTGGTGTCACCAAAGCAGAGTGGTATTAAGAAGTTGCAAAGGCCTCAACATCTTTTGACTACCTGAGGAAAATGTCTGGGGACTTTTCAGGAGCCAGGATCACCATTATTGAAAGTAAAAGCCAATACTTTTCTTCACTCTGGTTTTCTGTTTTTATTAACAATGACTCATACTGTAGACTGTAAGAGCTGAATGGCATTTTAAAAAATCTAATTTAATCCTATTTTTTTACGGGTAAGGAAACTGAGACCCAGAGCAAGAAGTCACATGTCCAAAGTCACACGTGAATTTAGTGGAGGAACTTGGAATAGAGATCTGTTGCTTGCTGACTTCCAGACCAGAGTCTGCCCTACTGGCTCTTTGTATACCATATTAAACATGGAGCTATTGGTGGGAAGGCTTAAGAGAAAATGCATCAGATAAAATCTCTCTTTTGAATCATATGTCAAGTTGTCCTATCAATCTAGACATTTTTGGAGCATTTGTCCTTCCTTTTATAGAGAAATGGGATTTTCGATGTTAAGGTAAGAAGGCATCTGAGGGAACATCCAATCCAGTCTTCTCATTTTATAGAAACTGATCTCAGGGAGATTAAGCAATCTGCCCAGATTAAAACCAATAAGTGACAGAGCCATCTTGAAGATAACAGTGCACAATATTAGGTCAATTGTTATTGTAAAGTTCCTTTTTTTTTTTTTTAAATCAGATATGCTTCATTAGATATTGCTTATACTTTTGTACTTAACTTGTTTTTTTCTAATGCACTATCTTGAAGAAAAGTCAGTGGATATGTTAACAATTTTAAAGTCAGTAATTTTCATGGGTTCATTGCCAGTGTGTTTCTCTCTCTCTCTCTCTCACACACACACACACACACACACACTCACTTTCTCTTTAGATTATTTCCTAATTTATTCTGTTATCTTGATTATATCTTCTTTGTACATATTTTCTTACCCAAGTGCTCTTTTTTCGTATCCCCAGCCCTAATTATAGTGACCAATATGTGGTTAGAGCTTTATAAATGTTTGTTGATCTGATACATATACAAAATAATTGTTATAATCTTATCTAAAATAATTGGTATTTAAGATTAAACCATGGTTAAAAAACAAATTTTTTTGTGGTTTTTCTTTATAAGTTTGTCTAAAGTTCTACTGTCTTAAGTCTGTTTCTCCCTTCTTCCAGTCTATCTTTCTCTCTTTTTTCCCTTCTTTGCCTCTCTTTTCTGTCTTTGTTTATCTTTCTGTGTCTCAGCCTATCTCAGTGTCTTATTTTAGGTAATTATAACTAGTATGTTTAACAATTATGGTGCTTTTCATCTTACTTTTTATTATTTAAGTCCAAGTGCTGATAATAGTTGGGCTATAGCAAAGGGGCAGCTGTTACTGGGACTTTTTGTTGGCCTGTCAAGTTATATTTATAGATGAGTGCTTTCATTTTCTCCATTAGCAATTTTTAAGTTATGAGATTGTTATACTAGTACATGGACATCCCTTGTGAAATTATATGCAGAATAAAAATCCTCTCAAGCCAAGGGTTTTTAATTCCAGGATTATTTTGTTGGGTTTGAGAGGTTATTTGTGTGAGGGTATAGGAATATTTTGGATTTCTTAAAATCATTACTAAATCTAAATTTCACTTTGATTAGGCTTTTTTTGGGGGGGGGGAGCAGTTTTCTATTGTTCTGTGTTACCAAAAAAAAAAAAATTTAACTGATATGCTTTCAATAAGTGGCTAACTAAAAATTTATCTGAAAATATAATCATCATCATCACAGAATGTGATCATCAGTAAAAGTTGATGCTAATAATTTAGCACCTATATTTAGTTTTCACATAGAAAAGATGTATCACATAATGTATTGTATTCTTAATACTATTAAACAAAATAAGTGATGTATGACTCCAGAACTACTAATGTTGTTTCTAATCCTTACTGAACTTTTCAGGGTTCTTTTCTCTTCTTCTCTCAGTTCCCTTACAGTCAACTACTTTCTTCTTACAAATTTTGCTTTATTATATTTTGTTGCTTAAACTTTTGTTATTTGTGTGCCATTTCCATTAGTATCCATGTTATATCCATAAATACACTGATATTAGGCTTAACTTTTATTCTGTGACCCAGAACCTAGAGCATAGGCATAATCATTTATACCAACAAAGAATAGTATAGGGACAAGAATAATCTTGGAGATTATTCAAAACTGTTCAATTGTTCAGTCATGTCTGATTTACATGACTCCATGATATTGAGATCTGCTCTCTCTTTCTTCAGTTGAGGAAACTATCCCAGAGTGGACAGAGCTAGCTAGTTAGATGCAGAGTTTGGAACTAGACCTGGTTCCTTTATTAATTGTTCTTAGTATGTTACACACAGAAGCTGCCTGGCATGTGACCGAGTGGAGTACTAGACTAGAGGTCTGGAAGATTAATCTCTTGATATTTACTTGACATTTGACCCTAGTCAAGGCACTTAAAACTCTCTATATAAATGACTACTTCTCAGCCACACATTTACTAAGTTATCAACATAGTACAATCTGTATTAATGGAGGGAGTTTTTTATATTAGTAAAATCGCAGATCCTTTTTATATAGCATTATGCTACCTCATTTCATAAAATTGAAGAGTTGGATTTAGAATTAAGATTTTTAAATAATATTCTGATATAACTCTCCTCAAAGAATAGAAATGCCATAAACAGTAAGCAGTGTATCCCTTCACATGGAAAAACTCCTTTGATAGAAACCTGATGTATTTCTTTAGTCATATTAATGTCCTCAAAAATGAGCAAGTAGTAGATTACTATCTCTTTAACTAGGTGAATGTAGTTAAGAGCTTGTGACTATAATTGTTTCTGGGTAAATATGACTTATTTTAAAAAGTGGGGTGATTTGTGATCTTTTTTTGTTTTGTTTTTTCAACGAGAAATGCTATAAAGTTACAAATAAATGTTATAAGATATCTTCTTTTGTGTGTAGGTTCGAGACTCAGCAATAAACAGCTTAGTGGAAATTTACAGACATGTAGGAGAACGTGTGAGGGCAGATCTCAGTAAAAAAGGATTACCACAGTCTCGGTGAGTTTATACTCTTCTATTTTTAGTGCTTTCCCCCATACTTTTTCTTCCAGTTAACTTTTCTTCTTTTAGTATTTTTAGAAGTAAATTCAGGATAAAACCAGCAATTTTATCTCTTATCTACATAACTTTTCTTGCACCAGTTTGCTTCTATCCCACCCTAGTTGAAAGCACTATTACTTATTGCCAGGATTACTGCAACAGCTTTCTGATGGGTCATCTGAACTTATCTTACAGGCAGCAGTCTCAAGTGATATTCTTCCCTAACATGCATGTCCGACCATGTCATTCTCCTACTCGATAAACTTCAGTCAGTTCCCCATTTGCCTCTATTATCAAGTATAAATTTCTTGTTTTAAAGCCCATTACAACCTAGCTTTAGCCTACCTTTCCAACTCCTTACCCTCACTCCTTGCTCATTTTCCAAGTTCTTTGGGCAGCTGGTTGTCTTATGGTTCCTTACACATGATAATTCATAGCTTGGCTAGGTTTTCATGCATGCTTTGGAATGTCTCCTTTTCTCATTTCCAACTCTTAGAATCCTGTTTCCTTCGAAATTCTGCTCGGATGCTGCCTTCTACTGAAGTCTTCTCTGATTACCTTAGTTGCTAGTGTCTTCCTCTTTCTTACCAATTTAACTTGTTTTTATTTTATACATACTTATTTATGTAGTTTATCTCAAAAGAACGTTAGTTCCTAAAAGGCAAAGAACATTTCTTTCATTTTATTTCTTTATCCTCCGCCTCTAGCAAAGTGACTGGCACATTAATGCTTGTTAATTGTTTAAAATTATTGTTTAATTAATTCTTGGACATATCTATCAACTGGGGTTTTCAGGAATCCTAGGAGAGAGAATTCAGTATCACTAATGCTGTTACAATGCAAAAGCCTCTCTTTTTTGTATCCAATGTGCTTAGCTCAGAGTGCCTGGCTCATAATAGGTACTTAAATATTGATTCATTGACTTAATAGTGAAATTTCCATGTTTTAAATCCTTCACAAAAATCTCTTGAATATGGACATGGCAGTAATAAAAATAATGAATTTTATTTTATAAATTTTTGATGTGATGGAAATTATTCCATAGAATCTGAAGACATTTTGCTTTGCTCTAGCCTGCTCTGTGGGAAGTCAGGGCAAAATGTAAAGGACCCTTAGAGCTAGGAAAGACTTCAAAGATCTTGATCTTATTCAACTTCTGTACTTTATAACCTACACAACTAGACTATAGTTTAGTCTCAGAGGCTCAGTTATTCTCCTAGTTAATACACAGCTAGCCAGGAATAAAACTGAGCAAAGAGCAATCCTGCTCTCCTGATGAAGAGGTCACAACTTTCTTTTTTTGTGTTGTTCTACTGGGCCTAGCCCCTATGCTCTTTTTATTCCATCTGCCTTGTCAAAAATAATATGGCATTAGCAGAGAGAAACTTGGTCACATACTGAAGCCTGGAGATAGTGATTTTGAGGCCCAAAAGGTTAATTTATTCCAGGTCACACTAGGTTCAAACCCATTTTCTTAGTTTCTTTTCTTTTTATCAAGATTAATCTATAGCTCTTTTTGGTTGTCGTTTCTCAAGCAGATATGCCAAAAGAAGGACTCTCCAATAAGAGACCATATGAGGATATATTTAGAAAGTTATATGTAGCCCAGTTCCCTAAGTCCCAAGGACTTTTAAAAATGGCTTACTTAGAAAATAATTTTCAGAGTTTATAATATTTCAAACAGAAACATAAGAAATTACATAGACATTTCAATAACTATGGCATATTTCCCAATTCTCTAGAAATGGAGTATTATATTTGAGAAGTAGGGCCACTTTTTTTTCACATTTCATTGACACTGGAATAGAGTTTTGTTAGTCAGCCTTTTTATACAATAAATGAAGAAAAAGGGGTCCAGAGAGATTAAGGGACTTGCCCAAGCTTACACAAAGAATAGATAGCCAAGCCAAGGATGACTAACTTGTATCCTCTACACTCCAAATCCACTTCCCTTGGAGAAGTGAGGTGCACTTTCTTTGAAAGCCTTCAAGCCAGCAGAAGAACCTGTTTGTTTGTTTTTCCTCCTTGTTATTAGTGAGGTTTCCCAGTGTCTTAGACTCTGGCAGCTTACTTTCTACTTCATTGGGTATGAACCTAAATGGAATGTGGCTCCTCATGCTTCATATTGCTTTAGAAGTTGTTTCTGTTACATTTGGCTGTGAGTGGCCAACTTGAATATTTGAATATTCTGGAATTCTGATGCATCATATTAGAATTTTTTGTTGTTGTGTGAGCACAGTAGATTTTTCAGTTTAGTTTTCACATTTCCTTGACTTTATTTGGGCCTGCTGGATAATGAGGGATGAGACAACAAAGTGAGTTTGAAGGTAGGGAAGGATGCTTTTGATGGATCCTCAAAGAAGAAAGTTTCCAATTTGGAATTATTTGAAAGAAGCTTTATTTTTCCTTCTTCATTGGTATCCACTTAAGTGTTTTCTTTTCATATTTTTTTTCATCTTTTCTAATAATTAGTAAGCAACTACTTTTACTTCATTTTATTATATTTCTCAATTTCTTTGTTTTGCAGTGTTTTTCTGTAGAGTTCACAATAATATATTGGAGAATACTGTTCTTCTGTAAAATTATTTTGAAACAATGAAAAGACAAGTCTTAATTTTAGGTTTGAATTAATACATATTTTTAGAACACTTTTTAGGACTTTGTATGGTTTCTTAACTATTTTCTATCTTTCTCTATGGCAAAAACAACAGTTTTCCAGAATTGTGAGAAAAAAAAATCAACAGTATAAAAAAACAGGGTACATAACAACTAAAAATCTAAGGAAATATCAGTCTGCCTAAGAGTAGAGGCTATGTATATTTATTTTTATCTGCAAAAATTCTTCATGAAAGAACAGATCTAATTCAGATTTCTAAGGTGAGCATTGAAGGAACTATGCAATATTTTGTCTATACTAATGTTTGATTCTGATAATTTAATTGTGGGAGAGAAGTTGAATGGTCATTTTGCAACATTTAATCTTCAGTGAAATAATGACCATATATCATTCTGTTGCATTTATAGAGAATTTTCAATGGAAGATATATATTTTTCCCCCCTTTATTAAGAAGCCTGACATCTTCATTTATTTGGGACTTTTGAAGATAGAATTTTGTAACTGAGATGGGAAGGAAAATATTAATTTGTACAGTGGGGGACATGACATTTAACAACTTCTGACTAGAAAATCAGAAATCTTAATATTGTCAAGCACCTGTTGAAACTTAATTGTCTATATCATTCTTGCAATACTTATACCTTACTGTCTCATAATGTTTTTTGCATGTATTTGCTTTGTCTCCTCTATCTTCCTTTCCCATTCCTATCTGACAGTGCTCATATGACTCTACAACTGAATTACAACGATAACACTGAGTCTCAAAGGTGTAAATGTATCTAAAATGACATTGCTGGAGAAAAGTGTTAGTTGTCTCAGACTGTTTTCATAATTCTTTTGGTGCATCATCTTAAATTATGTCATATGCAATTAAGGACTTGGTTAAATATTTGCTAGAAACAATAAAAATGGTTTATAATGTAATGTCATATAATTGTATTTTATACACACACACACACACATATGTATATATATCCAATTTTTTTACTGTTCTTATTAAATTGGGAAAGTTTGGTTGGACCTTTGTGTGAAGAGTACTTATTAGCAGGGTAAGATGGGAAGGCCCTGGATTTGAGTGCTGGTCTCCTACTTAACTCTTAGGGTGACCTTGGGAAAATTACACTGCCCCTCTGGGCCTCAGTTTTCTCCTTTTTCAAATGAAGGACTTAAATTGTTCTGTGGTCCTATCATCACAAGCCATTTTCTGTTATTGCTCTTTGACCATTTATTCATTGACTTAACAGTCATTTATTAAGTGCCTGTTACAATTCTGTGTGTCAGGCATTTGTGGATACGAAGACAAGGAGTTTCTTCTTAGAGCATTTGAGAGGAAACATATCATAAAGATAAGTCAAAACAAAATAAGTACAAAGTAATTTGGGTGAGAAGTCTTTAATAACTGGAAGTGGAGTATCTTGGTAATTTTCAGTTTGTTCTGTTTAATTTTAATTAAGTACATCTTGTCATGAAAGTAAGGCATTATTCTAGATATGGTTGAAGTACATTGTTATGGCAGGGAGAACACATTATAAGAAAATCCAAGAGAATATATACTTTATTGTTGGTATTTTATGACTTAAATATTTTTATAGAGATCTTTGCTGTTTACTATTAAAGCTACAATAAGATTCAATCAATAATGTTGGTAATAATATCAGTGAAATGCAAGGACAGGTAGTAATAGTCTCATTTTACAAATGGGTGAATTTAACTTTAAAGAACTTGTGACTCACCCCTAGATCAATCAGCTTTGCTTTAGAGGAATTGAAGTAAAGGATCTAAGTATTCTGACTTTCATTAGAATATCAGAATCTCTAGCTAGTTGTCCTGATCCTTCACGAGAATGAGTTGAGTTTAGCCTAATAAGTGAGATTAAGTTGAGAGATAATTTACCACAATCTTTATCTGGGTTGAAGTCTCCCACATGAAATATGAGTGGTTCAACACGTGAACTTAAGGTTAACAACAAGTGAATTAGAACAATTTGTACTGTGGGTATTTATTAAATAGAATTTTTAATATAGATAGGTTGTTCAAAAAATATCTGAGGATTGAGTTAGTTTGTGATATACTATTCAGAGTATAGTAATTTTTTTTCTAGTCCAATGTTATGTTAAAATGTGTTGCAATACCAGAAAGTGGAACTAAACTGCTCTAACAGTTTGTGGCTTAGTTTGTTCTGTTTAATTTTAATTAAGTACATCTTGTCATGAAAGTAAGGCATTATTCTAGATATGGTTGAAGTATACTATTATGGCAAGGAGAACACATTATAAGAAAATCTCAGTTAAAAGTTATGGCCATTTTGGACAGGTGACAGTCCCCCCAGCAGTGTGCACACTATGATTTTGGTTTTAAATTGGAAGAAGTTTGTGAGAAAGTTGTGGCTAACTTGTTCAAATTTATGGAGAGAATATTTTTAGTTGATAATTAACTCTTTTCAGTACTTTAGTTTTAAATTCTTTGACCAACCATTTCCATTTAAGTGATGTAAACAAAACATCTTGGGAGAAACTAAGTGGTGCAGTGGATAGAAAGCTGAACTTGGAATCAGGAAGACTCAAAATTTTTTAGTTCAAATCTAGCCTCAGACACTTACTAGCTGTGTGACCGTGGGTATGTTACTTAATCCTTTTTGCCAAGTTCTTCATCTGCAATTTGGAGAAGGGAATGCAAACCATCCCCATATCTTTGCCAGGAAAACCCCAGAATGGGATTACAAAGAATTGTATATAACTGAAATGATTCAACAACAACACAAAACACTTTACTAGACATTTTGGGAAATAGAAAGATTATTAAAATATGGTCCCTACCCTCATAGAGTTTATGATTTGGTAGGGCATAAGATACCTAAATAATTATACAGTAATTATATCCCTTTATCTTCCACTTTCGATTTCCACCCCTACACAAGGAAATCCAAAGATCTAGCTCTATTCCAGCCATTCCCAAAGATCATGAGCTAGGCTCCATCAAACCTGAATGGGACTTTACTGTTAGCCTTGTCCCTATCCTATCCAAACTCACAGTAGTTGCTGGGAGTGGAGCTTTCCAATTAGATGTGAGCTCCTTTTAGAATAGGGGTAGTCTCCACTTTCTCTTTGTATTTCCTTCACTTAGTATAATCACTGCAGAAATGGTTTCTCATTCATTTTATAACTTCAATCAAATGCCATACATTAAATTTAAAGCATCATAGAGATAATATCTATAGAAAGGTATGTTATGCTATATTTGGTCCACATAAGATGAGGTAAGTTAGACCGGGGAAGATAAGCCAACCTGTTCTGGAGAAGGTCACTTTTGAGATAAGTTTTGAATAACTGACAGGGTATCAACAGGTAGAGGTTAAAGCCAGGACATTATTGTAAAATAAAATGTCCTGAATGAAGGCATAGGTTATAGGGTAAGAGGAAACATAGATCTGTAGTTGAAAGGGACCTAAGAAACCATTTAGTCTTCCCCTTTAATTTATCACATAGGGAAATTGAGGCTCATATGTAATAAGTAGTAGAATTAGGATTTGGATCCAGGCAGGTCCTCTATAAGAAAACACTGGCTATTTGAATACTCTAGTTTGGTTGGAGTACAAGGCATAAAGGGAATGATGAGAGTTAAAGCCAACAACACAGATTATTATAATCAAGAGCTTAATCTTCTGATAGCAGAAGGTCTGTAAGTTCCACCTTTCATCCAGTCTTGTTAGCACAATAATATATCCACATGCCATGAGGCTCTAGTTTATTTTTAAGACTGGTATCAATCTTCATGAGAGAGACAGTAGCTGTGCATATCATAGCAACTTTGATCCTCAATATAGCCATCTTGTAGCATTTTGTTGTAGCATAGATCAGTTAACTAGCTTGGTTAAATGTAGTTTAATGTTTCAAGGGTAATTATCACACAGGTGTTCTTTAAAAAACCAGTTAACTTTTTGGTGTTTTTGGAGAAAAAAGCTTCAGATAATCCAAAATTATAGGTAGTCATTAAAACATTTGTTTGGTTTCAGACAGCAGTGAGATCCCTCCTTTCTCTCCCCCCTCCCCGAGAAGGTAAGCAATCAACTATAGGTTATACATGTACAATTATATAAAACATTTCCATATTAGTCATTTTGTACAAAGACTTGAATAAAAGGAAAAAAAAGTGAAAAATAGCATGCTCCCATCTGTATTCATTCAATATCATTTCTTTTTCTGAGGTTCATTAGTACTTCATCATTAATATTTTGGGATTGTCTTGGATCTTTGTATTGCTGAGAATAGCTAAGTCATTCACAGTTCTTTATCAAACAATATTATTATTATTGTATACAACATTTTGGTTCTGTTCACTTAGCATTAGTTTGTGTAAGTCTTTCCAGGCTTTCCTAAAATTATCTTGTGTAGTGTCTTTTCTTACAGCACTATAATATTTATCAGTGAAACTATTACTGTAAAACTCTAAACACATTGCATTATACATGTGCAAAAGGCACCAAATATTAAGGTTTTCAAAGGGAATAAAATCACTACTTTTCACCAGTTGATTGCAGGAGAATGTGTGCAGCTTGAGCTAGTACGTCACCTTCTATTATCATACTTCTCCAGAGAGTATGGTTACTGTAATGTCTCTGGGCTGAAATGAAAGCTTAGGATCACCCAGTTGTAGTTTTCCCTGTGCAGTCATTCAAACAGTGCATTCAAGGGATTAATTTATAAAAAAGAAGCAGATTTTTAAAAAAATAAATGAAGTTGGAAGACTGAGCTTTGTGTAAAGCAATGATTTCCAAAGGTGCTATAGATATGAACACAATTCAAGTGTATTGCCTTTTTGCATCTGGAAGGAAGCTTCAAGTCATTGTGCTCTTGGGTATGTGAAGGAGAAAAATTCCCTCTTGGTTCCTATAATGACTACGTTTTCGAAGAGGACTGATGACTTCATAGGTGATGTCTTAATTTGAGTGTGAATTGGATTTAGATAAGACAGAGTTGCACAGAGTCATCAGTCTCTATTTTCCTGAGTCAGTGTAAGTCCAAAAGCAATACAAAGGTCAAAATGATTGGTGATGGCCCAGGCTGTGGTGGATGACCTGGCATTTCTTTGCCTGACCAAGTTCTAAGAGTTCCACAGCACTTGCTTCAGCCCCTTCATGGCTATTAGGACAAATTGTTCTTAGCTGCCTATTCTATCAGGGAAAATTCTTCATGTGTTTTGGATAGCGCTTTCCCTACCTGACAGATTTGAGGCCCTATCGATTATCTTTAACCTCATTTGGCCATCATCTGCTTTGATAGTTTACTGAGGTGTGGCTGCTGTGCATGCTATACTTCTTGAAGTAACAGGTAAGAATTAAGTAAAAATGGACACCAAAGATATATGAACAGTCCTGCAAAGAACTTGGCAAGTCTTCATAACAGAAGTGTTAGTCTTTGAAAGGGAATATTTTGGCAGCTAATTGTTCTAGATTATTGTTATGCTACTCCTTTTCAATTTTGTTGGCACTCAAGCCTATTTTGAAAGATTAGGTTCTGGCAGACTAGGAGGGAAAAAAGATTAATGGATCTTTAGTGAAAAACATTTTGGAATTAGTGGTATACATCTAAGAAATAAAACTTATATATCATTAATAGAATCAGTGAGGGATTCCTCACTGTGGAGGGAACCACTAGTAGAAGTCATCTAATCCCTTATTCTCCCTCTTTTGTATTTGCTTTCTTGGTTCTTTTTGTTTCTGATTGTTTTCTCAGTCTCCTTTCATGGTTCATCTTCCTTTTCCACATAGGAAGAAGTGTACCTCAGGGTTTTGTTCTGTCATTTCCTCACTTTTCTTTCTTCCTTCATTCTTTTCCTTGATGATTTTACTTGTTTCCATGGATTCATTTATGCAGATAGTTCTTAAATCTATTTGTGTGGTCCTGATCTTTCTCCTGCTTGTCCACTCCACATCTCCAAAAGCCTCTTGACTATCTTCAGCTGACTCTTTGATCAATACCTCAAGCTTAAATTTGTAATCTCTTCTAAACCTATGCTTGCCCCAAATTTCCCTATTTCTGCACATAGTACCTTGTCACTGAGATTTGTGACCTTAGTATTTTCTTATTCTTGATTTCTCTGCTAACCTTGGGTTAGTTAACACTTTCTTTCCAAATTACCTTATCATAGTTAACAAAAAAAGATCTATAGATCTAGAACTGAAAGCAAACTCAGAATTCTTCTGTTCCAAACCCTTTATTTTACAGATGAGGAAACTGAGGCTCAGAAAAGCCAAATAAATTGTTCAAGCACACTCAGGTAGTAAGTGGCAGAGGCAGGAATTGAAAACAGGCCCAGACTTTAAACCCAGGTGACTGCTTTGCTGAGCTGCTGTTTATGTGTTACTGGATCTCTATCCATCTTCTTTTGTCCCTCTCTCCATCTTCTCTCATCCCTCTCCCCGAAATGTAAGCTCTTTAAAAGCCAGCTTTTTGTTTTTGTTCTTTGTGTATCTCCAGGCCTGTTACATATAGTAGAGGTTTATTAATAAATATTTTTAGAATTTAATGATAAAAATGTAATGTCTTTTTTACCCAGAGCTATAGATAATCAATTAATAGATATGGCTTTAGACATAGGCAATATGATTCTCAAGTTCAATATTCTTTTTTCATATTTAATAAGTAACTATTGAACACTTACTCTATATGAAGTACTCTGGAATATGTTGAAGCATAGAAATGAAGTCCAGTATGGGCCTTGCCTTTAAAGTTCTTCCAGCAGAAGTAGGGAGAAAAGAAATGAAGCAGTTAGTGGCTGTTGTAGGTCAGAACATGGAAAAGGATCAAATTATGAAAATGTTAAATTAGGTGATCATAGTGGATAATCAAATAAAATATATGAGTGCTTTGGATGGTCATTGAATATGAGTGCTTTGTTTTTAAGTCTCAAGTATAGCCCATATTTCAGTTCATTAGAGTTTTTTGTTTGTTTTACTTTGTTAAGTTGCTTCTTATTATGGTTCTTCCTTTGAGGTATGATTTTTTTCGTTCCTTTCTTTCACATTCAGTTGTTGAACTCCTAAAGTGGAATGCTTTGCCTAACAGATGAGATTTTTATTTTTAAAAAACTAAGGTGAAAATAAATATTAGAAGGATTTTTTTTTCTAATTGAATTTAGTAGATTATATGAGTTGTTTCTATTAGAATTAGTAAATATTATTCCGACAGAGAACATCCTTTGTAATATAATGTTAGCACATTTGAAAATCATTATCACTTTTGGTTGACACGTGTCCTCAGTACAGAAGTCAAGTCATTCAAGGAAGTATTTCTTTTTAAAATGGTATACCTTACACATTTTGTTTATGCTAGTTTGTGGCTGCATGTTTAGTATTTTCACCATTGTTTATTGATGCTTCATTTCTGTTTTGACATAAGTGAGTATAAATGATCCCACTTTCTTTTTTTATCTTAATTTCAAACAGGTTAAATGTAATTTTTACAAAATTTGATGAAGTCCAAAGATCTGGTAACATGATACAGTCTGCAAATGGTGAGTAGAAAAGATAATGTGATTAAGACATTATCAGTATGATATTTGATGTAACTGCAATAGATTAGTCATATTTTAACAGTTTAAGAGAATTTAAAACTTAAGGTTCTTTCAGTTCCTATTTGTGAATAGTAATTACACGCCAACTTTCAACCTTATTTGTATGATGACTATTTGAACTGATAGGTTGTTTGTTACTAGTAAATGTGCATATTGTTGTAATGGCATTTAATTTGAATGATTTTTGTGTCCTTTTCATTAGTTTAAACATTAAATCTGTTGAAGACTTAAGCTGCTTGTGAAACTGCAGATGCTAGCTTACCAGGAAAAAGAACTTATTGAAAATGTAATAGTGGTAGCAAAAAGTCTTTTGAATTGTGAGGAACCTTCAAAAAAGAAAATGAATGCAGTAATCTAGACTTGAGCCATTGCAGAAGATTGTTAGTACCAAACCTCTGGATAAATAATCCCCAAAGTAGCTCAATGAATCAGTCATTAAGCGTTTATGAAGTTCCTACTGTCAGTCAATTACCTTGCTAAGCACTGAAGATACAAAGACAGACACAAAACAGTCCCTATTATCAAATAACACTTTAGTGAGAGAAGATTACAACAAACAGCTATTTAGCAAATAAGCTATATTTGGGATAAAGGGGAAATCATCACAAAGGGCATTTATTAGCATTAAGGGTGTTTGGGGAACAGCTTCTCATAAATAAATAGCATGTTCTTGTCAGAGCAGAATGACAATACCTCACATTTATTTGACAAGAAATAGGTATTAACAAAAGTCTTTTTAGCCTCACTTTACAGATGGAGAAACTGAAATTTATGAGATTAAATGACTTGTTTGAGGTCAGTCACAGCTAGGAAGTAGTGAAATTGATTTTTTAAAAAACTGATTTGCTTGCAAGGGATAATGCTGTAAAAAATTACCCTGGCATAGGTTCTATCAATAAAAAGTTATTAAAAACAAAAACAAAACTGATTTGCTGCGACTGGGCCCAGTTCTTTCACTGTTATATTGAAGTGCTGGTTGTAGATATGATGGACCATTGAGAGCCTCTAAAAGCTGAAACAAACAAGATTTAACTGCTTATCCAGGGCCAGTAAGTAAGGTTCTGAGAGCATATTCAAACTCAGGTCTTTCTGACTTCAAACCAAGCACTCTACCACTGCAACATTGAGCTATCAGATTGATATAGTGGGAAACAAACTGGTGACACCAAATAATCTGATGTTCTAATATGTCTTTTGACTTTGTGGTGCAGATTGCCTTCACATAGGCGTTGAATGTAAAATTACTCCTTTTTTCATAAAGATAATGAGAAACTTAAAAATTCTAACAATATAAGTTATGGAAATGGAGGTATACTGTGTTTAATAAATTATGGCTAATTTAAACATGGAGTATTGAAGTCAGGTGTGTTAAAATTCATCTTAGAACACTCAAGGAAATCAGTTCCATTTAATAAGCATTTACTGATGCCCATTTTATGTTACTAACAGCCATTGGCAATGGTAGTTTGGAGATTTTTAAGGAAATTAATGATATTATAAGAATAGAAGTCAAATTTGAATCACATAGTCATTGTGCACTCTCTGAATTGGGTCCAGCAGACCAAGTCCCTTTCTTCCATTCCCCCAACTTTTACCATAATACTCAAATTGAATATTACTTTTATTTGCTTTTGGTTTTTATTTTTTTGATACATAGCATTATGTTGTCGTATGTGTCAGTTTATTTACTCTCTACTTTGTAGAGATTTTTATTATATATGTTTTATAAGGTGAAGAAATTCAGGCACTGATACCATGTCATAAAGAGTGTGATTGTTAAGAGTTTGACCTGGAATCAAGACCCCCCCCCCCCTCCCCCCGTTTCTTACTCTTATGGTCTTTTTGCTATAAAGTTTGTGTTTTCACTTATGCATATACATTTTGGTATATCTGAGACAACTGCTACAACATGCTTATGTTCTTTCACACCTCTCTGTAGAATTTCCTTTGCTTGGAACCTGTCATTGTTGGGGAAGAAAGTACAAAACAGAACAGTTAAAGTTTTAACAAAATAAAACCTTTTCTGACTCTTTAAACTGGAATTGCTGTTGTTCGCTTTAATGCTATGTTAGGGCAGAAGGACAAGGCACATGATACTGATTTTATATTTCTTGAACTTGATCTACATTCTCCATTCCCAACACTTTCAGCATGTCATTTATGGAGAACATAATTCACACTGTACCATAGTCAAATCTTTGGTAGAGCAAGTGCCTTATACAAAGCACTTTAGTTTAAATTCCCAGGTTATAAGGGAACTAAGAAGAAAGCAAAAGGAGAAGAGGAAGAGGAAGAAAGAGGGGAGGAGGAGGAACATTTATCTTATTTAACTTTAAAAGTTGCAAAGTATGTTATATATTTTATCATTCAATCAGGATTTAAATTGAAAGCCTCCTAGCTTCTGTCTAGTATTCTGCCCAATATACCATGCTACCTTTCAAGTGGCCAAACAGCCTCTGCATTAGAGTTGGATGTGGTTGGGGAAATAGATTCAGGGAGCGCTCATAAAAAGAGAACAATGTCTCTTACCCATATTGTTTATTTTTGTAAATATTAAAGGCTATTGGGGAATAGATAGAAAGTGAGGGAGCTCCTGATATTTTCTTGAAGACCTAAAATTTGCTCTCATGGCAGTGCTTCAAATGTATGGCCTGGTATTATTGCCATCTCATTTGGTCTTTAAACATGGAGCTTATGTTAAAACAAGTTAAATGAAGGAAAACTGAAGAGTTTTATTTCATCCAAAATGTATTCTTATAAAGATTTCAGAAGTATTAATTTAATTATATTATATTATTATAGCTTTTTATTTACAAGATATACACAAGGTAATTTTTCAGTATTGACAATATCAAAACCTTTTGTTCCAATTTTTCCTCTCCTTCCCCCATTCCCTCCCCCAGATGGCAGGTTGACCAGTACATGTTAAATATGTTAAAGTATAAGTTAAATATAATATATGTATACATCTCCATATAGTTATTTTGCTGTACAAAAAGAATTGGACTTTGAAATAGTGTACAATTAGCCTGTGAAGGAAATCAAAAATGCAGGCAGACAAAAAATAGAGGGATTGGGAATTTTATGTAGTAGTTCATACTCATCTCCCAGAGTTCTTTTGCTGGGTGTAGCTGGTTCAATTCATTACTGCTCTGTTGGAACTGATTTGGTTCATCTCATTGCTGGAGATGGCCAGGTCCATCAGAATTGATCATCATATAGTATTGTTGTTGAAGTATATAATGATCTCCTGGTCCTGCTCATTTCACTTAGCATCAGTTAATGTAAGTCTCTCCAGGCCTTTCTGAAATCATCCTGCTGGTCATTTCTTACTGAACAATAATATTCCATAACATTCATATACCACAATTTATTCAACCATTCTCCAATTGATGGGTATCCACTAAGTTTCCAGTTTCTGGTCACTACAAAGAGGGCTGCCACAAACATTTTTGCACATGTGGGTCCCTTTCCCTTCTTTAAGATCTCTTTGCGGTATAAGCCCAGTAGTAACACTGCTGGATCAAAGGGTATGCACAGTTTGATAAGAAGTGTTTTAAAATCAGTTTGAAGTCACTTAGGGATGTGATTGCCACTTAGGGATGTGATTTTTAGTATTTGTCAATACTTGTTTGACAGAAAGTAAACAATGACAAATATGCCCAATATCCTTTTCTAATAAAATAATTGACCTTGTATATAACATGGATGGGGAAGGGGAAAATAGTCATGAGAAAACCACCTTAGTTTAGAAAGAAATAAAAAGAACTGGAGGAGGCAGCATGGATATATTGCAAGCATAAATCATAATATTCATTTGTTAATCTTGTTCTTTACTTGAGAATTTGTTAGAAGGTTTACACACTTTCAATGTTCAGCACTTATGAGAATAGTTGATGGGAATTTGCGGGAAGAAGTGCAAAGGATTAATTGATAGGGTGAAATAAAGAAAATTGAGAGACTGAAAGAAAAGATATTTTGATGGGGGAAAGATGAAGCTAGTCAAGTACCTATAGCAGTGAAATTTTGTCAACTTGCCATCATGATTATCTTACCTCATTAGTCACCGGGTTTAAATGATCTTTGAAGTTAAACAAAATGAGGAGAGCTCAATTTTATGTACTTCCTCAAAATTTATGGAGTGCTTCATATACAACCCACCTCTAATGCCAGTAGAGTGATTTTTATAATTTTATTTTAAATTTTATTTCTTTTCATTATTATTTATAATTTTATAATTATTTTGTAGACGAGGAAACAGGCTTAGGGAAATTTAAATAACTGGATTTATGATCACAGCAGTCCAATAAGTATTTTTTTGGAACTTTGTATCTAGAACTCTGCTAAACTGTGGAGTCAAACACAAAACTCTCAAGGAGTGTACATCCTGTTAGAGGAGACAGATGATTCATTATCAAGTGGTGGAGCCAGTCAGGATTTCAGTCTAGATCTTTTCAGTGCTTTTCTTGCGATGTCCGTCACTCCAAGGTGAATGTGACACGTTTGTTAAGATCCTTCATCCTCTATACTGTAACCTATTTAACATGCAAAAGACTGCTTGCTATCTGGGGGAGGGGGTGAAGGGAGGGAGGGGAAAAATAAGAACAGAAGTGAGTGCAAGGGATAATGCTGTAAAAAATTACCCTGGCATGGGTTCTGTCAATAAAAAGTTATTTTAAAAAAAAAAAAAGATCCTTCATCTTCACTCATTTGTCTTTTATGTAGGATCACCCTTTGCAGTAGGCCCTTTGGGGTTAAAAATACAGCTTGATACCAAAGTTTTCAGTACATCTGTATTTATATTGTGTTTGTTTCCTTCTCACTAGGTATTGTAGTGAATGTCTTAAAAGTTTAGAAAACAATTAAATTTTTTATCCCACTTGATCCCACCAAGAATCTTGTTGAGGCTATAAGCTTTTATTGTTGTTCATATTTTACTGGTAAGAAAACTTGAGTTTTACTTCAATCATTTGCCCAGGGTCACATGATTAGATGAAGTAGAATTTGAACCCAGGGATTTCTAATTTCACATTCAGCTTTCTATTGGCTATACTACCTAGTTGTTTTCACAAATACATTTTAGTAAGTGCTTTGTTTTACAAAATTGACTTATTGGTTGAAACTTAGTTTGAATGGTTTAATTAATTTATTAGCAGCTTCTCTTTCACTAAAGTGGCATATGAAAGTGGAGTTTTGGAGGGGTTTCCTTGGCTGGGTTGGTATGGTGAGGTTTATAGAGATCTATTCAATATTCAAACACATAAAATAATACAAGACTGGGAATTTTACTTGTGAAAACTCAGCAACCAGTTTTGAACACAATAGCAATTTTAGCTTTATGTTTGAAAGCAAAATTCATATATCTATATACACTCCATACAAGAAAAGACTAGACCTATTGCCAAGGATACTTCAAAGGGAGAATTCCTAGAAAAGAATAGTGAATACAACTTAATTTTAGGGAGGAAAAAAACTAATTTCTGCCATTCAAAATAGCAAGGAACCATGTGCTAACTAGGTTATTTAAAATAGTTATGAGTAACTACTATGTAATTTAACTTTATATGTATTTAGCCTTCTTTTTAAAAAATTAGAGAACATGAATATCCTTTTTTTTGCTGTCTATTTCTTCTAACCTCCCCAATTGTTTGTCAGGTATGTTATTTCTTTCATAATTACTATGACCATAAAATGTTAATGTAATTTTAGTGTTTCTTTTCAGTCTTCAAATCTCATTTTGAGTCTTTGTTTCTACACCATTACTCAGTCTTGGTTGTCATTTGTATTACATGAGAAGTACAAAGGACACCATCTGTCATTTTAGGTCTGAGTAGATTTATTATATATGTTCTGAAATAAATGGCCCCATGCTTTTGTTTTTGAACTGTGAAATTGTATTCCTATATGTAATTTTTTATATTAGTAGATGAACCTTTGTTGGAAATTGATTACCAAAATGAAAAGTATGTTCTTAAAATATGTTAATCTCTTAATATATCAAACTTTTAACTTCATAGCATAAATCTCTTGCTTGGATTCATACAATTCTTGAGTGCTGTACTGTATATGTATATATGTTCATATTCATACATGTATACACACATGTGCAGATACACTAGTTTACATGTGTACATGCATGTGTGGATATACATGTAGACTATTTCTTTTTTGTTTGAAAGATACATTTGATATATATACTGTTTACTTGGGCCAGAATATAACATTTCTCTTTCATAGTGTTTTATTGAAAGCATGTAATAGTTTTTACCTTGAAGTTTAGGAGAGACTCTTGAATAAATCACTGTGGTTCTTTTTGAATTTCAGAATTTAGATGAGGACTTGGCCAAACCTCTCTTCTTTCTAATTATTTGCTTTGAATGTGCTTTTTACACACTTTAAAAATTAAAGGGCATAGAATACCAAAAGGATCTTAGTCTCTTCATCTTGCATTAATGACAGAGATGTTGTAACTTTTGGCATGTGTGTGTGTGTGTGGGGGGGTGGTTATAGGAAAGATGGGAGGGGGAAAGAAAAAGAATGTTAAATAATCTCTGAAGTGAGCATTTCTCTTTATTTTTCAACTGTTAAGTATAAGACAAGTAAGTAAATACTATTAAGTCAGTCAGTAAACAATAAGTACCTACTATGTGTCAGGCACTGTGCTAAACCCTAAGGATACAAAGACTGTAGAGGGCTGGAACTCTGGAAAGGTATACTTGAATCAACTCAGTATGATTGATTCTCTAGTTAAGCACATACTTAGTATAATATGGTGATATAATGGCAACAGTTGGCACATGCTCAGTGTACTGTAGTGATGTAATCATACTGAGGTGTTTAAGGGAGTCTCAGACATAGAAAAGCCTCTCAGCCACAGACACACAGAAGGCTTCAGGCTCGAGACTCCAAATTCCAGACTCTGGACTCCATCTCTGACCAGCCTTGTGGTGGCTCTCCTGCTTCCTTTACTCCTCCACTAAGATCAAGGACTTGGGCTGATCCCGAGATCCTCCAAAAAGCTAGACTGGACATTACATAAGACCTTTCCTGCCTTTGAGGCGCTCAAAATCTAATGGAGCAGACAACACATTAAAAAATAGAGAGATAGATGAGTGAGGAGGTTTCCTGGGCACATGATGAAGTTTGCAGCCATGAGGGAAAATGATCTGAGGAGATATGAGTTTCTAAGTTGATTTCATCTTGTAGTATAAAATAAGTTTCTGAAGATCCTGAACTCCAGGAACCAGCAGAGGGGGAAATGATCAAGAAAATTCCTCAGGTCTTCTCCATCAATGTTGGATCCTCTGGGAAGAGTTTCCAGATGTTCCTACCTTCCCCAAAACAGAGGGACCCCAGGGACGAGTTTCATAGGATGCCAATTACAAAGACATTATTTTACATTTTGAGAGACAGAAAAAATATCAAACTGGAAGATTGTTGGGTATGTCCTGATACAAACAGGGTACCAAGCTGTTGTTTGTCCTTCATTTTAAAAGAGAATCATGGCACTGGGAAGGTGATATCATGACACATAGGTGAATTAGATTTAAGTGATGTAGGGCTGTGCAGAATCACCAGACTCACTTTCCCTTCTGGAGCCATTTGGGTCCATTGGCATGATATATGTAGATCAGGACAACTGGAGATGGCCTTGGATGCAAGGGGAGACCTTAACTTTTTAACTCTGTTAAAATAAGGCTCTTTTTGCAGATTGGAGGCTGCAGTGTCCCAAGCTTCAGGGTTTTTGTGCAGCTCTTTTCAGAGATCCTTCTCAGGACCTATTTTTCTACAATCGTATGCTAAGGAGAGAGATGGATTCATCTCTTTACTCTAGTCTCTTTTCTCTCCTGGAAGGGTCCCCAATCCACTGGCTATAAGTACTAATGTGCTAGTATTCCTCCTCACCCTGAGACAATAAGCCAGGATTGTGTCCTAGATCTTCTTGAGTATGGGCAAATCAAGAGTCGTGCCTCAGTGCTAGCAAAGAGACTCTTGTAATCTCCATCTGACCAGTTCTACCCTCTTACTGTCTGTGAGCTGAGAGCTCTGAAGGAAGCAACCACTGCTATTGATTCAGTGGTTCTCAAGGCCTGCTCCTGGTTTTCTGGGGCTGGAGCTGTGCTGGTGTGGTCTGTGCCAGCCTGTACTCCCCTTTGACTTTTCCTGCATACCTTCTAAGTTATCTTAGGCTGGAAATTTTCTTTACACCATATTTTTGTGACATCTGACACTCTAGAATTTACATATTTAAAAATATTTGGAGAGATTTAGGGGAGAACTTGGGTAAGTCCCTGCCTTTACTCTTTTACCTTGGCTCTCTCTCTCTCCTGACTTAGACTTTTTAAAGATAAGGTCTTTCCCAGGTCTTACTTTGTTTGAAGCAAAGCCCATTTAGTAATTAAGGCTAGGTAAGAAATGAAGCAAAAAATGACCTCATTTATATAGTCAAAAAAAAAAAAATTCAGTCCAAGAGGAGAAGAATTGCAGAGTTTCTGGCCAAAACAGAAACAGTTGTTATTTACACTCACTCTGAATCATTAGAGCCCAAACTATGATCAAGTGAAATTTGGGTTGGCATCTACTGTTGGCCCAAGAATGAGAGCCAGAATGCTTTGCGTTTAAAGCATGGTCCTTAAAAAAGAAATCTAGTCCATAAATCCCAAGATATAGGGAAAGGAAGAAGGGAAGAAGGGGGAGGAAAGGAAAAAGGGTCAAGTACCAAGTTGCATTACCCAAGTGGAATTGTCAGTTGGGTCTCCAGTGGGACAGCTACTAATATAGATAGATTGTTGATTGTTTTTCATTCTCAAATCATGACTTTCAGAAGATACTGTCATGACTTGCAAGTGAATTGGATTTAAATGAGGCAGCGTTGTGCCTCACTTAGTCACCAACCCCTTTTTCCTGCTGTCATCTAGGACTAGTGGCAAAGTATAGATCACATCTGGCATACCATACTTATGAACTTAGCTTCTTTAGGAATATAGATTTTGTTTTTAAAATTTAATTGTTTTAAAAGCTTTCTTTAAGAAAATAGAATTGTGAATGCAATTTGAAATGGATTTCATGTCTATAATAAGGAATTTCATCTTTGTATGTAGCCTGCTTGTTGCTAGGTTACTTGAAAGGACATTGTGTTGAATGGCTAGAAAATTGGAATGTAAGTGATTTGCCAGATGAATTTTTTTCACACACCCTTCCTAATTAGCAGATCTCTTGAGCAAAAATTGTAGTTTTGCTACTTTGAGTTTCAAAAAGAAATTGTATATGTTTGTCTAACTTAGTTTTCTAATTATATAGATTGCCTTTGCTTTTGGGTGAAATATATTTCCAATATAGGAGAAATAGAGTGGCTATTTTCCTTTATCTTAATAATTTTTAATCGAATACAATTACCATGAAGCCTTTGTATATAAAGATTTAATTTGGCCAAGAAAATACACATACTTATGCGTTTCTTCAAGAAAATGGGCATATTTATGTCTGTAGAATGGATGTAGAATTGCTGAAAATCACAGTAAATTTGAGTCAGTGGAAAAATTTGAATATGGAAAAACAAATTTCTTTTTGACCAAACTAGAAGGCAGATGCTTTATTTACTTACTTATTTATTCCACATAAATGTAGGGTCTTATTTTTCTATCGAATTACTTGACCATTATTTCTTTCCCACATTTCTGGACCTAGTATTTTCTCTCTCTCTCTCTCTTTCTCTTTTGGCACTTTTTAAAACAAAGACTTTTTAAAGCAATTTTCAAAACACATGCATGGTGATTTTAAAGCAAAATGATCTATCTCAATACCATTTTTTAAAATACAGTTTATAGGAGAAATGTTTATTCAGGAATGTCTATTGGGAGCTCAATTTTGTTTATGAAGAACACAAACTCGTTACTTTTTTCCAATTTTAAAACAATTTTGAAATAATGCATTAATTGCAGAAAACTAATGAGTTTTTTCAGGTTTGTCTGTCAGGTGTGAATTGCAGGGTTTTCAAATAGTGTCTTGAGGAAAGTGTTTCCATAGTCACAGCTTTTTCCTATGTTAGAAAATAACTTAAAATAGACTTGAAGAATACTATTTCTGTCCTTGTTCTTAAGCAGATGAAACTGTAACATTTTATTTGGCCTTTATTTTATAACTTGGTTTGGCTGTCCCTTAAGATTTATGGTATGGATGCATCAGTTTTGATGAGGGAAAAAAAATGGTAAGGAGAGGTAAAAAATCAGTTCTAGTTTCAGTTTCAAAAATCAGTTCTAGTTTCAGTTTTAACGACAGTTCTAAAATTGGAATGCAATAGATGAAGGTTTCTTCTTAGACTACATTTGTGGATGTATGGATAGTAGGCTTTTATTTTGGAAGATGTGTCAGATATCTTTGCCAATAGGTCATTCAGAGGAGGTGCATCCTGTGTGGGATGAGCAGTTTACTCGTGCTTAAGTTACCAGGAGGTAGATTCCACAGTGGCTCTTTCAGAATCGTGTTTATTTGCTACCAAGATTGCTGAAGATCATGACGACAGGGAAAGGTAGGCTGTTTGCTTCTCTGGCCTCTGAAGAATGTTAATCACAACCAAGTATTAAGGATTTCAGTGTTTTTTGGGTAGTTGCTGCAGTGTGTGTGTAATGGGAGACTGATATACAATCAAAATGGTTTCATTTACTTTGGTAATCAAGAAATACGGAAGAGATTCAGATCTGTGTATGTATTTTCTATTAAGGCAGAAAATAGTTTATTGAAATAGAAAAATGCAGTCAAAAAAGGGGTAGTAGGGGTGGGGAGTTGTAGTGAAGGATCTAAGGATGTCTGGGGATTTTTCAAACTGACTTAAGGGAGATAGTATATATATTTTTCATTAGCCTCTGTTTATTTTATCTTTTGCCAACTTTTCCTCTAGCCCAGTTGAAAACATTTGTTTACTCATGCTTTATCACTTAAGATAACAGAATTGTCTTATTATAAGACATTTGTTAAGTATAAGCTGTTGGGAAAAACCTCAGCTGGCTAGAAATGTTTGTTTCCCTGTGCAATATTTAAAATTTTTTGGTTGTTGATCTGCCATAAGGGTAAAGGGAGTGCAGATCTTGGATGGCTCAAGAAGACCTCAGTAATGAAGGATATAAATATGATTCATCTTTTATCTTGATGAATTACTTTGTCCTTCAAATGAGGGGCAAAGAATATGGTGCTGCTGTTTGAGGGAGGGCATAAGTGATTTTAGTGTGTTTTTTAAATTTGGGGCAGAGAGCAGATTAAACAAGGTTTTTGTTTTGGGGATAATGGAGGATAATAATGATATCTGTATCCCCCGAACTGTTATGAATATTATATGAGATGCTTTGTAGAGTGTTTTACAAACCTTCAAATTCTCATGCAAATGAAAACTGTTGCTTTTGAATTATTTCTCTCTGTTAAAGAATTAAATATCAGTGAAGTTTGAGTTTGAAAGAGAGTTTAATCAGTGAGTCTGAAATTCTATATTGATGTTTTCCTTTCTCTTAGAATGGTTAATGGCAAATTTTTTAGTTTGCTATTTTTGAAGGATAGTCCAAGAACTTTAAGTTGGAATAGATGTTTTGCATAATGAGATTGACTATAATAACTAGCAGTAAATTTTTATTTCATTGACATTGAGGGTTTGGCATTATCTCAGCTCATTTTTCTCTTTTACTTGTAGGCAGAATAAATTATTATTCAGATATCCTGCATTTCTCTTTTCATATTCACTCTGCCTATATTATTGAAAATGTACCTATTTATATCTGAATAAGCCAAATTTACTATTTCATAATTTTAAATTGAGCCTTTTAATTATAGTCATGGTGTTACATTTCATTCCATACTCTATTTTCAGTGTAAAGTGGTTAAGGGAAACCAATACCTGAGCAGCAGGATTAAATAATTCATATTATCAAGTAGTTCCTTTCATAGCTTTTCAAGGAACATTCTCATAAAAGCTGGATTTTTGTTTAAACAGTTGATTCAGTGAGCCCAGATGTTCAAGACAACACAGTTTTATAAAGTTGAAAGTGAGGATCTAGACTAACCTTTCTCCTCTGTTTGTTTCTTATTTATTGCTACCTCAAAATACACAGAGATGATAGCAGCTATTCTACTACAAGAAAATGCAAATATAGGAAATGAAAGAAAAACTGCCTGTTTGAGTAGAAGTGAGGGAAAGGTATGATAGATACAAGCACTACTAGGAGTTATAAAGCTTTGCTGCACCAATTACTGCATTCCTATTAAAGTGATTCTGTTGCTTATATTTTAAAATATAAATTTGTATTGCTCTTCACACAGTCAAGGTGCAGTCATGCAGTATTCAGAAAGACAGCAAAATTGTGAGAATTCTAGAATTGAGTTTTCGCCATCTTTGAAAATGTTAGGGCTCAGTGGAGTTGAGACCATTTTTAGGAATGACTAAAGCAATAATCGTTCAAAAAAGAGATCGGAATTATTTATGAGGGCCAACTTTAACATGTACATATATGATTTATCTTTTGATTCATGGTCCTGGCTACTGTCTCCATTTTCACTTCTCATAAAACTGAAATCAAATGATAGTTCTTAGTGTCTTCAGATTTGATGATTCAAAGGATTTGGGACAAATGCCTCCTTTTGAGGAGGAAGAAAACCATAGAAAGCCATTGTAGCTCCATGAACAATTTACAGTTCTTTTAAGAAGAGTCAGTTGTGTTTTTGTATGCTGTTACTCACTTGATGTTTTACCGAGGGCTTGTTATTGCTTGTCTTTTCCTCATTTTTCACCCAAAGATAGAAGATTCTCTTCTATCATTTGAAGGAATTCCTTCAAATGAAAGAAATGAATCTATAAAGTACTTTGCATCTCTTGAAAGAAAACTACAACATAATTTTTATATACTGCTAGTAGTATGCAAAAAGTAATTCAAGAATAGACCTCTGGATGAAGGATATATATATATATATATCCATCTCCCTTTTTTTTTTTTTTTTCCCCCAGTAGGGTGATATTTTTTATTTCATTCCTTGTTAGGATGGAAGTAAAATCTCTGGAGTTTCAAATGGCTCCTGATATGAAAAATTTGTCCACAGACAAAACATTCTAGGCAAAAAAACCTGTTGATTCCTGAATTTTTTTGTTCTAATTTGTTAAATGCTTACATATATTGCCAGGAACGATTAAGGTCAGGATAAGTATAGTAATAATTAAAATGATGCTGCGTACAAGAGGACTCAGTGTAAAATTGACATTTCTGAGCATGTAATAGTAACATTTGCTATAATTACTAAGCCTACTAGACAGATTTTTTTACTTTTAAAGTGAAAACTTAGATTTTTTTTCTTTTGAAAAAGAATATGCCAAATTTACTATTTCATCACTTAAAGTGATACTGATTTTTATGAATTACATAATCTTTAAAATATCTGAAGTATATTTATGTGCCTGAATTTGATAGTCCAAAATTCAGTTTTAATTTTTAGTCGCTCTCTTTCCAACAATGAAATGATTGAGGCCATTTCCAATGATCTTATGATGAAGAGAGCTGTCTACACTCATAGAGAGGACGATGGGAACTGAATGTGGACCACAATATAGCATTTTCACTCTTTTTGTTGTTGCATTTTGTTTTCCTCATTTTTTTCCCTTTTTGATCTGGTTTTTCTTGTGTAGCAAGATAATTGTATAAATATGTATACATATTTTGAATTTAACATATATTGAATTATTTGCCATCTAGGAGAGGAAGTGTGAGGGAAAAGAGGAGAAAATTTGGAACACAAGGTTTTGTAGGGATCAGTGTTGAAATACTATCCATGCATATGTTTTGAAAATAAAAAGCTTAAAAAAAATACAAGCTAAAAAATTTTTTTTAAGTCCCTGATTCAGAAACTTTAAGGCATATGTTTTTTGAATTGTATTTTAAAAAACATTGTTGGAAATATACATTCCTGAGATGAAGGTACCTCCATCCAATAAAGATTAATATTATAAAGATTAATACACTAAAATTATTTTGCTTCCTAAACAGTTGGTCCTATATTTCAGTGATCATTTGCTACCTGATGCATACAAAGCATGGTATTGTAGACACTGAGGAAGCAGAAAGATTATGTTACATGGTATCTTTCCTTTTAAAGTTTTCTGTCTTATAGGGAAATAAATACATAAATCCCTAAATGATACAGTTCTATAATTACAAACAGAATAATGAGAACAGAGTGCTGAATGAAACCTGAGGAGGAAAATAGTTTTTGATTAGGAAATCTGGTAGGACTTTATGGCGGGGATACCATTCAAACTTGATCTCTCTTAGTTGAATGAATTTTGGGGTGAGCCTAACTGAAAGTTTCAAACTTTTTCTTCCCTGGTTTTAGACTTTCTTTCTTTCCATCCTTTCCCCTGCTCACCTTTTTAAGGGAGTAGGTAGTTTCAAAATTATTTGAATTTTCCAATTTCAATTTAGATATGAAAGATTCACTGTGATTTACTCTCATATAAAATAAAGTATATGTACTTGTTAATATTACAGCAGTTGCCAAGATTATCCTGTATCCTCGCTATCTCATAAAAGTCTAAGGAAATGTATAATTAATTTTACATAATACAGATACAGATTTTGCTTGTATAGTTTGAGTCTTGAAGGAAAAAAAATAGCATTTTAGCCAGATAATAATTACAGAATTTGTGTAGCACTTTAAAGTTTATATAATACTTTATGTACATATTTAATTATTATAACAGATTCACCAAGCAAATACAGGTATTATTATTACCCTCATTTTATAGAAGAGAAAATTGAGGTATAGGCAAATTTAAAAGCCATAGTCTGTAAATAATATAGCAGGGACTTGAAATTTAGATGATTATAAGTTTGGTGCCTTCTTCCCTATAACATGCTGTTCTTCACAGTGATGTTGGAGCACTACATACTTATCCTAACTTCTTAAAATATTTTGTAACTCTTATAAAACTGATTTTTAGAATTAGCCAAGAAAAATTATTTTATTTCTCTATAATGCACAAATTAGCATATGATAATGTAACATAAGAGGCATTATATTAACTGCTTAAGCCAGTATAGGAAAATTGATTACCTGGAGCCATTTGGTAGAGTCAAAGAACAGTTACCTGAGAGGTCCTTCAGAAAATCTAAAACAATTTTTGATGTTTTGATGTTTTTGATTCAATTCCCAAGTAACAGGGACAGGAGAGAAGAACAAAAGTTGAAAGTATCAGTGAGTACTTTACTAACCATGTACTTTGTGCTAAGTGCTAGAGATAGAAAGAAATAAAGAAACAGTCCATAAAAGGAAGCTAAAGGAGGGGAGGGAAGTTATGGCCGAGAGTCCTGTAGCAGAGTGGGAAATGATGAGATTTAATCCCTTTCCTTAAATGGAGGATCTGGGAGGAGTTCTCCAGTGTCCATCTAATACCTCTTTCACTCATTGGGAGGATGGAGACCAGAGATAGATGATACTAAGAAAATGTTAGTTTCAGAGTTGACCAGATCTTTCTGGAGACAATGATGAAGTCCCAGAGAGCAATCAAGTGAAAAATGAATTAAACGACTGCTTTGGATTGTGGATAAAGAATTTGGTGAACTATAAAGGATCATGTAATTTTGTATTATGCTGTCTTAAAATAGTCACTTTAGGACTCAGGAAGACCTAGTTCTAAGTTGAATCACACTTGCCATGTCTTAGCATGCCACTTAACCTCTGGTATCTCAGGTAGCTCATTCATTTAAGATGTTAAAGGAAGCCATTAATAAGAATAAAGTCCCTATATACATCACCATGTTTTTAGCAGTGTTTTTTTGTGACATAAAAGAGAATTGGAAACAAAGTAGATACTCATCAGTTGGGGAATGACAAAAAAAAAAAATTGCAATACATGGAATGGAATGTTACAGTGCTTTAAGAAATGATTAATATTATTGAATACAGAGAAACATGGAAATATCTACAGAAACTGATGGAGAGTGAAGTAAGCTAAGCCTAGAAAAAAGAATATCTACAATGTTTATGACAGTGTAACTGGGAAGAACAACTTTACAAGAAAAATTAATGTAGCAGCATTATAATGATCAAGCATGACTTAACTGAAAAGATATGGGAGGATACCCCCAACCCATCCTTTTGTAGAATTAGAAAATCCACAGGTGTTGCATATTGCATATGTTTTGTGACATTTTTCAATGTATTGATTTGTTTTGCTGATGTTTTCATCCTTTCTATCTTCAAAATAATATTTATGTGGATGGTTTTCTAGGACAGATTGGGGGAGACACCGAGGTGGGGGAGCAATGAATATATAATGATGTAATAAAATAAATGACTAAAAACTTATTTTTTACAAAGATGGTTAGTTGTCAATAATTGTGTGTGTGTGTGTGTGTGTGTGTGAGAGAGAGAGAGAGAGAGAGAAAGTGTGAATGAAATTCTGTATAAGGTACCTGTGATGTAGCAGCTGCCATGCTAAGTGCTGCACATAGAAAAAGAGGCAAAAGACAATCTCTGGGCCTAAAAATTTCTCACAGTCTAATCCAAGTTTAAACATTTGCTTGATTTGCATTGATTTAAGGATTTCCCAGCCCAGCAGAGACACACAAAGATCTTTATTCAAACCCTTGCTTTGTTTTAAATCAGAGGCTTGGACTCTCAGGGCCCTTCCAATTTTAATTCTGTAACTCTTAAGTACCCTTGGTATCATGAAGTCTGCTACATCTTGGATTTTTGCAACTAATTCAATGTGGGGGGAAAAGGGATGCGCAAAAATCTACGACATTGTTGTCACCAGCAAGTCTTGGTCTGGCAGAATTAAATTATACTTATGATTCATTATTTTTTCTTTTTCCTCTTCTGTTTGGACGCAGTGCTCAAGAGCAGTCTCTGTTGTTAGAGGGGTATCTCAGCTAGTTCCAATTTTCTAAATGCATGGACTGCTGGGTTTTTGTGAAGTTTCTAAACAGAACTTGCAAAAGCAAATGTGTTAACTTTTTTCTTATGTCCATCATCCTTTTACCTGATACCCCATTGATTGTCCAGAAGAAATGTCATATCAAGAAAGGTAATGAAATAAAGTTTTCCCATAAAGCTGAGAAATAATACTAGAAAGAAAAGGTTAGAAAAAATGATACTGGAAAACCAGAGGGTAGAATATGCAATTCATGACAGTGGGGACAGCTAAAAGGAGATGGTAACAGCATGGAAGCTTACAGCCAGAGAGACAGAGACAGAGGTGGAGGTGAGGAGGTGCAGAGAGAAGGAAAGGGACAAGAGAGAAGAGAGAAATGCTATTCTGATCCTCATTGCTCATTAGCTAAGGCATGCCTATTGGTATGCTTTAGCTGTTATTATCAGTCATTCATACTGCAGTAAGAATTATAAGAGTAAGTCATTTGGTTTTATGTTCTATATATAGTAAAATAATTGACTATAAATAACAGTTTGAAAAGTAAGAGTATTTATTTGATCCAGCAGTGTTTCTACTGGGTTTATACCCCAAAGAAATACGAAAGAAGGGAAAGGGACCTGTATGTGCCAAAATGTTTGTGGCAGCCCTGTTTGTAGTGGCTAGAAGCTGGAAAATGAATGGATGCCCATCAATTGGAGAAGGGTTGAGTAAATTGTGGTATATGAACGTTATGGAATATTATTGTTCTGTAAGGAATGACCAGCAGGATCAGTACAGAGAGGACTGGCGAGACTTACATGATGCTAAGTGAAATGAGCAGAACCAGGAGATCATTGTATACCTCAACAAGGATACTGTTTGAGGATGTATTCTGATGGAAGTGGATCTCTTTGTTAAAGAGAGTTAATTCAGTTTCAGTTGATAAATGATGGACAGAAGCAGCTACACCCAAAGAAAGAACACTGGGAGATGAATATAAACTGCTTACATTTTTGTTTTTCTTCCCGGGTTATTTACACCTTCTGAATCCAATTCTCCCTGTGCAACAAGAAAACTGTTCGGTTCTACACACATATATTGTATCTAGGATATACTGTAACCTATTCAATATGTAAAGGACTGCTTGCCATCTGGGGGAGGGGGAAAATCGGAACAGAAGTGAGTGCAAGGAATAATGCTGTAAAAAAAAATTACCCTGGCATGGGTTCTATCAATAAAAAGTTATTTAAAAAAAAAAAAGAAAGAAAAGAAAAGTAAGAGTATTTATATGGTCTATCTTAAAGAATTTTTATAAAAATAAAATAAAATTTATTTATAGTGAAATTCCTCAGTTGTCTAAAAGGTCTTATCCAAAATGGTTTATTTCTTATTCATACCGAATAACAGAAATTATGCAGATTAAATGCCAAATTTGTGCTACAGTCTAAAAGAATTATAAATTTAGCGTTAGAAGAGATCATTTCATTATAGGTTGGAATGATTATGGAAAATGCTTTTCTCATTCTGAAGATATCTCTTGAGCTGGATTCTAAAAATGTGAGTAGAATTTGAATAAGTAGAGGAATAGGATGAAACATTTCATAAGGATAAAGTTTTGGGAAATAAATAGTCAAAGGTGGGAATGTGTCTGATCTATTTGGGTTTGTGAGTTTATCACTGTGATTAGATCATGAAGTGAATGGATTAGTCAGGGATGAAATTGGAAGTATCAATTGTAGAATACTTCAGATGTCATCTTGATCAAGGCCATACTCTGTTATTTCCTGAACAATGTTGAGAAAATAATTTAACTACTTTAAACCTATTTCTTCATGAAAATAGAGGATTCCAAAGTCCCTTCCAGTTAGAAAATCAGTAGTGTTAAACTCCATTGGATTTTATCTTGAAATTTATCGGGAACAGTTGAAAATTTGTAAAAAGGAGAATGTATTTTTTTTTTTTTTAGCTTTTTATTTTCAAAACATTTACGCAGATAAGTTTTCAACATTCACCCTTGAAAAACCTTGTGTTCCATATCTTTCTCCCTCACTTTCCCCCACCAACCTTAGACAGCAAGTAATCCAGTATGTTAAATATGTGCAATTCTTCTATACATATTTCCAGAATTATCTTGCTGCAGAAGAAAAATTAGTTCAAAAAGGGAAAAAATGAGAAAATAAAAAGCAAGCAAACAACAAAAAAGGGGAAAATACTATATTGTGACCCACACATAGTCCCCACAGTCCTCTCTCTGGGTGCAGATTTCTCTCTCCATCATAAGACCATTGGAACTGGCCTGAATTACCTCATTGTTAAAAAAGATTCATATATATATCTTCGTATAATCTTGTTGTTGCTGTGTCTAATGTCCTCCTGATTTTACTCCCTTCACTTAACTTCAGTTCATGTAAGTCTCTTAAAGCCTTTCTGAAATAATTCTGCTGATCATTTCTTAGAGAACACTAATAGTCCATAACATTCATATATCATAACTTATTCAGTCATTCCCCAGCATCTACTCAGTTTCTAGTTCCTTGTCATTACAAAAGGGGCTACTACAAACGTTTTTGCACACCTTTTTTATCATCTCTTTGGGATATAAGCCTGGTTGAGATATTGCTGGATCAAAAGATATGCACAGTTTGTTAGCCCTTTGGGCATAGTTCCAAATTGCTCTCCAGAATAGTTGGATCAGTTTACAACTCCACCCACAATGCATTGTGTCCCAGATTTCCCATATCTTCCAGCATTCATCCTTATCTTTTCCTGTCCTGGTAGTCTGAGAGGTGTTGAGAGAGAGTGCTTCAGAGTTGTTTTAATTTACATTTTTCTAATCAATACTGATTTAGAGAATTTTTTCATATGATTAGAAATGGTATTAATTTCATTTGAAAATTGGCTGTTTATTATTATGGCTAACCACTTATTAACTGGAGAATGGCTCGTATTCTTACAGATTTGAGTCAGTTCTCTTTGTATTTTAGAAATGAGGTCTTTATCACAACCTTTCAATGTAAAAATTTTTTTCCGCAGTTTTCTGCTTCAAAAGTGGGGAATGTCTTAAGATTTATTACTTTTTATTTGGTGTTAGGCAACAGCTGAATGGAAGTAGGGAAAAGACAGAAAACACCATAATAGGTGTTTTAGATAAATTAATTGGGCTGTTGAATATATAGTTGATCTGTTTCTTAATCTTGAATGCAAATTAAGATTATACTTGCTTGCTGGGATCAATAGATAGACTGTTACTCTGCCTATGCTTTGACAATTTGTTTCTTTTGGGGCAAAAGGAAAGGAATATCAACAGTGTTTCCTCTGGCTGATTTGAGTTCTTAGAATTCTATTTCTGTAGAATGGTATGGCACAATAGATAAGAGTACTGGACTGGGAGTTGTAAAGACCTAATTTCAAGTCCAGTGTTAGACAGTTATTCTCTTTGTGATGATGAGCATTTTCCTATTCTCAATTTTCTTAACTGTAAAGTGGGGATAATGATGTCCTCAGAATTTATGTGTCTGCATTGTTGTGAGGATCAAATGAAATAATGTACATAAAAGTGCCTTCAAACTGTAATGCATTTTTGCATATATGTTTACTATTATTATTACATTGGCTTGACAATCTTATATTCTTTAAACGTAGTGTGGTTAGAAGAAGGCTAGAAGTAGAAAGCGATGGGAAATTGCAGGTTCTGATTTTGGAACTATAGCAGCAAAGATACTTTTTAGAAATCAGTCCTTTCATATAGCCAACAGCTGCCCTCTCTCTGTTTAAAATTCTTGTCAATTAAAAGCTTGCTGTAGCCATGGAGATCGGGTGACAATGCCATAACTTTGGCTACTTTAAAGTTCTCTGGCTTCATTGAAATAGTAAAACTATCACAGTATGGTTTATTCATTTGGTTCTTACGTTTTTTGGTCTGCTCTCCTTTATTCTTTGATTGTTGACCCTATAGTAAACAGATATACACACTATTATAAATTTAAAAAGTGAATGTAAACTTAGACAGCATTACAAGAGCACAGAAACTTGTCCTTATGTTTATAAATCAAGTTCAAGGCTTAAGTGTTACTATATTTTTGTTTGATCTACCCCAAGATATATATATGCTCAAAGTACAGAAAAGATTAGTACTGGAATATTCTGTTTGAAGACTTGTCTATAGATTCTGGTTGTTTCAGTGTGCAAGTGACTCCTACAATTAGTTTGTGATGAACACTGGATCTTAGGATGTGATGATGTATTAAAAGATAATAGCTATGAAGTAGTATTGGTTGTGTTTTAAAAAGGTATGCCTGGTAAAGTATATTTCTCATCTTTCCAACTACCAGCTAAAAGGATGAATCACACTTAACCTGCTGTTATCTTTGCTGTTCAGGCAATTTGAAATTTTCTTGCCTCCTACTCTTTCTCTTCCTTCCCCTCTCAAATTCCAGTACATGATACAGTTGCCTGAATAATCTTTGGCTGCATATATGTAGTATTGAACCTTTATTGAGAGTCCTACAGTGTGATCTTAGAAAGACAAACACTTAGGATATCTTCTCTCCCCCTTCTCCCTCCCTCTCCCTTGCCCTTTCTCTTTCCTTTTCCCTCTCCCTCTCCTCCTCCTTTTCTTCCTCTCTTCCTCTCCCTCTCCTTTCCCATAGTATTCTGCACCATTGACACAAACCTAAAGCAATGCTGGTATGAATCCGTTTCATAAATGAAATAAGATGTTACATTACCAGTGTCAAAAAATCTTTGGGTAGAATCTTCTTCCATCATTGCTGACCTAGAGCATAAACAGTTGTATAAGACAGCTGAGAAGTTGAATGATTTGTCCCAGATCACAGAACCAAAAATGGGTTACAACCAGATCTTGAATATAGGTTCTTTTAACTCCAAGACTGGATCTCTGTACTCTTGTTTTATACTGCTTCTCCTTAGAGAATGATCTAATTCTTTAATCTTTCAGAGAAAATCGAAGCCAAATGTATACTGACTTATCTAAGATCTGTAGCTAGGTGGTGCAGAGTTGGTATTAGACTTTAAGTCTTTTGAAGTTGTTTTTCCATTTATACATTTTTTCCCCCTTGATTTTTTCTTATTCTCTTATCTGATCATTTTCTTATCATTCTCGATATATTCCTTCAATCCTTGTTGAAATTTGTTAAATTATACCTGAATTTTTCCTTACTTAAGTAATTTTTTTTTTTTAATTTATGCTTTTGACCAGGTCATTCAAATGCCTCACTTAAATTTTATCAAATATACGAAGGAGCATTTTGAGGATAATGAAAGTTAGCCTCCAATTTTTCTGGGTTTTTGGGTGAATTGATGTTTTAGTATTTACATCAGCTAACCTAGAGACAAAGATATATTTGTTTTTGAAGATCTAATTTTTTTCTAAAATATTATCTGTAATAAGATACCATATTTTTCATTAATTTTGGTTTTTATGATTAGATTTTGGTTGCAGTTATATAAAGAAAAAAGATAATCTCATTCCTACTTTTTATTCAGTATATTGTTAAAATTAAATTTCAGTACTTTAGAGAAAATTAGGGGCTGATTACACATAAAATTTATATATTGTTTACAGGTATGATTTAAGATCTGACCATTTTGATAATAAATAAAAAATACTGTTGTTCTAGGCTTATTTTTTTCTTTATTCATCATATCCCATTTGTAAGCAAGTTTATAACACCAAAATCTGCCAGTGAGACATTTTGCTTGTGTAAAAATTAATTCTTTTCTTTCCTACTCTTCCTTTTCAAAAAGAGATGCTATAAATATTTTGTGCATATGGGTCCTTTTTCTCTTTCTTAGATTTCTTGGGCTAAAGACCTAGGAGTGGAATCACTGGGCCAGTGGTTTTGCCTAGTTTAATAACTTTCTAGTATTGTTCCCAGTTGCTTTTCAGAATGACTAGATTGGTTTACAACTCTATAAGGACCTGCCATTTTACTTTTTTTTTTTTTTTTTTTTAATATCAGTAATTTGGAGATCTTTCCATGTGACTATTGATAGCTTGAATTTCTTGCTCTATTTTGACCATTTATCAATTTTCTTATAAATTGGAGTCCATTGCTCATATATCTTATTTACCCGATTCTCTACTAATTTTAGCTGCCTTGATTTTGTTTATGCAAAAATTACTTAATTCTATATACTCTTAACTATATATTTTATTTCTTGTGATCCTATTTGGCTCTTGTTTGGTCATGTGCTTTCCCCTTATGCATAACTTTGAAAGATAATTTTTTTTCTTTTCTCTTTCTTTCTTTCTTTTCTTTCCTTTCTTTCTTAACTTTCTTATAATTATAGTTTTTTATTGACAGAACCCATGCCTGGGTAATTTTTTACAACATTATCTCTTGCACTAACTTTTTTTTTTTTTATTTAATGATTACTTTATATTGACCACATTATCCCTTGCACTCGTTTCTTTTCCGATTTTTTTTTCCCCTCCCTCCCTCCACCCCCTCCCCTAGATGGCAAGCAGTCCTTTATATGTTGGATATGTTGCAGTATATCCTAGATACAATATATGTTTTGCACTAACTTCTGTTGTGACTTTTCCCCTCCCTCCCTCCATCCCCTCCCCCAGATGACAAGCAGGCCTTTATATGTTAAATAGGTTACAGTATATCCTAGATACAATATATGTGTGCAGAACCGAACAGTTCTCTTGTTGCTCAGGAAGAATTGAATTCAGAAGGTAAAAATAACCCGGGAAGAAAAACAAAAATGCAAACAGTTTACATTCATTTCCCAGTCTTCTTTCTTTGGTTGTAGCTGCTTCTGTCCATCGTTGATCAATTGAAACTGAGTTAGATCTTCTCTTTGTCGAAGAAATCCACTTCCATCAGAATACATCCTCAGACAGTATCATTGTTGAGGTATATAATGCTCTCCTGGTTCTGCTCATTTCACTTAATCAGTTCATGTAAGTCTCTCCAAGCCTCTCTGTATTCATCCTGCTGGTCATTCCTTACAGAACAATAATATTCCATAACATTCATATGCCACAATTTACCCAATCATTCTCCAGTTGATGGGCATCCATTCATTTTCCAGCTTCTAGCCACTACAAACAGGGCTGCCACAAACATTTTGGCACATACAGGACCCTTTCCCTTCTTTAGTATCTCTTTGGGGTATAAGCCTAGTAGTAGCACTGCTGGATCAAAGAGTATGCACAGTTTGACAGATATTTTCTACTCTGTTCTTTTAATTTATTTATGCTGTTACCATTTGTGTTTAATTATATACTCCGTTAGAACTTATGTATGTTGTAAATTGTCAAAAGTGTTTATGTAGTTCTACATAATTTTTGTTCTTTTCACATCATTGATATATGATGTTTGTAATCTTTCTAATATTTAATTAGCCCAGCATTCTTGATGTAAAATGAATATGGTTATAGAATTATAATTTTTGTAATGTTGCAATGATTTCCTTGCTGAAATTTTACCTAACATTTTTGTGTCAGTATTCATTGGAGAGATTGGTTTATTGCTTTATTTTTCTTTCTGTTTTAATTCTCCCTTGTTTAAGTATCAAGATCCTATTTGATGATAGGAAGAATTTAGTGAGATCCCTTTTTTGTTAAAAGGAAGGGACCATTCCTTTTTTTTTTTTTCCCTTCAAACATCTTTTAGATTATTGGAATTAATTTTTAAAAAATAGGGATAGACTTAATAATATAAATATATCTGGTTCTGGAATTTTTTTCTTTAGGAGATCATTTATGACTTGTTCGAATTCTTTTTTCTGAGGTTGGGTTCCTTAAGTATTCTATTTCTTATTCTGTAAAATTTGGACATTTTTTTCTCTCAAGAATATTTGTTCATTTCATTTAGCTTGACGGTTTTATTGCCATATAATTGCATGAAATAATTTACAATAATTTCTAGGTTTTTTATTAGTTCATTTTTTCCCTCCTGATTTTGGTAATCGTTTTCTGTTTTATGTCAAATTAACTAATGATTTGTTTTATTAATAAATCCAGCTCTATTTTTTTATTCTCTTTCTTTAATCTTTGAGTTCTCCTAGTATATTTTTTGAATTTCAGAATTTTTACTTTAATGTTTAATTAGAGCTTTTAGTTTGTTGATTTTTTTAAAGGTTTATTCGTTTTTTAGTTGCATGCCCAATTCATTCATCTGTTCTTTCTCTCTTTTATTGTTGAAAGAGTTTAGAAATATAAATTTTCCCAAGACCTGTATTTGCCAAAATGTTTGTGGCAGTCCTTTTTGTAGTGTCCAGAAACTGGAAATTGAATAGATGCCCATCAATTGGAGAATGGTTAGGTAAATGAATGTTATGGAATATTATTGTTCTGTAAGAAATAACCAGCAGGATGAATACAGAGAGGCTTGGAGAAACTTTCATCAACTGATGCTAAGTGAAATGAGCTGAACCAGGAGATCATCATACACTTCAACGACAATACTAGATGAAGATATATTGTGATGGACGTGGATATCTTCTACAATGAGAAGATCTCCAATTCAGTTCCAATCGATCAATGATGGACAAAATCAACTTCACCCAGACAAAGAACACTGAGAAATGAATGTGGACTACTTGCATTTTTGTTTTTCTACCCAGGTTATTTTTACTTTCTGAATCCGATTTTTCTTGTGCAACAAGAGAACTGTACAGATCTCTATACATATATTGAATTTAAGATATACTACATGTTTAACATGTATGACACTGCCTGCTATGTAGGAGAGGGGATGGAAGGAGGGAAGGGAAAAGTTGGAACAGAAGTGAGTGCAAGGAACAGTGTTGAAAAATTACCTGTGCATATGTTCTGTCAATAAAAAGCTATAATAATAAAAAAAAAAAAGAAATATAAATTTTCCCTTAAGTACTGTTTTATCTTCAAGTCCCAAATTTAGCATTTTGAATTGTTATTTTTTCTAAAAGGTTTGTTTTTTGATCATCCATTCTTTAGAATTAAGTTATTTTGTCTTCCATTAATTTTACTTGTTTGTTCTTCCGTGATCATTTTTGAGTGGGAAATTTTTTTTTTTAATTTTGGTCTATAAAAGATGTGTTTAATATTTCTACTTTTGTGTTTGGGTATGAGACTTATATACCCTTAATACATAGTTTTTTTTTTTTTTTTTTAAGATACCATGAGATGGAAAAAGTGTATTCTTTTTTCATTTTGATCAGAAATTCTTAGAAGTCTTTTATTCTGTTAAAGTTCTATTTTTACTCTTATGATTATATTTAGTTTTTGCTAGGTTTGTTATTCTTAGCTGCAAATCTGTTTTTTGCTTTCTAGAATTCCAAGTTCTTTCCATTTCTTTGTTGTTATTCATACTTTATTTGTACTGGTAGCTAAATTGTGTGGGACCCTGATTGTGGTTCTTTTGTGTTTGGATTCTTTATTTATAGCTAGTATATAAGTAATATTTTTCTTTTGACCTGGATGTTGTGGATTTTGGGTATATTTTCATTTGGGAGTTTCAGTTGGTGATTGGTAGATATTTATACTTTATACTTGTACTTCCTATTTGTCTTCTGATTTTAAATGATCAGGACAGTTTTTTTAAATGACTTTTTCGAAATATGGTATTTCAGGGTTTTTTGCTCATGAGTTTTGGGCAGTTCAGTGAATCTTTAATTTTTATTTTTTTTTTAGTCCAACGAGTCTCAAGTTATCTTTCTTCAATCTCTTTTCCTGGTCATTTTTTTTTTTCTTTTCTTTTCATAAGAAATTCTAGATTTTCTTCATATTTTCTATTGATTTTTAAATTTTTATTTTTCTTGTTAATATTTCTTATTTTATGGAATAATTTACATTTGACCCAATCCAATTTTCATTGAGTGGGTTTTTTTTTTTTTTTTTCCCCATTTGAGTTTGTTTCACTTTTTCAAATTCTTTTTTGGATATCTCTCATTTTTTTCCTTTCCCTCTCTAATGCTCTCATTTAATTTTAAATTTAAAAAAATCTTTTTTAGCTTTATGTCTTTCAGGAATTATAATTGAGCTTGTGCTCAGGCTATGCTTTTCTTTGAAGCTTTGATTGTAGATATTTTGGAACAATTCTTTATTATTGTAATGGTAGAAAAACAGGCAAGATAGAGATTAGAGACTTTTTAATATTTTATTTGAAAGGGAGAGATTGTGGGGGGGGCAAGTTGCCTCCAGGGCCGATAAATCAAAGCATCCAGCAGACACACACACACACACACACACACACACACACACACACACACACACACACACACACACACACACACACACCCTCTTAAGCTATCAGGTAGAGTCCAAGGCAGGAGAATGGAGTCCAACTGAGTGGGAATCTCCAAGAAGGGACCATCAATCCGGTTTTGACAGTTTGGGGGATAGGACCATAAATTCTTGATAATTTAGGATTAAGAACAATAGCAGAATGAGGAGAGAGGCACCAGACATTCTGATAAGTTGGGAAAGTCTGGAGTCATGATGCGTAAGATAGAAGGTCTTTCTTCTTATCTGGATTAAATTTTTACAGTTTAAAATCTTAGAGTAGGCAATCCTAAATTCTAATGATTAGGAGGGAGGGGTGGTATTGCAACCAGGGGGATTGAGACAGAACAATTTACGGAAACTGAAGCAGGCCAATAAAAGGGAACTGTGGCACAACATTCCACATTCTCTTATGAATATTCAAATCATTGAATTACTTTCCTTTAGATATCTGGAAGATTTTAGCACCATAATTTTGGCCAACCCTATTTGAGGCAAATAAACCAAAATAAAACTAGAAAAATGTCCTTATGGCAAGGACAAGTCTCTCCCTGACAACACTAGAGTTAATCCAATGTGAAATGGACAGTTCACTATGAATTAGATCTGTAGTCATTTGTGCATTTAACTCAGTCTCTGTTTATAGAGGGAGTAGCAACTCAGAGGGGAAAGGGTGAGTCCTGGAGTATCTCCACCTGTCCCTGCTCTGAACAAATAGAAGCTGCTACTAGGATACAGAAAGGTTCCAGATTTCTGAGCAGAATTATCAGAGTATGCACAGTTAGACCATTAAGGCAGGGAAACCCCAAACTTTAAGAGACCTGATATCAAAACTGCAATGTCCTTTGAGAAAATTTGGTTTCAGTAATAAAGGTTTTAATAATCAAACAAATTCTTAAAATCTTATATTCAATATAAACAAATCTAGCATGCACAGGCAATCGTAAAATTATTTAGTACCAGTTTAAAATGCCCAAAAGGATAGCTTTTTTCTTTTCTCACTTAAATCATCTCTTTGAAACCTCTTCCCCAACCCAGTTTTAAAGCAATTAGCATAAATTCCTTTGTCAACAGGTTAAGAAATTCTCTTGAGGTTATTTGCCCTGCACAACCTAGGCCAAGGTTATGCGAAACACATTTGCAACATTGAAATGACCAATTCCCAAATTTTCTCAATTTCTCAATCATAGATCTTAAAATTTAAAAGAGCTCTTAAGTCAATAAAACAGACAGACAAGTCACACAGAACACAGTAAACAAATCACATAGACATAGATGCATAATTACAACTTTTAACAAAACATTTAACACATATAAACAGAGAGTGCCAAAAAAAGGCTCTCAGAATCAGATAACCAGACCCAGATTTATATTCTAGAACACCTAGAATTGTGCCACACAACTGGCACACAGAACCAGATATGTGTCTTAGAAGACATCCAGGTTGTGCCACGCTGCTTCCAATGGACACTGTTCTCAGAAATTAACACCCAGCAGTCTTTAGTCTGAGAATCCAGATGCTAGCACAGACAGACAGAACAGGTAAACAGATCAGATTTTGTTCTAAGACATCCAGACTTACTCTCCTGTGACTGAAATGAAGATATCCTCCATTGGGCTTGGTTGAGGCTGAAAACTGCTCTCTTTCCCGGAGATTCTGGAGAAATCCAGAGGGCCGGCCTCTCCAAGCCAAGAACCCAGATCTCCAGCCTCCCTGACCCCCAAGGCAGAGACCAGAAGGTTTCTAATCTCTAATCCTGCTCTCATATCTCAGTGGAACCTCCAAATGGAATGCTGGAGAAGCTGAGGCAAGATAGAGATTAGAGAATTTTTAATATTTTATTTGAGCAGGAGAGATTTTGCTGGGAGCATGTTGCCCCCAGGGCTGATGTCTCAAAGCATCCAGCAGGGAATGTGAATTTCCCATGAAAGTATATATATACATGTGGCTCTAAGCCACTGGGATAGATGGAAGCAGGGGCAGAGTCAGAGTACTGAGTGGGAACGGACCATCAATTTGATTCTAGACAGAGTGGGGGGAGGCACCAGACATTCTGATAAGTAAGGAAGGTCTGGTCATGATGTCTAAGATAGAAAGTCTTTCTCCTTATCTAGATTAAATTTTTACACTTTATAATCTTAAGTAGCCAGCCCTAAATCTAATGATTAGGAGGGAGGGATGGTGTTGTAACCAGGAGGATTAAGGCAGAACACTTCAGGGAAACTGAGGCACAACATTATGTCTTAAGTGTCCATATCACTGTCATAGTTCTTTGTAATGGGATTTTTATTCACTTAGTTCTTTCAACTTGCTTTCAGCATATGTACATTTCTGCAGGGGAATATCTAGGTTGAGGTTTCATATTGTGGTCCCTCTGCTGCATTTAGTGGGTCATTGAGTATTGTTTTACTTTGGAATGTCTGGTCAAACAGGGGTCCTACAAGATTTCAGTGTATCCAAAGTTTTGTTTTTTGTTTTGTTTTTGTTTTTCTGGCAAATTTTAATTACCAAACCTCTGATCTGAGCTCTACTATTTTTCTGACTTCGTTTTAGGTGTGAGCAGCTCACCTCTGGGCATGCTTCTATTTGAGGTTCCCATCAACTTCTATTATTAGCTATCTGGAAAGCTCTGCTGTTTCAGTTATAGAGGCTTCCTTTGGTCTGGAATTCTTGTTCTAGATATTTCTCAGCACTGTTCAAACTGGGCTAGGTTCTATAAGGCTTTCACTTCTGAGGTTACAATCTCACAGCTTGCATCTGAATTTGGTCGTTTGGTACAGTTTGCAGAACCATCTGTTTCTCACCCTGACACATTACTCATTTCACCTTAGATTTGTAATCAGTTCTAGATTACTGAATGTCAACTGCTTTTTGGGATCTGTTCTTATATTCTGCACAAGATTATATACCCTTCTGTAGTGTTCTGGAACCTCTTGGCCTGCCATACAGATTCTGTTGCTTTTTACAACATTCATATGTACATTCATTTCCTGTGTTAGAAGCCATGTTACAGTATTGGTTCAGATTCTCAAACTTAGTTTTCAGTAAAATCAAATCTTATAATTTCTACTTCCATTGTAATGTAAACTGTTCTTAGCTAATTCTCCCTTTGCCTCTTTATTTGTGGAAATTCACTTGTGAAATTCAAAGTGACATTTGCGCACAGGCTAATACTTTCCACCAGAGCAGAACTTCTTTTACACAAAAAAAGTGATTATCCTTGAAAACAGACACTTAAACAGGATACTAATTAAAGAATATGCTGATTTTTTTTCTTTTTTTTTCCCTGATATTAACTATGACACTCATACTAGCAAGTATCCTTCCATTTCCTTTATTGTTTTTTAAATTTCATGATCTTTGACATTATTAAAAGTGAGGTACTTATGATTAAGAATAGCATCAAGCTGGGCATATTGCCAGCTGGAGCTGTATAGACCTCTTCCCACACAGCTCTTTTCTCTACCCCTTCATCCTTCTCCTACCTTCCCTCTCCCCCCAAATCTTGGTTTTGAGCTCCACCTGGGACTCTTTATTAGAGATGTTTAATTATCCTGTGGAGCACCATCTAGAATAGCTTTCACCTAAACTCGAAGAGGATTATGAGCTTGGAATCTCTGCGGAAGGCATTCATCAGCTTTCCCTTGTTTTGGTTTGTCAGTGCTTGACAATGTCTTAAAAGAAGAGGTACCCTTGAATTTTTTTTTCTTCAGTCTACTTATATTTCCTACCCTTCTCAAGTTTGACTTATTTATAACTTTTTTCCTCCTTTTTTTTTTCTTAATTTATGATTTTAATTCTTTAACTATCTAGTTTTCTTTTTACTAATTTGGTAAAACTCAACTATACTTCCTCTTAATTGTAATTTCTTCCAACAATAACTTGGAAATTTCAGAAGCCATATAGAGTAATTAGAGACATTTGTGCTCTTAAGGATAGCTATAGTTATATATAAAACTAAAAATGTTTCCCAGAGTGTCTTCTAGGAAAAAGCAAACATGAATGTCAGTAACATTTTATGGAAGTTAGCACTTTGAACATGAAGCAGAGAAACTACTCATTATAGGAAATGTATTTCAAGGCTGTTTGTTCTTTTTTTCTTCAACTGTTTTTTTGGCATTCAAGGTATAGATTTTTATTCTCTCCAACATCTCTGTAGAACTATATCAAATAGCATTTATTACACTGTTTTCACATGCCAGTGGTTTTTTGTTTGTTTTTAGCACCTTTCATTCCTTCTAACCCACCATCCAATTTTCTTTTGCCTTTTCAATCAGACAAATCACACTTTGAATTTTGGATCTGTATGAGAAATTTTCTGTGGGTTTTGTGAGATTTTGTTTTAGATTTATATACATTGAAAAACATTGTTCACAAAAACTAAGATCCTGAAGATATCCATTTTAATATTTGCCTGGATTTTTGTGACTTTTTCTTTTGACTAAGAGGGGAGAGAAAAAATTGAAAAAATTAAAATCCCTCATAATTTGGACAGCATTATTCATTTTGTGCATTCTCTTTTACACAATGGAAAATTATACTTTGTTTTCTCATGAGGATCACTAGCTGAGGACTAGATAATCACATATGTCAGAGATAGTTCATGTAATTAATTTTCAGAAGTATACTGAGAGAATCTGGCTCTTAGCTGTTTCCAGATATCTCACCTTATTGACATCAGTGTTGGTTCTTTTTGACAGATTTTTTCAACCTCCTTTATAAAATTATAAACATTTTTGGCATGTCAGAATTGCTCACTTTCTTCCTATTGGAAATTTTAGTTTCAAGTGTTTTTAAGGTTCTTTCACTTGGATTTTTGTGACATTTAGTGGCAATTAGGAAAAGGCAATTTCACTTTGAACTTAATCCTTGCAAGATTATTATTGGAAATACAGAGGACCTCACCAGCGTATCTCACATTAAATAAATATGGTCATTCTTTATAGACATTGTGAACAGTATTTTTTTTGAAATTTGATGCATTATGAGTGCATCCATGTGAAATCATATTGTGAGATGTACATACTTAGAAGTTTAAAATGGAAAGAATTCAGATAGAAAGTTCCTTCTCTTTCTACCCCTCTTATTGATTATATCCTGCTCACTTCTTTCTTGACTCTCTTTTTTGCTTTTTCTCTCTTTCTCCATTCTTATCCTCTTCATTCTCAGTATCAGGGCAGGATAGAAGGGGCTGGGATTGACCATAAGCCACAGAGGAATTGAGAATGGCTGGACCAATGCATAGGTTTCATGGCAGTTTGTATAGAAGGAACATGTGGTTCCTATACTCCTATTTGGAGAATAAGCACACTGAAAGCAGTGGGAAAGTTTGATTCACCCCACTTTATCATCCAGTCAGACTGTTACCATTCATTTGGGGTGGCCTTTCCTATCCTCTTAAAACAGAATATTGCCCTCTTAGTTACCTTATAAGCTTAAGGACAGAACTTCAAAAGAAAACGTGGGTAAGGTAGAGTTAATAGTACTTTGTTGTTTATACAGTACCTTTCATCTTACTATTTCAAAGCTCTTTCTACTAGATATGTTTTCTTGGTAGGCAGTATGGTTTTTACTTTTTCTATTGAGCAGCACCGGCAGTGAGAGGTTTGAATTTTACAAAAGGCCCTTACTATATTTTTGCAGCGGAACTCAAGAATAGAAAACTTCCTTTGCTCAGGCAGCTCATAGCACAGTATTATAGTCTCTTTAGGCCTAAATTTCATCATCTGTAAAATGCACTGATTATTGTATAACTGTCTTTTTAAACATAAAAGTTCTATTTTAATAGGAGTTTTTATCCTTGTTTGGGGAGAAGATATGAATATTGACCAACTAAAGATGAAAATAAAAGAAAGTAATTTTTAAATTGCATACAAGAAGACCTAATTATAAAATCGCTTGTTACATAGATTTTAGATTTAAAGTGGGTCAACTCATGTCTTCCAAGCATTATAACCATATATAATAAGTGCTTTTTTTTTGTTCGTCTTATTTGTAGTGTAATTAAGAGTCTGGTATAACTGGTTTATAATTGTATAGGGATATCAAACTATATAACTGAGAATTAAAAGCAACATTTTGCAGTAGAAATGAAAGTGATGATTTTTGTCATTTTAATGTTGGAAAAAAGTTGATAATTTTTTATAAACTGTTTATGAACTATGTGACTTTTCTGTATCTTTTTATTCAAGGAATAGTTTCTCCTTTGTATATTTTTGTTTCTATTATGGAATATGAAGATTATGATAAGTAGCTTTTTATAGGATTGTATTCATTTTCAAGTAAAAGATTGCTTTTTAATGCTATTTTGAAGAAACCTTTATTAAGATAGTATTTCATATTTTGGTTCACTTGGAGAAAAAGCTGAGCATCATGTTGCTTACAAATGCCAAATATTAATCAGAAACTAAAAGTCAACTTTCTCTTAAATTTCTAGAATCAGGGTAACACTGATTTGAAGATTTATGGTATTGCATGTCCAGTTTGGGATCACTTAGTCAACAGGTACAATTGCCTGTTAACTCGTTGAATACTTTACATATTAATTGATTTCATGGACCTTGTTATTTTATTTTTACTTTCAGTAGTATTTTATTTTTTTTTTGTTTCTGCAAGATTTTGAGTTTCAAATTTCCTCCCCACTCTCCTTATGTCTCTCTTCCCCAATATAGCAAACAGTCTTGTTATGGTAGAGTAGATGCATATATATATATATATATACTTAAGTTTATATAGAGTAAATACAAAGTAAATAAAAGATAGCTTTGGGTAGAAGGGCTCTACAAAATAGGAAAGAGTTCATGTAGAAGATAGTGCTTAAACTGACTATTGAAGGAAATAAGGATTCTATAAGGAGGTACAATGGCAGGAATGTTTTCCAAGGGAAAAAAAGGCCAATAAGAAGCCAAGTTTGTCTATGCTACATAGAGAGAGGCAAAATAATTACTCAGAGATCACTCAAAGTAGAGCTCAGAAAGATTGTTTATTGAATCCTCATGAGGATGAGCAGTCCTCCCACAAGATAAGAGAGAAAGCTCGAGGTAGGAGGGCTGAAGTAGATTTTTATATAAGAAATTACACCACAAGTAAGAGAGCATTGAGAAGGGGAGAGGCATCTAATTGGTGGTTGCTATCCGTGGAAATTGGAATGGAAGGTTTCTGTTTTCCTGAAATTACTTGATTTCTAGGAAACAGAAAATCAGGCCTTCATGCTTTAGATAATCAAGCAGACAGTGTTTAAACTAATAGTCTAAATATCAATAAATATCAAATACTGATAAATGTCATCAGCTCAGGTTAAGTAAATATGTTTATAGCTGTCCAAGGCTCAAATAAATATGGGCCTGCACATATTGTACTTATGAAGGTCATGGAGACACAGAAATAATGAAAATAAAATATAGAAAAAGAATTCACACATTCTTCTAAGTTCTTCACTTTATCTCTCTTTTCCACATAATACTAGAAAGAGAGATTTACAAGCCAAATAGACAGAGAAGGGGAACAGTCTTTATCCTAGAAGAAATAGGAAGCTAGTCATGGGAATTTTAAGTTAGGGTAGTAATGTTTTCAGATCCACCTTAAAGTAAAATCACTTTGGTGGCCATGTGTGTGGTAGATTTGAGAGAGAAGAGATTAGTCAGGGATTGCTTTTGGAGGCCATTGTAACTGTCTAGACTGATGAGATCTTAAATTACTCTGGTGATTATTAGCTACTGAGAAGGGGACAGATGTGAGAAATGTTATAGCGGTACAAATGACAAGATTTGACAATTGATTGAATTGTTGAGAAGAGCATAGATTATGAAATTGAGAGACTTGTAAGATGGTAGTAATCTTAAAAAAAAAAATAGAGAAATTTAAAGGTGTTGGTTTTAGGGAAAATATGAGGCACCGTAGGTAGAGCAGTGGATAGAGTGCCAAGCCTGGAGTCAGGAAGACCTTTATGAGTTCAAATCTGGTTTCTCATTAAGTACCTTTTTGACTATAAGTTACTTAGCACAGTTTGCTTCAGTTTCTTCATCTATAAAATTAACTGGAGAAGGAAATATATTCTAGTATCTCTGTTTTCTTAACAGAAATGTTAACCCCAAATGGGATTACAGGAAGACACAAATGACTGAACAACTTAGATGAGTTATGTTTTGAATAAGTTAAGTTTAAGATAGGAATTATCTATGAGACATCCATTTTAAAATGCCTATTAGACAGTTTATGAAGTGAAATCAGAATTTAATATAGAAATTGGGACTGGAAACATAGTCTTGAAAATTGATATTTTTGTCCTCTGATAACTCAACCCATGGGAGATAATAAACTCATCTTGAAAAAGTATAATGAGGGGAAAAAGGGGGCACAGTTTCCAGTTTTGGGAGGTATACCACAATTAAGCAACATATTATAAAGATATAGGAGAGGAGATTGAGAAGGGATAGCCAGAAAGGTAGAAATCGGAACTGGTCAGTATCACAAAATCTTGAGAAGAGACAATATTTAGGAGAATGTGGTCAACACTATCAAATGTGTCAATAGGGATGCTTAGGTGAGGCTGAATTAATTATTAATTAGACTGAATTTATAGTGGAAAGAGCACTGAATTTAGAATTGAAGTTCTTATCCTATACACTATTTATTATTTTTGTGAATCTGGGTAAATAACCTAAACAAATGAGCTCCAATCCAACTCTTAAGTCCTATTAAATTCTAAATCCTATTATCCTAAGTTAGTTTATTTACTTTACCTAAGTTTATTTACTTAGATTGCTGGCAAACTAGAAATTGTGTACAAAGTTTTTCTCCCAACCTAGTAAATTTTTTATAAGAGCAGTTTGTATTCTCATGGTGTGGCTGTTTATCTCTACACACAGTTGTATATATGTATTTACACATCATTCTGATAAATATTATATGTATAAAATCACAATTGGAGGCAAAGAAATGAAATTTTTGCTTATCATTGTTGTCCACCTCTTCATGACCCTATTTGGAGTTTTCTTGGCAAAGGTACTTCGGTGTTTTGTCATTTCTATCTTCAGCTCATTTTACAAATGAGGAAACTACTCTATTATTGCAAGTTGACACCTCAGTAATCTTAGAGAGTTGCCCCAGTTCTGAGAGGTTAAATGACTTTGAGGTATACTATATGCATGATACTGATAAAGTTCAGACTTGAATGCATATCTTCTTGAATCCAAGATATTACTCATCACCTTCCCCTCCCCATGCTGCCTGTTATTTTTTCAAGTAAGTTAAATTTAATAATTCATTAAGAACTTATTATTTTGATAACTTCCCCAAGAAAAATCTGTGGGGTGACTATCATTTGTATTTTTTAATAGGAATTTCAACAAGATTTATAGTTCTTTGATTGTGCTTTTTTAACCACTCCATTTTTTTCCCATAATTATAATTTTTTATTAACAGAACCCATGCATTCTCCCTTGCACTCACTTCTGTTCCAACTTTTCCCCTCCTTTCTTCCACCCCCTTCCCCAGATGGCAAGCAGTCCTATACATGTTAAATATGTCACAGCATATCTTACATACAATATATGTGTGCAGAACCGAACAGTTCTCTTTTAACCACTCCATTTTTCTGGATATTTCAGATGGAGCCATTAAGTGCATAATATGGCTCATTAAAAAAAAAAAAAAAACACAATTAAACTGCTGCCCTTACAGAATGTAGTTGGTGCCTCCTTCAAAGATAGCAGAGTAGATCCTAACATGATTATTAAATGGATGAATTGTTCTTAATAAGAGCAGTACTTCCAAAATTCCCTTTGAGCCTTCTAAAAACTAAGGAGAAAAAAAATATATCTGAAAATTTACTGGAACTACATACAAAGAATGAATGAGTATCCCTACTTTTCTCAACAAATGATTCAGGACATTTCATCATTGTAATTACAAATGTCTATTGAAAAAAGATATGAAGGAAGATTTAGTAGTAAATTAAGAATAGAGAGCTTAATTGAAATACACAATAGGGTGCCGTCATGTTCTCAACAAAGTAACTTCACATACCTAATAAGAGTACACCAAAAGAGGAGAAAAGTCGTAACATGGTAAATGTACTGGAACGTGCACTTGGATTACCAAAATGTAGTTTATAAGATGTCTCAAAAGAATTTGTAGGCTTAGAGCATCTCCAAATCAAGAGGCAAATATTTTATTATCCTGTTGATAGTGGGGTAATTTCCAAAAGGAAATTGTAGTGATTAACAAAGGGAAAGATGCTGTAAAATCAGAGCAAGTTCTTAATGAACTAGCAATGCCATCTGGCAGGCTAAATTTCTAAAGTTAGATAGCTATTGTAAATCTTAGTAAGCAGGCTAATCCTAAAAGGAGTTAGCAAACAAGTGGAGTACCAGTTAGGTTTTTTAATAGGAGAACAATTACCTTGGCCTTCTGATTGATTATAGTAACTATGGAGTTATGATAATTTTGTTTACTGCAAGGAGAATTTGTTTTGAATGTATATATTTGCTTTGACTTTATGTATTACAAAACAGAGACTTTGGTTTTCCTTCTTTCTCAGGGAGAGTAGGTAAGAAAGAATACCGTGTTTCCCCGATAATAAGACACTTCTTATTATTAATTTTTTTTTTTTGGACAGAAAAACACCAGAGGGCTTATTTTCAGGGGAGGGCTTATTTTAATGAATATTGACAGCAATTTTAATAAACAGGTAAATGTGAACAAAAAAAAGTACCTTTTTTCAATAATGATCATGTCATCTTCAACAACATCATCATAAGTGTCCATAGCCTGAATTCTGTCCTGGATGTCTTGCGCCTCTATTTCCTTCAGAAGAAGTGGACCCAATCTGTCATGTCCAGCAATATAGCTCTCTTTAAATGAACATGTCTTATCCAGGTAACCTGCTCGTAGTGCCTTGGCGACACAGCTGTCAGTAATTTTATCCCATGACTTCTTCACCCCAGTCACGACTTCTTGTAGACAGGGCTTCACAAAGTTTCCACGCTGATTTCTTTCCATTCTATTTTCAATGTAGTCATTGACTTCCATGCGCAAATGGTCCTTGAATGGCTTGTTTATTGCAATATCAAGGGTCTGAAGATAGGCAGTCATTCCTGCAGGAATCATTACTTGATCTATTCTTCTCTCTGCAAGGAAGTTTTTCATTTCTTTAGCGCAGTGAGTGCTGGCTGAGTTCTTCTTTTATCCTCCATCATGCCCCCTGAGTTCTTCTTTTATCCTCCATCATGCCCCCTCACTCCTGCTTACATACCAGGTTTTTATGTTGTCCTGCCTTAGCTGTCCTCCAAGGCACTGCTCTCAATGGTGCCAGCAAGCAAATCACTGGGGAAGAACAGGATGATGCCCTCACTGCTGCAGCTCTGATTGGATGCAGCTCGGAGCGCGTTTCACCTGGGGGGGGGGAGGGAGGAGGGAGGGAAAGGGGAGATGGTGCATACAGAGGGTACCATAATGTAGCGTGTAATGCAGGGGATCACCTTCACTACAGTAGCAATCTCAATAGGGCTTATTTTCAGGGGAGGGCTTATTTTAGAGGACTCTTACACAGTAAGGGGAGGGCTTATTTTCGGGATAGGTCTTATTATCGGGGAAACACGGTATATTTGTTGAATTTTTGAATAAAAGTTGACTCAGTCATTTCCAACTCTCTCTGACCCTATTTGGGGTTTTCTTGACAAAGATCCTGGAGTGTTTTGCCATTTCCTTTTCCAGCTCATTTTTCAGAGTGAAGTGACTTGTCATGATCACACAGCTAGTAAGTATTTAAAACCACACTTGAATTCAGAAAAACCAGTCTTCCTGATTCCAAAGCCAGCATTCTACTCAATGTACCATCTAACAGCCCCCTTCTTATAGTTAGGATACAATTAAGATAAAGTTACAAATTTGTAGTGAACCTAAGCATTCTAGGTCAGTTTAATAGCACCACACAGGAAGCAAATGGTGGAGAATAATCCAAAGTCATTATTTGAGCAAGATATGAGCTATATAACAAGACAAGGAGGCAAAGAATTTGAGAGTATAGGAATGTAGCCTTGAACTGATTTATGGTAGTTTTCTGATGGGGAATGGAGAAAAAGTGAAGCAAAAGAATGGTTGCCCACTTGGGAGAGTGCTAATGGGTAGAAGAACTAGAGGTCACTGGATAAAGAATATAAATTTAGAAGTAAGGCATAGAAAGAGAATAATCAGAGGTTATTTTCAAATAATAAATAGTTATTGATTGATGTTTGTTTAGTTATTCTCTGAGGAAGATCATAATCTTTGATCTCACCATTACTTATATGTGATGGCGAGGTCAGATGTGTGACTATCCCTGTGTATAACTGGGATGAACTGAAGTGAGTAGGTAATTTGGCACAGCTTTACTTGCTTTAAATGAAGATTCCCCTCCTTTGTCATATCCCACTTTTACGGACATTCACTTCAACTCCTTTAATGCTAAGATCCAGTTCTTCCTATCAATTCAACTATACCCTCTGGAACACCTTTTCTAAATTTTAAAAATTTCTCTTCAATTTAGACCTGCATCTTCTTGATCTTTTGTGTTCTGAGATTAAAGGGGACTTAGCTTCCCTCAGAAGACAGACCAATATCACTGGCTAACCAGTGAGTTGAGGCTGAGAAACTAAGAAGCACAGGGGTTTGGGGGAATATCAGTGTATGTGTTAAAATATCTTGTGATAGGAGGGCAGTTGTTGGAGGTGGAGAGGAAGATTGCAAGCCAATTACTGGACTCCTTGAGAAGGGAAGAGGAAGGACATTAGAGCTGGTAGATAATTGCCACCAGTTTCTGGATTGAGTGTTACATCTGGATATGATGAATGAACCTAAAACAAGAATATATTGCTGAGTGATATTGGCAAGGTCAGGTTCCAAACTGGCAATGGGAAACCCTATTTCTTTTTCATGATTCAGTTTGTCTGGGATTATAAAAGAGAGTGCAGCTAGTATTAGAAAGGTTAGCCAGTGATATTGGTCTGTCTTCTGAGGGAAGCTAAGTCCCCTTTAATCTCAGAACACAAAAGATCAAGAAGATGCAGGTCTAAATTGAAGAGAAATTTTTAAAATTTAGAAAAGGTGTTCCAGAGGGTATAGTGGAATTGATAGGAAGAACTGGATCTTAGCATTAAAGGAGTTGAAGTGAATGTCCGTAAAAGTGGGATGTGACAAAGGAGGGGAATCTTCATTTAAAGCAAGTAAAGCTGTGCCAAAGACCTTGGGTAAAGTAAGTAAGAGATGGGAGTTTTTTAATCATGAGTGCTGCATAAATAGTATCTTTTGACTGAGTCTTATAACCTCAAGAATCTTATTGCTAGCAGAAAGTGGCTCACTCCTTTCCCCTTCATTGCTATTCTCCTATCCACCTACCCCCCTCTTTTTTTTTTTTTTTTTTTTGTGCCAGTGTTAATAAAGAACTGAGATTGTACTGTCAGAGACTTTCCTATCACTGGCAGCCAAAAGTCTTGGTAACAGGAGTTCAGTTATCTGAGCTTGGTTCTGATCCAGGTTGTTAAAGTAAATGCCAGTTGTTTGAGATGCTGATGCTTAGGGCTCTCTTCCTATAGGTAAAAAGTGTCTTCTCTGAGGCACAGGTGCTAAGTTGGATCCTGCAGAGCAGAGGTAAAGGCTTGACGTCTGAGGTATACTTTAGCTGAATGGAATCAATCTGTGGCCAAGATCTGTAGGTTTCACCTTGCAGCAGTTCTATAACATGTATCCTATTGTTTCCTGATACTGTCACCATTGTAGTAGAAACCCTTGTCACCTTAGATTGGAACTACTGCAATGACTTACTGGTAGATCTGCTGCCTCAAGTCTCTTCCCCACTCTATTCTGTCTTCCATGTTCCTAAAGCACCAGTCCTTCCAAGGCACCTTCATATCCAGTAAAGTCCATTGGTTCCCCAATTCATATCCAGAATCAAATGCAAAATCTGTTTAGTGTTCCAAGCCCTTCATTGTACTCTGATGACCTTTCTAGTCTTTTTTTCACCTTACTAGTTTTTATGTACTCTTCAATCCAGTGACACTCATCTCCTGGCTGTTCTATGAATGAGACCATCCTTCTCTTGACTCCAGTATTTCCTTTTACTTTCCTCTATACTTAAAATTCTTTCTTGCCTCTTTTCTGCTTCCTGGCTTCTCCCATTTTGTTCAGATTCCCAGCTAAAACCTACCATTCGAGAGAAAACTGTCGCCATTCCCTCTTAATTCTTTTGACTTCAGTTGTTTTTTGTTTTTTTTTTTTTAAATTTTTATTTAATAATTACTTTATATTGACAGAATCCATGCCAGGGTAATTTTTTTTTACAACATTATCCCTTGCACTCGTTTCTGTTCCGATTTTTTTCCCCTCCCCTAGATGGCAAGCAGTCCTTTATATGTTGGATATGTTGCAGTATATCCTAGATACAATATATGTTTGCAGAACCGAACAGTTCTCTTGTTGCATAGGGAGAATTGGATTCAGAAGGTATAAATAACCCGGGAAGAAAAACAAAAATGCAGATAGTTCACATTCGTTTCCCAGTGTTCTTTCTTTGGGTGTAGCTGCTTTTGTCCATCATTTATCAATTGAAACTCAATTAGGTCTCTTTGTCAAAGAAATCCACTTCCATCAAAATATGTCCTCATACAATATCGTTGTCGAAGTGTATAATGATCTGGTTCTGCTCATTTCACTTAGCATCAGTTCATGTAAGTCTCGCCAGTCCTCTCTGTATTCATCCTGCTGGTCATTTCTTACAGAACAATAATATTCCATAACATTCATATACCACAATTTACCCAACCATTCTCCACCTGATGGGCATCCATTCATTTTCCAGTTTCTAGCCACTACAAATAGGGCTGCTACAAACATTTTGGCACATACAGGTCCCTTTCCCTTCTTTAGTATTTCTTTGGGATATAAGCCCAATAGAAACACTGCTGGATCAAAGGGTATGCACAATTTGATAATTTTTTGGGCATAATTCCAGATTGCTCTCCAGAATGGTTGGATTCGTTCACAACTCCACCAACAATGCATCAGTGTCCCAGTTTTCCCGCATCCCCTCCAACATTCATCATTATTTTTTCCTGTCATCTTAGCCAATCTGACAGGTGTGTAGTGGTATCTCAGAGTTGTCTTAATTTGCATTTCTCTGATCAATAATGATTTGGAACACTCTTTCATATGAGTGGTAATAGTTTCAATTTCATCCTCTGAAAATTGTCTGTTCATATCCTTTGACAGTTGTTTCTTTTAAACCTGTATGTAATATCTTTACCTGTGGTCTCCCACATTTGATTATGAATCCTTCAAGGATAAAGTTTGTCTTTTATATCCCTAAGGCTTAGCACTGACTGAAAGTTTAGGGCCCAGAAGAAACTGTATGCAAGTTTATAAAAAAACAAACAAACAATAATATGAAATTATATAAATGTCACAGTTAGTTGATTGGTATCATCCATATTATGAGTCCTTCAAGGATAGGGTTTATCTTTTATATCCCCAGGGCTTAGCAATGATTGAAAGTTTAGGGCCCAGAAGAAACTATTTGCAAGTTTATAATATATATCAATAATATGAATATATAAATGTCACAGTTAGTTGATCTATGTCATCCATATACTAATAAACTTTATGTGTAAATGATGAATCAAATTGAGGATAGAGGATTTTTGGAAGAGAAAGTAATCTACTTGATTAAAATGTTAATTGCTCACTTTTAAACATAATTCTTGGAGATTTTTTGAGATCATAAGACTTACCTTAGTGCCCTGGAAAATTAAAGAGTATAATTTGCTGCTGAAAGATGAGCTTCCTGGTTCTTCCATGACTTTAAATTTTTATTTTTTGAAAGTTTAAGATGATCTTTTTGACACTCCTATCACTTTCTGATTACTCCCCAGATACTTCTTCTGTCCTATCTTCTATAACAAATAAGTATAGTCAAGCAAAACAGAATAATACCTTGGCCGTGTCTTGATGAATGCATCATTCTGTAGACATTTGTCTATCTACAAAGAGATAGGAAACATACTTTTTTTTTTTAAATTTTTTTTTTAAATTTTTATTTAATAATTACTATATATTGACACTCGTTTCTGTTCCGATTTTTTTTTTCCCCTCCCTCTCTCCACCCCCTCCCCTAGATGGCAAGCAGTCCTTTATATGTTGGATATGTTGCAGTATATCCTAGATACAATATATGTTTGCAGAACCGAACAGTTCTCTTGTTGCATAGGGAGAATTGGATTCAGAAGGTATAAATAACCCGGGAAGAAAAACAAAAATGCAGATAGTTCACATTCGGGAAACATACTTCTTTCGAAGTCTTAATCATAACTGGTTGCTTACTTTGGCCAAAATTCTGAAACACCTTCTTCACACCCCCACCCCCACCCACCAGTTATTGTGATTACTGTGTAAATTTTAATGTTATTTTCTTAGTTTATATGAGAGATCTGGTAAATTTGAACATGTCATTAATTTTCTTAGACTGTAAGCTATTTTATGGCAAGCATTGTGTGACTATCATATGAATGCATTATCTTATGTTCAACACTTTTTATTTGTGGTAATTAAAAAATTGAGTTTCACCAATTTTCACCTATAACATGGAAGTATACAAAATAAAAAATTAAATGAATAACTGAAATGTGAAAAATATGTAATTTAAAATATTTTGATAAGCTTTAGTTGTCATGATCGGATTATACTAAAGGGAAAGATAATTTCCTTTTTGAAGCAATACAGTTTTCCTTTCCTATATTTCTAATTTTGTACCCTTCCTGGAGATGAATTGAAATTATGTGTTTTATTGTCAGTAACGTCTAGCAACTTGACTTTCTTTTTTTTTAATCCCTTTTTCCTCTTAAATGTTATTTCTTGGAAATTTTGGATTAAATGTGCATTGAGAAATGTTGTAGACTCAGAATTTTTAATATTCTGTTTGAATCCACTTGGAAAGATTGTATACTAAGACAATTCTCAATACCTGGGTTAATGGGGAGTTATTTTCTAGAGTGCAGACACAGCCATTTGTGAAACGATACTAGAGTTGAGCCTGAATATTAGGGAGGCCTATTTGCTTAAGGATGTGTGATGATTATAAGGACATTGACTTTGCCCCCATTAATGATACTAAAATTGAATCAATTTAAAATAAGTTGAATATAAATTTTAATAACTTTTCATTTCTGTCTAGATAAGTCTTAGTGCCATGCCCTTCTCTTCTCCCCTCCCCCCAAGCTCTCCATAAGTTGTACATATTAGTTGAAAAAATGATACATTCTGGGTTAAACTGGTCTTTGTTTACTATTTGTTTTACAGCCATTGGTAAAATCTTACTCTTTATAGCAGGACATTAGCATCAACAGCAACTAGTCAAGAAAAATTGTAATTTTTTTACATGTTTTCCACCTAACTTGTCTTCCTACTTGCTTTTTAAAAAAAAATCTGACCAGCACGATTCAGAAGTGTATTTGGTATTTGTGTAAGTGTACCATTGTAGGAACCTTATTTTAAGGAAAGCAGGGAAAAGGGAAATGTGTCTTGCATTTACTAAATGCTTTTCAAATATTATCCTATGAAATGATTCAGGCCAGTTTCAGTGGTCTTGTGATAAAGAGAGCCATTTAAGAGGAAAAAGGGATTCAAATAAGGAAAGAACTGCTAGTCATTATATTATTGACAACAATAAAACACCTAACTTCAGTTCCTCTCCAGGAAGAGGATTATGGGAACTGAGTGTGGATCACAACATAGTATTTTCACTCTTTTTGTTCTTGCTTTCTTGCATTTTGTTTTCTTGCTCATTTTTTTCCTTTTTAATCTGATTTTTCTTGTGCAGCATAATTGTGGAAATATGTATGAAGAATTGTACATGTTTAACATATATTGGAACACAAGGTTTTGCAAGGGTGAATGTTGAAAATTATTTCTGTATATATTTTGAAAATAAAAAGCTTTTCCTGTGCAACAAGAGAACTGTTCGGTTCTGCACACATATATTGTATCTAGGATACACTGTGACATATTTAACTTGTATAGGACTGCTTGCCATCTGGGGAAAGGGGTGAAGGGAGAGAGAGGAAAAGTCGGAACAGGAGTGAGTGCAAGGGATAATATTGTAAAAAAAATTACCCAGCCATAGGCTCTTGTCAATAAAGTTATTTAAAAAAGAAAAAGCTTTAATAATTTTTTAAAATTTAAATATATCTTTGACCCTCACAACTTAAGAATTTGATATATATCCCATTTTGCAATTGAGGCAGGCAGAAGTTAATGACTTTCCTAAAATCATACAGCTGTTGTCTGAGGTCACATTTGAACTTGGATCTGTCCCTCTATGCCACCTAACAGCTTCTATATTTTAAGGTATAAAAATGCTTTTTAAATAAGTTACTTAATAATACAATAAAGGAAGTCTCTTTAAAAACTTTGAAAGAAAGATTAGATTAAAATTTTAACAATTATTAACAATTGCTTTTTTCACTTTTGCCCCAAATTGACTTGTAATGACATGTCTGCTGATAGATTGGGTTTGTTTTAGGTCAAGACATTTGCTGGAAAGGGAATCTTTAAAGAATCTATAGATAAGAATTGATTAAATAAAATTTGGAGTTATTTTTCCTCTCCTGTAACTATGTAAAAAAGCTCATACCCTTAAGGGGCCTATTTTTAAAGTGTGTATTCTAAAAATATAATCATCAGATGATTAATTGAGTTCACTGATTATCTATCATTGGACAGTTCTCCAGGACATTTTGCTGAATCATTACGTTGAGGAAATTTTTCATCTGAAACAGCAAGTGACATGGACAACTCACCCCAGGCTGTTTATTTTTATTTATTTATATATATATACATATATATACTGGCACATTAACTATTAGTGTGTGTCTGATTCAGTCAGCTCAATAACTAGTTGATTTCCATATGTATTTTTACTGAGTTGATTATTTAATTTCACAGAATTCAAGATTTAAATCTAGAGGGAACCTTGGATGTGTGGTAGTTCAATCTCCTCACTTTACAGATAAAGGAACCACAATCCACTGAGTTTAAATGAGTCACCCAAACTTAGGCTAGGGCAGAGCCTGTATTCAAACCATGATAGTTGCTCTGATTGATTTTGTTATGTGTTTCTAAGTGCACAATGCATAAATATTTTGCATATTTTAACTTGGCTAGTGTCTCTTTGATTCTTACAAATTTAAATAGAGAAAATTTAAGCTCATAATCTGAGAAGGAAAAATTTGGATGAACCTTAGTTTCTCTTATTCTTTACTAAATAATCTTTGCTAAATTGAAGCCTATAAGCTTGTATCTAAATCTGGTATTTTATCTTCAGCTTCCTTGTTTTAGTTAACATTTTCAACCAAACACTCATTGATATACTACTTTAAGGCTTATCACCCACCCCACCCCACCCCCACAAGCCCATGAAATGAGAAGTAAAAAAATTGTTTTTTACCTTTGACTGATGGGAAATGGTTAAATGAGTTGTGTATTGCCATACAGTCCAGTAAGTAGAAGAGCTGGGAGTAAATGCAGCTTTTCTGACTCAAACTTGTCCACTATAGATACTGCTTGCCATATCAGCAAAGCACCAGCTGTTTGTTACTTCAAATTTCATTTAGAAAATACTTAGTTTTTACATTTTTTTATTTTCCCTATTCTCTTCAGATAAAAATTTTGATGATGAAGACTCTGTGGATGGGAACAGGCCTCCTTCAGCCAGCTCTTCTACATCTTCAAAGGCCCCCCCAAGCTCACGAAGAAACATTGCAATGGGAACCACTCGCCGTATTGGACCTGTTGCCCTGGGATCTAAGTCTTCTGGTGAATATTAAGTTTTCTATGTTTGGAATAAAAGTGAAAATTGTGGTTAGTTATTTTACCTGTTATGTGAAGTAAATTGTCACTTGTGTTTAATGAATTAGGCTTTAGGTATATAATTGCATTGGGCTATATCACTGTAGATTTGAGACTCTTTGGTTATATATTATTCTGATTTTTATGTCTAAATTTTATTTATTGTTCACATAAACGCGCACACACACACACACACACACACACACACACACACACACAAATGTAGTCATCCATTTGTACCTAAAGGGTCCCTCCCATACTTCTTGTTGTTTACCATGCCAGTCAAGACCAGCTTTTTTATGACCCTATTTGGAGTTTATTGGTAAAGATATAGGAGTGCTTTGCCATTGCCTTCTTTAGCTCATTTTACAGATGAGGAACTGAGGCATACCAGGTTAAGTGACTTGCCTAGGATTAGTCAACTAGTTTCTGAGGCCAGATTTGAATTCAGGCTGAGAAGTCTTCTTGATTCCAGACCTGGAACATTATCCACTGTGTCATCTACTTGTCTCTCCACCTCCTCCCCTCCTCCACCTATACTACTTGTTTTTTATTTGATAGCCAGAAATAAGGTAAGGTCTTCCTTCCCAGTCCTGAGATACTCAATTTTAAATGTTTTTAGTTCTCCCTCCTTGCCCTTTCTGGACAACCTTTTGTAAATACAGCCTCTGATTCCAAGAGATTCTAACTTTATGTAAGTTTTTCAGCTCTGTCTTGTCCTGTTAAAGCTTTAAAAACTGCTACTATCAAAACCTATTTTTGAACTTCAGGGGTTTATAAACTCAAAGGCAGAAATGGGCTGACTTAGTCTATCTTTAATGCAGGTCTGGGATTAGACTTTTTGTTAGGAGAATTTTATGAAGTCTGAACTAGACCCAGTACTTTCACTATTTCCTTCTTCTAGGCAAAAAGCAATAGATGCAGCAGAAAAGTATTAGAGGAATGTATTTAATAATAATTCATATTTAGAACATGACACCACATCTAGTTACCTTTCCATAATATCCCTCTCAAGAACTTTATCATTGATCCACCAATAGTCAAATGAAACTTGGAGCATGTGATGTGCAAAGATGGGTAGAATGCTCATTTCAACTAATGAGGTCATGAGATCTTTTAAAATTTGAAAGTAAATAAAATGATTAAATAATGGCTGAACAAATTGTGCTGGAATTGGAATACTATCGTGCTGTAAGAAATGATGAAAGAAGTCATTTCAGAAAAACCGTGAAAAAACTTACACGAACTGATGAAGAATAAGGTGAGTAGAATCAGGAGACCAGTTTATTTTTAGGGGGTAGACTATTCTCTAACTCACTATACCAGATGTAGGGGATAGATTTATTCTGCCCTAATTATGCCAGTTATGTTCTTCCTCCTAGAGAATACTGAAATACAAAAGAAAGAGGGGTGTATCCTAGCTTGGGTATTAATGTGTTTTATTAGGGTTAACTAGGCTAATTAGAGGAATATATTTCTCTAAGAGGCTAGTCATAATAGACAACAGCAGGACAAAGTAATATCATGGATCTCTGCATGAAACTCTGGTTCAGATCAAGTATAGGCCTGACGGAACAGGCAAGGATGGTTCAAGTATTTCCATGAAATAGTTGAAGCTTCTTTTGCTGTTTAGATTTACTCTTGGTAGTTCTCAGTAATAACAAAAACAAGAACAAAAACTAACTCAGTTTGGAAGACTTAAGAAATTTGATCCAGTGCAGTTATCAGCCATGACTACAAAAGGCTGATGATAAATAGTGCTACCCACCTCCTAACAGAGAGATTGATGAACAAAATGTGCTCGATGAGATGTGTTTTGGAAATGATCAGCATGGGAAATTTGCTTTTTTTTTTTTTTTTTTTGACTTCATATTTGTTGTTGTTATTTTTATTTCCTTTCATTTTTTACCTAGTAGAGTGAGAAAGAGGGGGAAAAATATTTGATAAATTTTAAAAAATTAAATAATTTTAAAATTGTGGTAGGCCCTTTAAGGGGAATAAAATAAAAATGTAAAAATTATTGTCTTTATTTTTTCCTTCTCTTAAGTCTTTTACTGGTGCAATAGGAACTTTTGTCTAATCCATTCATTTTACAGGTGGAGAAACTGAGGTACAGGAAGTTAGATGACTTATCCATTGTTCTTAATACCTTTTTGAGAGTAACCTGGAGGAAATAAATACTTTATGCCTGCTTGGGTTTTGTAAATACCCAGAGATCTAGGCCTCTCTTCATAATGACTGATATGATGTCAGAATAACCTGAATTCTGCAAAAAGTTTCGAGTTTTGGGATCTCATTTATTATATAAAAGTTGGTCTCCATCCTCCTTTTTTCTTCAAAAGCTGAACAGTAAATCAGCAGATCTTGACTTCCTCCAAACAAATCCTTGTCTAAATTTTTAAAGTTGTTTTATTAAAGCTTTTTATATAGAGAAATAATAATTTCTAGATATTAATCACCTTCTTTACAACAGAGAAAAGAGTAAGCAAAAATAATCTGTATAATATTCCTGACTAATAATGTACACAACATTTGGTCTCCATAGAATCCTTTATCTCTCTCCTGAGAGGTGAGAGGTATAATTAAATTTAGTTAACTCCTTTAGCAGAAATGAGTTTACTATTGTTTTTCTAGCTACTTGGCTTTCAACCTAATTGATTCTCAGTGGCCAGTTAATACCTGCTGTCAAAGGAAGCATTGATGCCCACTGCTAAAAAAAAAATTAACAAGGTACCAGTTCTAAGTTTATTTAGCTTATAAAAGGACACCAATTTTTTAGGGCATTATTAACTTTGAAAGACTAACAAACAATATAAATTATGATATTTAATATTAGCATAGAATAGCATTTTTATGACAGCAGTAGGTTTGGAAACAAGAATCCCTTGATAATATATTGACAGATCATCTGAATTCTTTTCCATCTACATTAAAATTCCACTCTTTATTTTTTACTCTTCATACTGCAACTTTGATCATTCTTTCCATCTTTTTTTTCTGGGACTCAGTTGGGACAGGATTGTTTATTGCTTTTCTGTTGTTTCTGTTGTTTCCACTTTAATTGTAGATAGTATAGGAAGTATGGTAAATTAGAAGAAATACTAGTGGTCAAGAAACTTAGATTTAGATGAGCAGGCTCATTTCAGAAAAGCCTGGAAAGACTTAAATGAACTGATACTGAATAAAGTGAGTAGAGCCAAGAGAAATTGTACACAGCAACAAGAAGATTTTGTGATGATCAATTGTGAAGGACTTGACTTTTTTCAACAATGAGGGTGATTCAAGACAATTGCAATAGACTTGGGATAGAATAAGTCATTTACATCCAGAGAGAGAATTGTAGAGACTGAATGTGCATCAAAGCATAGCATTGTCATTTTGTTGTTATTTGTTTGCTTGGGTTTTTTTTTTCCTTGTATTTTTTTCCTTCCACCTTTTAATCTGATTTAATCTGATTTTTAATCTAATTCTGGGAATATGTTTAGGAGAATTGAACATGTTTAACCTATATTGGATCGTTTGTTATGAGTGGCAGTGGGGAGGAGTGAGAGGGGAAATTTTGGAACACAAGGTTTTGCAAAGGTGAATGTTAAACTATCTTTGCATGCATTTGGAAAAGTAAAAAGCTATTTAAGAAAAGACATGTTACCAATTGACCTCTATTTAAACTGACATTGACTTTGGCAGTCATATATCTCTCTTTAGCAAGAAAATAAAGTATTTGTTCGCCAAGGAAAAAAAGAAACTTGATTTAAATTTTGCCTCTTAAGTAGTTTTGTTAATTTTGCAAATCCCTTAATTTCTATAAACCTTAATACTGAAAGCTGTGAAATAAGGATTTTGGATTTTGATTTAATACTGAGATTCTGCTCCTGTAACGACTCGCAAAAACTATATGTAAGGGTGAATCAAAATTTTGAAAGCATTGCTCTTGATTGTAAAGTATAAAGAAGCACTGAAATTTCAAAAATAAACAATTTGTCCACAAAGGAAGGCATCAGACACGAAACAAAAAAAGCTCTGAAAAGATTACTGCACAATTGCTGTTTTACTTGGGGTCTGCTCATCTGGGGCTTTTTGTAAATGAAAGTTTAAAGCAGTTCTCACAAATCCTTGGGAAACTGAAAATATTAAGATCCTTAAGAATTAAACATCTCTCTCATAATTTAAAACTTGAAAGAACACTGATGTGATTCATTGGCAGATTTTTGTTGCTAAAAAAATTTTTTTTTGACTTGAAACACTAGACCAATGAGAATCTGATTTTCTTCTGAAATGATGTTTTGTATTTAGTCTTGGTAGTTCTCATTGTTTGAATAGTAATGTTATTGTAGATGAATTGAGACTGTTGAAGCCCAAACTTACATAGCTTAATCAACTATTCTATTTTTAGGCAGAAGTACAGCATGGTCCAGTTTTATTGCATCCACCTTGTTTTGTTGGATTGTGCCTTGATGTCAAAAGACATTATTGTGTGTTATATCTTTGATTTATAATACGTACGTTTAAAAAAATCACATCTTCTCAATGTGGGTTTAGATGTTAAAATCCTGTTTTATAGACACTAGCTTATTTTTTGGTTGTTATAATAGTTTTTCTCTCTGTTAGCTGCAAAAGAAGGAGCTGGTGCTGTTGATGAAGAGGACTTCATTAAAGCATTTGATGATGTACCAGTAGTACAGGTGAGTAATGATGTTTAATAAAGAGTTCATTTGTTCTCAGAATTCTTCATTTCTTTTTTCTTGTCTTAAAAACTTTGATTTAGGAGCTCCCCCCACCCCCTCTTTTTCCCAGCAAATCATACTCCATGACTTTTATAGAAGTACTACAAAAAATTGTAAGAAGAGCAAAAAGCTTAGGTAGACCCAAAAATTAAATGAAGATCCTAAAATTCAGAATTAGAAGAAAATGGAAAAGTGAAAGTGAGACCTTCTGGGAGCAATAAGATGGTGGTGATTCTATACCAAAAGCAAGGATTTCTGGAAATTCATAGCACGAGAGAAACCATATATATGATGAAATTTGAAATAAGAGCCCAGTTTTTTCATGAGAAAAGAATATTCTCAAACCATGGGAAGTAGTGTTGTTGTATATACACAAACTTGTACATCTGTATTTTGAGGGATGTTGCACATTAACTTGAAAGTATTCTGAAAAGTTTTGAATAGCTGGTTAATATTCAAAGACTGAAATTAAGCTTAATCTGTTTTCTATCTTTTACCTTATAGTAAAGTCAAATGGAAAGAATTTGGGACTAAAATTTTGGAGATTGAAATTTTTATTTTTATTTTTTTTATTATTTTTTAATGTCTCAGGGGAGTCATTAGCTTTCATTTACCTAGCTCTAAATTTTAAGGAATTCTTTTCTTCAGTAAGATTTTGTGCCTCCTTTTCTGTTTTGGTCAATTCTCATTTTCAGTAGTTTAGTTTAGTTTAGTTTGTTTATTTGACAAATCATTGTGTTGCCTTTGAATTTTATGTTAAAGTTGTACTCTACTTATCTGAGGATGGGAAGCTACTGTCCCATCCTTTAGGGGGTTTTATTCTACCGTTTTCAGAGCTAGTTTGGGGGAATTTACAAGTTTTTGATGCTTCCAAAGTGATGTGATCAGAGAAGTATGAGTTTCTGCTCTACTTCTCTGTGTTCTGGTCTTTACCCAGAACATGTCTCTGGTCCTTTGCAGCCATAAGGCTAATACACCTCTTTGATTTGGAACTGAAAACTTTGCTTCCTTGTGAGTGACCACCAGCATTCACCTCACCCTGTAATGAGGACCCAGAACTACCTGTGGGCAGTAGAATTACCAGTTGGTGCCTGCTGTCTTGTCAGTAAAAATTCCCTTTAACCCTCTTTCTGACCAGTTGTCCAACTCTCTTATCTCTGGTTTGCAAGTTCCTGGAAGCTGTTGGTAGGTCCAGGTAGGGATCCACCCCAGTATCAGGGACATCTCCTGTCAATCTCCTGAGTTTTCTTAAGCAGAAAAGTGTTGCACCCTGGCTTTCTGTTGACTCTGCTGCTCCAAAATATTATTTGAGCATTATTTTGGAAATCTCTTACTCATTGAAGATACATCTCCTCCTCTGAAAGATGATGTTCAATTTTGCCACGTAGTTAATTCTTGGTAAAGGATCCTAAGTCCTTTGTTGGAATTCTTTCAGAATATGCTATTCCAGGCCCTTTAATCATTTATTGTAGATACTTGATCCTTGATACTTGAATTGATTTTATCTAGCAGCTTGCAGTATTTTTGACCTGAGGTTATAGTTCTGGAATATTGCACCAATATTCCTTGAGGTTTTCCTTGTGGAATCTCTTTCCAGAGGTGATTTTTCAATAACTATTCTCTCTCTGTTTCTAGTATATCAGGGCAATTTTCCTTGATGGTCTCTTAAAGAGTGTTATCCAGATCCTTTTTTTTTTGTCATGGCCTTTAGATAGACCCAATAATTTTAAATTTCTCTTCTGGATCTATTTTCTAGATCATTTGTTTTTCCAATGAGATAGTTTATATTTTCTTCCATTTTTCATTCCTTTTACTTTGACTGATTCCTGATGTCTCATTGAGTCATTAGCTTCCATTTGCCCCATTCTGGTTTTTAATGTGTTAATTTCTTCATTTAGCTTTTATTACCGCTTTTTCCTCTTGATTAATTCTACTTTTCAAGATGGTGTTTTCTTAAATGAGGTTTTGTTGTTGTTGTTTTTTTCTTTTTTGGTGCATTTGGCCAATTGTATTTTTTTTTTTAAGAAATTGGCCTTTTCTAAGCTTGCATACCTCTCATTTCTTTTCTCATTTTTTCTTCTGTCTCTCTTATTTGCCTTTTAAAGTCTTTTATGAGTATTTCCAAGACTCTCTTTGGGCTTGAGACCAATTCATATCATTCTTTGAGATTTCTGTTGTGGACATTTTGTCCTTGTCTGAGTTGGTGTTTTGGTCTTCCCTGTCGCCATAGTAGCTTTCTATGATTCTTCTGTTTTTCTCTTATTTTTTTTCTTTTAGTATTTTCTTTTTTGTGACTTTTAAGATTGAGCTCTATTCCTGGGGTAAAGGGGGCTCTGTCCCATAGTTCCTGTGCAGCTCTGAGCTTTGGCTTTGAGCATACCACCCCTTTGTGGTTGATGTTTTGCTCATAGCAGGTGTACAAGCCTGATTTCCCAGAGTTTGCTACTGGAGGCTGCCCCCATTGCTGTGTCCTCTACTGAGCCAGGACCCACAATCTTAGTTGCCGATTTGCTGTGATTAAAACCCTTTCACCAGCTTTCCCAGAGTCTGTCTGACCTGGACTGATCACACCTTTGACCTAAATGAGACTGACCTTTCTCATTTCCAGTTTGTCTTGAGCTGGAGAGTGGTTTCATTCTCTTGACTGTTTCGAGACTTAATTTCATGTGGTTTTTGAGGGGAAACTGGGAGAGTTCAAGCAGCCTCCTGACTTTACTCTGCTCTTAAAGTTGTTTGGAAGGGAATGTTCAGAGGTCAGCTGGTTGCTGCCTCCAATCTGCTACAGACTGAAATTCTTGACAAATTTAGACCTTAAATGGTCTTTTAGACAAGTCTTCACTCTCTCTTCTCAATTCATTTATCTTTCATATGGCTGACCAGCTAATTTTTCTCATTCATAAATATGGTAGTACCTCCTCAAAAACCCTTTATTGTTTCTCTGTTGCTTGCTTAGTTTCATTCATTCACTTTGGTATCAAAGATGCCAATTGGACATAATCTGGCACTTTTCTACTTTTCTGAGGTCATGCCATACATAATGCTTCCCTCCATGGATCTGTCCTTCATCCAAAAGAGATTGTTTTCACTTGCTTATATATGTCCAAGGCTCATCCAAGCCTGTCCTATTGCTTATACTACTCTTGATAACTAGAACGTTTGTACTTTTCTTTTTCCTATTGAATTCCCATTTGTCCTTGAAATCCTCTCTTCAATGCTACTTGCATCATTAAGCCTTCCATAGTAATTAACTCCAGCCCTACTATTTCTATAATTCTTATACGCCTTTTCTCTCTCCAGGCTTCAGGTAATACTTTGTATCTCTCTTAAACATTTAACCTTTTATCTTTTTTATTATTTGTATACCATATCTATCTAGTAGATATCAACTACCTGAAGTCAAAAACTGGCTTATATAAATTTGGTTGCTTCCTAGCCTTAACAGTTTAATAAGTGTTTATGGAATTAAGTTGAGTTTATATTCCAGACCTTTCAATAACCAATTGTGTTAAGTTGCCTATGAGTTATTTTCCTCATCAATTTTATAAAGATATGCTTCTTCTGCCCATCAATTTATTACCTCTCCCACAAATAAGTTTTCATTCTCCAAATTTCTATATTGTCTTTTTCCTGTGTTCCTTATATCTGCAGTCTATGATGCTTTATATATATCCATTTGTAAATGCTTTTTCCTTCCAAGTGGTTTGTGAACTCCTTCAGGGCAGGTACTTTATGTAATGAGTCATTAGGTTTCTTACACTAATAATTGATTATGTATGAAAATAAAATGAAAGTGAGATAGGAAAAATATATTTGAAAAGTTGAGACATAAGTTAGTATTGTTTATGATAACAATACATTTTTGTTTCAAGAGTTTCCATGGCTGAAGAATTCATCAATAAAGTTGTCAACCAGGTGTTGCTGAGCTTCCCTTCTAAACTGCTTATTGATCATCTGGGCCTGGAATCTTCCAATAAGATGAGAGTGGGTTGAATTGCTTTTGAGAAACTGAAGAAATTTTTAAAAACAAAGTCTCTTGGTTTCTGCCTAAAATATAAAGCTCTACCTTTCTAATCCCCAACATTTTTCTTATTGAATAGCATTTTTTTTTTTCTTTCCTGTTTCCTTCTCTTGTGTCTTGTATTTGAAGGTCAAGTTTTCTATTTAGCTCTTTTCTTCAGAAAAGTTTGAAAATTCTCAGTTTCCTTTAATGTCCATTTTTTCTCCTATGAAAAATTATGCTTAATTTTGTTCAGTAGTTGACTTAATAATCTTTTGCCTTCTATAATATTATATTCCAAAACATCCAATCCTTTAATGCAGGAACTGCTAAGTCCTTTGTGATTCAGATTCTGACTGTTTGACTTTTGAATTGTTTCTTTCTGATTGCTTACAAGAACTTTCAGGAGATGATTGATAGATTCTTTCAATTACTATTTTAAACTTTTGTTCTAAGATATCATGGAAATTTTTTAGATGATTCCTTGAAAAATGCTGTCCAGGCTTATGTGTACTCTCGCTCTTACTCTTCTTCTCTTCTCTTCTCTTCTCTTCTCTTCTCTTCTCTTCTCTCTCTTCTCTCTCTTCTCTTCTCTCTCTCTCTTCTCTCTCTTCTCTTCTCTTCTCTTCTCTTCTCTCTTCTCTTCTCTTCTCTTCTCTTCTCTTCTCTTCTCTTCTCTTCTCTTCTCTTCTCTTCTCTTCTCTTCTCTTCTCTTCTCTTCTCTTCTCTTCTCTTCTCTTCTCTTCTCTTCTCTCTCTTCTCTTCTCTTCTCTTCTCTTCTCTTCTCTTCTCTTCTCTTCTCTCTCTCTTCTCTTCTCTCTCTTCTCTTCTCTTCTCTTCTCTTCTCTTCTCTTCTCTTCTCTTCTCTTCTCTTCTCTTCTCTTCTCTTCTCTTCTTCTCTTCTCTTCTCTTCTCTTCTCTTCTCTTCTCTTCTCTTCTCTTCTCTTTCTCTTCTCTTCTCTTCTCTTCTCTCTTCTCTTCTCTTCTCTTCTCTTCTCTTCTCTTCTCTTCTCTTCTCTTCTCTTCTCTTCTCTTCTCTTCTCTTCTCTCTCTTCTCTTCTCTTCTCTTCTCTTCTCTCTCTCAAACATGACTTTCAGGTAGTCCAATAATTCTTTTTTTTTACCCTAAGACAATTGGGGTTAAGTGACTTGCCCAGAGTCACACAGCTAGGAGGTAGTAAGTGTCTGTGGCTGGATTTGACTTCATATCCTCCTGACTTCAGAATGCTCTCTATCCACTATACCATCTAGCTGCCCCAGTCCAGTATTTCTTAAATAATTTTTCCTGGATCCATTTTCCATTTCAGTTACTTTTCCAATGAGGTATTTTATATTTCCTTATTTTTTTTCATTCTTTTGTTTTTGTTTGATTTTTAATGTCTTATAAAACCATTAGCTTCTACTTGTTCAGTTCTATTTTTCTTCTTCTTCTTCTTCTTCTTCTTCTTCTTCTTCTGCTTCTGCTTCTGCTTCTGCTTCTGCTTCTGCTTCTGCTTCTGCTTCTGCTTCTGCTTCTGCTTCTGCTTCTGCTTCTGCTTCTGCTTCTGCTTCTGCTTCTGCTTCTGCTTCTGCTTCTTCTTCTTCTTCTTCTTCTTCTTCTTCTTCTTCTTCTTCTTCTTCTTCTTCTTCTTCTTCTTCTTCTTCTTCTTCCTTTTTTTTTTTTTTGCTCATTTTCTAACCTATTTGCTGACTTTCAGACTTGGTTACCAGGGACATTGTCCCAAGCTTTTTATCCTGGGAGCCAAGGACCTGGTCATTTACTTTTTGCTTCAGATATCTGGAGCTAGCTGCTTGTCCACTGCCATGGGGTGGGCCAACCTAATGGTATCTATTGTGCTGGTGATTCTAGAGCTAGCAATTTTTCTACTTCACTGGGTCTTGTTACGGATTATGTGCTGCGGCTAAGAGCTTCCTGCTGGCTTCCCTGAATACTACTAGTGCTGGGTTGCACTCCCTTTTTATCCAAATGAGACAGATCTTTCCTGTAGTTTTTCTAAGTTTTCTGGTTTGGCAATTTGTTTCACTCCATTTTTTTTTTTTTTTTTTTTTTTTGATGCATCCTGTCACTCTGGAATTGATTTAGAGTCTTGATTTAACATTTGTTTTGAAGGGATACTGGGGAGGGCTCAAGCTCCTTCCTGGCTTTTCTCTGCCATCTTCTCCAATATTTTTTTCTAGTGATGATTGGAAACTGAATCCTTTTATTATTCAAAACCAAAGACTTGAAGTTCAGTATCACCATGATATTTCAATAGAAAGATGTCTGGTGGTTTAAGTGTACTGTATCACATTTCAAACAAGGAATTCTTCAGGATAAGTGGATTAAAATATATCATTGAAGAAATATATGATTTAAAAAAAGCTGGGCTGATTTTGTGACAAGATTGAGGGTTAACTATGGAACCATTTTTCTTCATTGATATCTTCACAATGTCAAAAGAATTCCAGGAAGGCCCCATTATGTAGGTGGAGAATTATGGTAAACTTATGGGAACACTTGACTTAAAGCTTCATGGCCAATCACACATTGCATATGATCTGCATTATTGAAGAAACTATACTCATGGAATCATAGATCTATAGAATATTGGAGTAAACTCAATTTCTTATCATAAGCACCATGGAATGTATTAAACCAGGATTATTTTTTCTGCTAATTATGCAACCAGGAACTTGTTAAATTTTCTGTAAAGTTATCCAGCAAGCATTGTGACAAGATCTGAAAAACTTAACATGCAGTTTAATGACATCTATCACATCATTCTACCTCATATTGGTCTCTTTACTACTTGGCTTTTTAAAAAATAATAATTTTTATGTCATTCATACCATTTGCATGTTCTAGATTTGATGCATCTGAAAGATAAACTTTGTTTTGTTATGTAAATAATCTTATAAATTGATCACACTTTTTAAAAATTTACAGATTTATTCCAGTCGAGATCTCGAAGAATCTATAAATAAAATTAGAGAAATCTTATCTGATGACAAACATGACTGGGAACAGAGAGTAACAGCTGTAAGTTTTTAGATTTGATATAATTGCTTTTTTAATTATGGCCATTCATTAAACTTTGCCATTATTAAAAATAGACTGTATCTAACAAAGGCTGATTAATAGCTATTTCACTATAAATTACTGTGGTAAGTAGGAATGATGTTTCTGGTGGTGGTGGGGGAGGAGTGTATTAATGTTTTCATCTCTCTTTGCAAAAATACACATTATATTATAATGTTGTATGTATTATTATCATTTTTCTGAAACCTTAATGCAAATCAAGACTTTTAGTGTATAGTCCCCAATTTCATTTCTTCTTCCAGTTAATGAGTTAACAGATTTTTAGTAAACAGTTATTATGTGCCACACTCAGTGTTTAGTGCTAAATATCCAAAGAATAGTTTAAAAAACAGAAATAGATCCTGCTTTCAAAGAGCTCACAATCTAATATATAAAACAGCATGTAAATATGTAGGTACATACAAAATTCATATGATGAAAGTATGAAAATAGAAGATTTTAATTAGAAGCTTGGTCTGGCAAACGAAAATAATGTTTAAGCAATGTCTTGAAGAGATCTAGGGAAACTTTGTGTTGGAGGTAAGGGAAAGGTCAAATCCTGCATGAGCAGAGACTGGAGATGGAGTGTTATGTCAAGGAACTCCAATTGGGCCAACTTAGTTGAGTTTTAGCATATTTGGAGAAAGAATAGGATATAGAAAGGCTAGAATGGTAGAAAGGATTCTTGTTATGAAAAGCTTTCTATGTCAAAAACAGTTTATATTTGATCCTGTAAATCATAAGGAGCCAGGGCATAGGGGGAGTTGACATGTTCAGATCTATGCTTTAGGAAAATCCCTTTGGAAGTTAATTGAAGAATTAGTAGGATTGAAGTAGGAGAAATCTCAAGCCAAGGAGATGAGTTGGAATGCTTGTGTAGTGGTCCAAGTGAGAGGTGATGATAATCTGAACTAGGTAGTGATTATAAAGGTGGAAAGAAGGAGATGGGGATATATGCAGGGAATGTTATGAAATTAGAAACAATATGATTTGGCAGTTAAATAAATGGGGTAAGATTGAACAATCAGGTATGGCACTGTGATTTCCTCCAACAATCATAGGGAAGTTTGAAAGAAGAGTAGGTTTTTGGCAGGGAAGTGGAGTTAAATCTGTTTTGGACTTATTGAATTTGAGTTGCTTTTAAGACATCCATTTGAGAATAATACAAGAAGAAATCAGAGAAGTGCTACTATAATTCTGTAGAAAGACTAGAGCTGGAGATGTACACATATACACACACACTCTTTCTCTCTTTCTCTCTCTCTCTCTCTCTGTATGTGTGTATATGTGTGTGTGTGTGTACACACACACATACACACACACCTAGTACAATACATGTGTATGTTTATAAGAAGGTATTATGTATAATACATATTGATATACACACATACATACATACATACACACATACATAGTACAATACATGTGTATGTTTGTAAGAAGGTATTATGTATAACACATATTGATATATATACACACACATACATACACACATACACAGTACAATACATGTGTATGTTTGTAAGAAGGTATTATGTATAATATATATTGATACACACACACAGTACAATACATGTCTATGTTTGTAAAAAGGTATTATGTATAATACATATTGATATACACACATATACATAGTACAATACATGTGTTTGTAAGAAGGTATTATGTATAATACATATTGATACACATACACACACAGTACAATACATGTGTATATTTGTAAAAAGGTATTATGTATAATACATATTGATATACACACATATACATAGTACAATACATGTGTTTGTAAGAAGGTATTATGTATAATATATATTGATATACACACAGTACAATAAATGTCTATGCTTGTAAGAAGGTATTATGTATAATACATATTGATACACACACACACAGTACAATACATGTGTATGTTTGTAAGACGGTATTATGTGTAATACATATTGATATATACACACACACACACGTACACCCTAGCTGTCTGTATGAACACATTCTAGATATATTTTCCACATATTGCTGTAGCAATAGATACAGATACTAGCATACATTTAGAATATGCAAAATATATGTGTATACCCTATAGTTGAGGTAGGTAGGTGACATAGTAGATGGAATGCCAGATTTAGAATCAGGCATAGATGATTTCAAATTCAGCCTCAGATACCTATTAGCTGTGAGACCCTAGACAAGTCACTTAATCTCTGTTTTCCTCAGTTTCCTCCTGTAAAATGGAGATAATAATAGCACCTACCTTTTAGAGTTGTGAGGCTGAAAACAGGATAATATTTGTGAAAGTGCTCATCATTAGTGTGTGTGGCACATAATGGATGCTCTGTAAATGTTAACTATCATTATTTAGATACAGATCTGTATATCCATAAGTCCATCTGTATGGGCATAATTGAAATAAGTGATGATTTAACCTCATGATAACTGATGAGATCAAGAAAAACAGTATAGAGTGAACACAAGTGGTTTAAGATAGAACTTTAGGGTTCCTGTGGTTAGGTCAAGAACCAGAAAAGGTGACTGAGAAGGAAGAATCAAACAAAAAGATGATAAGCAAAAGAGGGAAGAGCAGCACCATGGCAGTGTGTTCAGTGAAGATCAAGGATATGAAAAGGCCATTAGATTTGTCCATTAAGAGGATAGTTCCAGTTGAATGAGGCTAGAAGTCATACTGCTGAGGTTTTTAGAAGAAAATGAGTTAAGTGGAGTTATTGGTAGATGATTTTTTCAAGAATCATGAACAGGAAGAGAGATAGGACAGTAGCAGGGATGGTCAGATTAAGATATTGTTTTTTAAGAATTTGAGAGGTATGGACAAGTTTGTAGGGAGCAAAAAAGAATCCAGTAGACAGGAAGAAATTAAAAATAGGAAACAGACTCAGGGTGATAGTGGCAGTCATTTCCTACATAGTTTACTTTTTGATTTCTGACCATGCACCTTTTGTGTCATAGATCTTTCCCCCATTTTTGACAGTGAAGAAAAGTAGATTAAATAATTAAGTAAGTGGATAGGGCACCAGCCCTGAAGTGAGGAGAACCTAAGTTCAAATCTGATCTTAGACAATTGACACTTCCTAGCTGTGTGACTCTGGGCAAGTCACTTAACTCTAATTGCCTCAGCAAAAAAGGAAAAAAATATAATACTTGAGGCAATTAGATGACAAAATAGAGTTCAGGATTGGTGAAGGGCAGTGTTTTACTTGAGCAAAGCTAATGAAAGATGATCGATCACTAAGGTGTTATAATTGCTACCTACTGTTATTTGAAAGCTTTTCCTTTCAGTTAGAGAATGGTAGGACAATAGATATTTGTCTTCTTTAAATTCACTTTCTTTGTGGAGAAATCCCTAAATAACAATCCTGGTTATTTTTTTATGTCGTATTGTAAGACGTAGAGCAGTTCTGAAGCATTTTCTGGGGTTGTAGTAGATTCTTAGGTACCTGTGGGGTTCTAGAATCCTCCTCTTTCTAAATTTATTTAATATTTTGAAATTGTAATATCCACTAACATTTAACTATCTGAATTCTTGTGCGAATGGTTTTTTCAGTATTTTCTAGTCTACGTCCATTAATTATTTTCATTGCAGATTTTATTTGGTTTTGAGAAGTTTTTATATCCATTAAAAATCATCTGTCTTCCCAGTTGAAAAAGATTCGGTCATTACTTTTGGCTGGAGCTGCTGAATATGATAATTTCTTTCAACATTTACGTTTGTTGGATGGAGCATTTAAATTATCTGCTAAAGACCTGCGATCTCAAGTTGTCCGGGAAGCTTGTATCACGCTGGGGTAAGAATTGTATTCTTCCAGATTCTTAAATCTTTTATCAGTTTATTTTGTAAGAGTATTCCATGGGATATAGTTGGTGGAATCTCCAAAATAGGGCATGGCTTAATTTTTACCTATTTCTGAGAGTCATATTAGTCACACTGTTATTATAAAGTATTACCTGATCCAATTATATTTATGTGAGTAGTTATTTCTATGATATTTTGTGCAAAGAACTAGATTCTGAAAGATTTAGTTTAGCTATGAAGGGATGTTTTTGGAATTTTTAATAAAATGGGATATATGCTAAATTTGAAAATTCTCTTGCCATTTTTTGCTTAGTTACATTTAATTAATTTAGATGATGATGATGATTATATTTTTATTTCACATGTATGTTGTAGTTTCCACTTCTATTTTTGTAACCAAATTACATGCTAGAGTCCTCTATAACCTTTAAATTATAGCTTTACAGATTATAGTAAGAAAGTATCACTTCTTCTTTTATATAACCAAGGAATATATATATATATATATATATATATAGAGAGAGAGAGAGAGAGAGAGAGAGAGTGTGTGTGTGTGTGTGTGTGTGTGTGTGTGTGTATGAAATCTCAACTCTGTGACAGCTATAGTTCCCTTGTAATGGGTTTTTTAACTTGGTTAGAATTGTCCATCAATAATCATTAATCACCTACCATAGTTTCAGACACTATGCTAAATACTGAAGTTTGAATTCATTTTGTACCTGAAATGCTAAAATAGTACAGATCATTTATTTATCTTTCAAAAGAGATTCTGTCTTATATACTGTATAGTTTTCTTTGATAAGATATGTCTAATCCTACATTTTTAAAAAATTGATCTATCTGGTAAGCTCACCAAAACAAACCAAAAAAAACCCCTTTTTCCATTCCTTTTATTATCCATTTTTCTGTGTATACCTTTCTTTCTCATCGCTGTACTTTACTTATTTGTTGTTTTACTTTAGCTTAGAATTAGTGACAGGACAGTAGCAAAAGTGGGATAGATGTTAGACATAGATTCTGTTGGAATAATAATATGATTTCTGGTAAATAATTTCGTCAGGATCTAAATTAGGTGTTATCTTTCGATATTTGGTTTTGATAAAGTTTATAGACTGAGATTATATATCGGAAGAACATCTTTTGAAAAACAACTAGATATGTATAGTTTTTAATTTTCTTTTTCTTTTTTTGTATATAATAGTAAAGGTAATTTTAATAGCACCCTTCTCTCCCCTTCCCCTTTATTTATTGCAGAGTATTTTTAAAAGATGGCAAAAAAAATTAGTTCAGACCATTCTGAACTGAACTGGCTGAAAAGATTATTTTGGCATTTTTAGAATAACTATAAACAGCCCTGTAGCTCTTTAATTTAGTCCATCACATCCATAGTTAACTTAGAATTTCAACTGTGGCACAAAAGTATTGTAATGCATTAGCTAATAGTTTAGAAAAGTGTTCATTTAGTAATGAACATATTATGTTCATATGTAATGTTGAATCCATATTCTTATATAACCATACTTTATTATAATTATCATATACTTATTAATATTACATAATGTTATAATTGTATTTTTATCAAAAGGAAATGGCTTAAAATATTGTATAGCTATGGGATTCCGATTCATAGATTGGTACTCAACATGTAAATTTTTTCATTTGTTCCTTCTCATTGTGGAACAAATAGCAGAAGGCTGGGAAATTGATTAAAGGAAAGTGAGTAAAAGTGAATCTCGATCTGTAAGGGAGCTGATATGGTGTGTTCTTCCCTGTTAGAGTAACCACCTTAATAGAAGCAGAGTGATATAAGTGAGTTTTAGGGTCAGAGGACCTGAGTTCCATTTCTGCTTCTCATTTTCTACTTATATAACATTAATTAAGTCACTTACCTCAGTTGCCTTAATTACTTTATCTATAAAATGAAAACTTGAATCAGATGACCTCTGCCGTTCCTTTTAGCTCTAAATTTATAACATTATATGTGTCTGTTGAGTAGCATGTATCTTAAGCCTCAAATTCCCCTTTAGAAAGGTTCATTGTCAGGGCAGTTTTCAAAATACAATGTAGCTATATTTGGGACAGGGACCTTTTTTTTTTTTTTTTTTTTTTTTCCTCCTCTTTCTGTTTTCCTTCTTCCTTTATATTCCCTATTCTCAAAATAATACCTAGGACGTAAGTAGTTGTTTAATAAATGCTTATTGAATTAATCAAGGAATTAACTTAAATTTTTAATTATTCAAAAATAAATGTCATTGAACTGGGAGAATATATTGGAAAATTAAGTAATAGACAATAAATATCCCAGTGTTCAAAAGGTGAGTGAGTGATGGTATAAAAATAAGTCATTTGGGAAAAGTTATGTTTTAAAAGTTACAGGTTCAAGAAGTTTTTAGATTTACAATGCTTTTGTTTTGTGATGTTTCTTCATCTTCTTAATTGTAATGGCTGCAACAAATACCAAACAAAAGACACAAGTCTATCTCTTGATCTCTTTTCTCTTTCCCACTCTTTTTGTTTGTTTGTTTTATTTTTAAAGGCATCTGTCATCAGTCCTGGGAAACAAGTTTGATCATGGAGCCGAAGCCATCATGCCAACCATTTTTAATTTAATCCCAAACAGTGCCAAAATCATGGCCACATCTGGTGTTGTAGCTGTTAGGTTAATTATTCGAGTAAGTATGTTTAAGTGTCTTGTATGTTGTAAGAGCTCAGTCTATGTTAGTTGATGATGATAAAATGAGACATTCGTGATTTCATTGTTCCCATTTGGTGTAGTCTTCTGACTTGGTTTATTTAATAGCTTCCATTTTTGGAAAGAGATCTCATTTGTTACATTTGTCTTCTTTGGACATTTAAACAGAATCTTTACATATAGTCTCTCATTTGATTATCATAACAACTCTCTAAGATAGATGTCCTTTATAGTCTTTATAGATGAGAACACTGAGAAAGGTAAAGGGACTTAATCAGGATCCCACAGATAGATAATAAGCAATGGAGGCAGAGTTGGAATTCTGACTTTGTTGACTTTTAGAAGGGACCTTAGAGGTCATCTCTTTCAGCTTCCTTGTTTTTTAGATGAGGAAACTAAGGTTCCCAAGTGTTAAATGAATGGTCCAACATCATTCAAGTTATATGTGACATAACAGGGATTTGAAGGAGAGTCCTTGAGAATAGATCCTATCATTTTCCCATGGTGCTCTGCTGCTGCTTATCATTGTTTTCTTCCATTGGCTAGTTTAATCCCAGTTGGCTTTTCCTTTGGGTGGGGTTCTATTTACCTTTCTCACTCTCCCTGGAAAGGAGGAAAAATGGAATGCAGAAGATTGTATTTCCTGAGTGTTAGAGTTGGAGCTTAAAAGAATACATAGTCTCCTATCCCCATTGTCCCCTTATAGGATTCTTTTGTTAACCCCAGGCCCATCAATTCTTCCTCATGTTTTAAGTCCTTTTCTTTCTCTCCCCATTTAACTAGTCGATGACCCGAATGTGCTTCAGTTTCAGTCTCCTTTTGTTATTAGGATTTTTATTATAGAATTTTTAGATGTCAAGAAAATGGTCTTGCAAAAAGTAACCTTTTGACTTGACTGTCTTATGCTCTTTGTCAACATCATTAGAACTTTGTATTTCCTTTTTTATTTCTCAATACCATTGAAGAGGAGCTATGGTATAGTACTTCACACTTGCAGATAATATTAAAAGACATGATACTTTCTGTGTTTTTTAAAAATATGAATGTTTAATATATTGGAAAATATTCAAATGAACCAATGATAATATATATTGGAAAGATCTGACTCAGAGAAGACAAGCTGTTTAACTTACTTTGATCAGCTATTTTCCATGGTCAGTTGAAAGGCAAATATTCAAGTGACAGTATAATTCCAACTTAAAAACAAAACAAAACAAAAAGCTCCTCAATCTCTTAAGATATTTTTTCCATGAACTTGTTTTTATATTTAATTATCTGTGTTTCAGTAGGGGGCAGTTAGTATAGTATCTAGTCTGTCAGATCTGGAGTTAAGACTCATCTCCCTGAGTTCAAATCTGGCCTTAGAGATACTAGCTGTGTGAACCCTGGACAAATCACTTACCTCTGTTTGCCTCAGTTTTTTCTCATCTGTAAAATCAGCAAGAGTAGGAAATGGCAAACCACTACAGTATCTCTGCCAAGAAAACTCCAAATATGGTCATAAGGGAGGTGTAAATGGCTGAGCAAAAAGAACTTTAATATAATTATTTTCCTTTGTAATCTGATTTGTTTTACTGTATTATGTTTTTAAAAATATTAAGAGGGCCCATAGATATAACCATACTTCCAGAGGGATCCAGAGTATGAAAAAGGTTTAAGAACTCCTGCTTCAGAGCAACCTGCTCTACACTACCTTCATCATAACTTTAAGATTACCGTTGGTCCCCAAAATACATATTTGTGTAACCTTTGTGCTAGAAGACTTAATAATCATATCTTTTTTAATCAACCTTCATTTGGAATGAAATCAATAGTATTTACTTGTTCTCTCTAACAATTTCAGAAAGTTATACTCTTGTCTCAAAAGTAAATATTATATAACTATTGAAATTTCTTATTTAGTACTAAAACTACTTTGGCTACAAGTTTACATGACATGGCTGATAGATGGCTACGATTTTTTTTTTAATATGAAAACATCTTAAATGTTTTACATACAAACTCACTGTTCTATTTCAACTATTAAAATCTAACCTTATAAACATCATTTTATCTTGGTGTTTATGTACATTTATTATTTCATTTTGTCAGTATATAATTTCATGTATTTTCATTTGTCAGTATATAATTTACCATGGTCTTTGACCTTCTGAATAGAATATGTGACAAGTAGACTAATCAAAAAAAGATTGGATGACTACTTAAGTTTTCAAGTGCCCATAATTAGTTTTCTCTTTTCCGCAGCATACACACATCCCTAGGCTAATACCTGTCATAACTAGCAACTGTACGTCCAAATCTGTCGCAGTTAGAAGGTGAGCAGTAATGAGTTTTTCTCTTCATATTAGTTGTTGGAATTAAAAAAGTTGTAAGAAACACAAACTTTGCAACGTTCACAATGTAGATAAGATGAAAATTCTGTTTTGTAAGGTAGCTTCCTAGCTTTCTGATTCATGGTTGAATATTCAATTGTTGCTCACATTGATTTTGCTTGAATTGATTTTTTTAAAAGAATCAAATTTATGTTGTCTTCTGTACATTTTGAGATCACTTTTGGATTCTATTATCTAGTTGGTATCAGATAAAAAAAATGTCCTAGTTGGGAAATTAATTGCTTGTATTTGTTGCGTATTTAGAGGGTGGGGGTGGGGGTGGGGGTGGGAGTATATGCACACATACATATACACTAGATTTTCATAAATCTTCCTTTTAATGAGATCACTTCTTTTTTTAATAATAGATTTTTATTTTAAAAAGATATGCAAAGATTGTTTTCAACATTCACCCTTGCAAATTCTTATGTTCCAGATTTTTTCTCCTTTCCTTCTCCCTACCCTGGCCACTAGATAGCAAGTAATCCAATATATGTTAAAAATGTGCATTTCTTTTATGCATATTTCCACAATTATTCTGTAAAAGAAAAATCAGATGAGGTCACTTGTAAAAGAAAAAAATAACTATATGTTAAAAATAAAGTGCCAATTATTGTTGATAATCCAGTTTTTGTTTAAATCAAATTGGGTGATATCGGTGAAATCTAAATTTGAATCAGTATTGCATGTGTGTTTGTGTGCATCCACCTTTATACTAAAATTCTTCAAATTATAATCTCTTTTTTTAAAAACAATTTTTAGGCGCTGTTTTGAATTTTTAGATTTGCTTTTACAAGAATGGCAAACACATTCACTGGAAAGGTGAGCATATGACTTGATATTTTTGGTATTTTCTGATAAACTTGATATTTACATTGTTCTGTTTGATGATTAGAGGACTAAATGAAGCTTTTATTTTGATTGTGGTATCATTATTGACACTAATAGTAAGAAATATTGTATTATAGAAATATCCATAAGAAAAGATTAAACACTATAAAATCTGATCTCTTTACATAAAACTTTCTGATTTTTCACCAGCAGTGCTCTCATAGACATTTAAAGTATATTTAAAGTGCAGGGAATGTCAAGGCCATTAGAGAATTCTTTGCATTTTTTATTTAGGATTTCAGAACCTTAGAATAAAATGTTCAGAAGACTTTGATAAGCATTTTATTGTTGTTTATTGTTGTATTGTTGTTTAGTAATTTGTAGTTGTATCTTAACTCTTTAAGATCCTTTTGGGGATTTTCTTAGTGAAGATATTAGAGTGATTTGCTATTTCTTCCTCCAGCGCATGTTACATATGAGGAAACCAAGGCAGATAGGGTCAGGTGAGTTGCCCAGGGGTCATACAGCTAGTAAGTGTCCGAAGTCAGATTAGAACTCAAATCTTTCAACTTCTGGTCCAGTACTCTATCTAGTATGCCACATACTTGTTCTACCTCATATGCATAGTTAGTTTGTGGATTGTAACTGCAATAATAATAGGTTTCAAGAGATGAAATTGGTGGTAGTGTTTGTCTTTTGTTGTCATTGAGGATCATGACATCAGGGAGGTGTTGGCATGGCTTGCAAGTGGATTGGATTTAAGTGAGGGCAGACTGGACAGAATCACCAATGTCCCCTTCTCCATCAGAGCCATGTGGGTCCAATGAGCAGATATAGATCAGGTTGACTGGAGATGACCCTGGATGCAATGGGAGACCTTGGCCTTTTAGCCTAAGGTCTTTTAACATTGTAAGGAGAACCTCCCAAAGCTAAATAATCTCTGCCATTCTCTGTTTCTGCATATTTCTAGTTCTCTGTTGCTTTTCTCCCCAGAAGTCTATTTTTGTGTATACTTTGAGCTAAAAGATCGGTATCAGTGATACCTTTGTGTCACTTGTTATGTTGTTGAATTCATGAAATGGATGAAGACATAGGTAGCATATTTGTCAGATTTGTGGCTGACAGGAAGGACACTAAGAGGGAAAGCCAGTACTTTGGATAACAGGATCTCAGTTTGTAGTAGCGAGCTGAAGCAAATAAAGTGAAATTTATTAAGGGTTGATGCTAAATTTCTAAATATATTATACAGAATCAGTGTTGAGTTCTAGGGAATATTTTTTTCTAATGATACTGACCAACTAATCATATTTAGAAAAGCACAAATGATCTTTAAAGGTCCCTCTGATTTTGTGTCTATTATTTTATTATCCTTTGGACTTCTGAGGACCCTGCCATCTATTAGTCTAACTTTCATTTTCCATGAGCACCTAAACATTTCAGTTGTAATGGAATTTTGTTAAAGAGTAGTTGGTGACCAGTCAAATTTCTATTATTATTTATGAGAGTAAATGCTCATCCTTTTTAAGATGCATCAATAAATGAAAAGTTTGATAAATCTTGTTTAGAGAAGGATGGGGTCCTGATAAAGCAGAGCCTTAATGAAGTTCTTTGCTATTTTTGCATGTCTTGTACTAGTAAGCAACTTGGAAAGTCAGGCAGCTTACTTTTTCCTTCTGAGAGACCAATGTAGCCAGGTTTGGGAATTCATTTGAACAAATATATGTTAAATGCCTACTATGTAAGGAAATCAGCTAGGCTTTAGGAACACAGACAAAAATATAGCAGTTTTTATCTTTAAAGATACTACATTTTGCTAAGATATGGATAGTTATTTGTTTTAATGGAAGAAAAGAGTCCCTGAGTAGCCTCAAGAGAACTTAAGCCCTCTCATCTAAGCAAAGAATTAGATATTTTAATTTTACAGATAGAAAATGATTGTTACAAGAATTATCACCTAGTTTATTAGGTAATTAACCATATTTTGACTACAGAGCAACAAAACACATTGCTATTGACTGTTATTCAACTGCTAGGATTAAAAAAATCTTTCTCAAACATAATATTTTGTGGACATCCATGATTTTAAAGTAGGGGATAGTCTTTGCTTGGTAAATAATTAACTCTGGATACAAGGGGAGATAGGTAAGTACATGCTTGGATTTGGTAAAAATGTACTTATTTGCAAAGATTTATTCGTTTGTATGTTTTGTTTTTTTTAACTTGTGGGAATAATCCAGTCTGTTTTCCTTTTCTGAATACCTTGAAAAGTATTAAACTTGGTTTCCTTCTCAGCCAGCAGAGATTCACTTCTAAATACTCACTTATAAAATGGCTATGTGATTTTTTTTTTAAAAAGATTCAGAGAAAACTTTAAGTGTAAATTGCACCTTAACTAGGTAAAGGGTGCACTCAGTTATTAAGAGGATTGCCCACAAAAATGCTGAGTTGAGACTATTTTTTGATTCATCAGTATTTCCATAAAACATTACATTGACCACAGAAACATATAGTTTATTTTTCTACTCCCATAGAACTGAGACTGTCGCGGAAAGCTAGCAATATAAAAGAAATTGGGCAAAGAGTGAATTTAAAATTTAAATGCCTTAAGACTTGAATTTCTCTTTTTTCAAGATGCAAGCAATAGAAATAACTTATAATTTGATATAAATATTTTGAAATTGTTTCTCTGGGCTTACTCATAAACATATTTCTTTATTTAAACAGACACATATCAGTATTAGCAGAAACAATAAAGAAAGGAATACATGATGCTGATTCTGAAGCAAGGATAGAAGCAAGAAAGTAAGTGTTTGCTAAATTCCTTCCTAGTAAATACATTTAGATCTTGATTATATTAGTTTCTTTTGCTAAGGGTTTACCAAATGTGGCTTTTTCAAACATCAAGCTATAAACCTAATAGACAATTGCAAAATCTTTATTGGCTGCATGCCACTGCTTATACTTTAAAAAGTTTAAAACCAGTTACATAAAGCAAGCATATGTTTTATAAGTAAAGTCTTTTTTTATTCTAGTTAGGTATTAAAAAGCACCCATAATAAATTGTGGTATATGAATGTTATGGAATATTATTGTTCTGTAAGAAATGACCAGCAGGATGAATACAGAGAGGACTGGCGAGACTTACATGAACTGATGCTAAGTGAAATGAGCAGAACCAGGAGATCATTATACACTTCAACAACGATATTGTATAAGGACATATTTTGATGGAAGTGGATTTCTTTGACAAAGAGACCTAACTGAGTTTCAATTGATAAATGACGGACAGAAGCAGCTACACCCAAAGAAAGAACACTGGGAAACGAATGTGAACTATCTGTATTTTTGTTTTTCTTCCCGGGTTATTTATACTTTCTGAATCCAATTCTCCCTGTGCAACAAGAGAACTGTTCGGTTCTGCAAACATATATTGTATCTAGGATATACTGCAACATATCTAACATATATAGGACTGCTTGCCATGTAGGGGAGGGGGTGGAGGGAGGGAGGGGAAAAATCGGAACAGAAACGAGTGCAAGGGATAATGTTGTAAAAAAATTACCCTGGCATGGATTCTGTCAATATAAAGTAATTATTAAATAAAAATTAAAAAAAAAAGCTAAAAAAAATAATAAAAAAAATAATAAGCACCCATAACAATTCAGTTTGGAAATAATGGAATTTTTTTTTGGAAATAACTGGGAATAATGTTTCATAAAAGTACTCTGAGAATAACTTTCTATTGAATAATTTCTGAATCACTATTGAGGATTTTTGGTACAGATGATATTTGGAGATTTTTATCCTTTAATATGGAAATAAATATTCCTATTATTATAGTTATGGCTTCATTATAGCATAGAATGCTGCTCAAAATATAAAATAATATTAAGTAAATAGTTAATTTTTCATTTCATTATAAATTTTGAGGAGCAAATCAATTTAAAAATTGAATGAATATCTTTTAATTCTTTATAAATGTATAGTTTCTCAGTCAGCCTTAAATTCAATAAGGTAATTCATTTTAGCAAAGCAATATACATACTTTTCGTTTTCCAAACATATTTGGCATAATGCTTTTTTTTTTTTTTTTTTTTTTTTTTTGGTAAAGTGTAAAATCTTTTACAATGTGATTGTTTTCTTATAGTCTTTACTTAAATATGTTTACTTTTCTTTGGTTCCATCCATTAAATGATGTATATGTGATTATAGAGTTCTTCCCCCCCCCCCCCTTTTTTTTTTTAAGAGCATTGTATTATGAGTTTACAACACTAGTACCTACCATATAGGGAATGAATCAGAACATCCTCAAAAGATGCAAGTTGTCTTGACCTTGTGGCATAATATATCATACTAAAATATCATTATAGTAATTATACACGCATCACCCTCCTCAGCAACTAACGATCCAGACATTCAGGGCTTATCTAGATAAGGAGCATACATGAAACAGGAGAAGACAGTTTTATTGAGTACAATATAGACATAAAACAGAAAGCACTTAAGTTTCCAAACCATTTTGACTGTTTGGTCCTATTATGTAGAGATTTTACTCTGGGCTTTGTTGTTTTCCTAAGCAATTTTTAGTTACCAACAGCAGCAGAATCATGTGTGTGGTCCAGCTTTAGTGACAACATTCTAAGTTAGGGGTTGGAGGAATTTGGAGAATTGTATGTCTTTACTGAGATTTCTTGGATTTTATTTCCAGATGTTACTGGGGTTTCCATAATCACTTCAGTAGAGAAGCAGAACATTTATACCATACATTGGAGTCATCTTATCAAAAAGCTCTGCAGTCACATCTAAAGAACTCAGACAGCATCGTGTCCTTACCTCAGTCTGATCGTTCCTCTTCTAGTTCTCAAGAGAGCCTAAAGTAAGAAAATAGAAGATTCTACTTTTCTGTTTCTTTGTTTTTCTTCATCTAGGGGTGTGTGTGTGTGTGTGTGTGTGTGTGTGTGTGTGTGTGTGTGTGTAAGTGTAAACTGGCTTTATGAAAGCACAAGTAGCTCTAGGTTATCTTCACTTTGAATAATTCAGTAAGCATTTAATCGAGCATCTATTGTGTTCAGATGCTATTTTAGGAGCTAATTGAGGATACCAAGAAAGCTAAAAATGTTTTTGTTATTTAGGAATTTACAGTAAAGTTTGTTTATATAGTATATATCAAAAACTATTTTAAACTAATTTAATTTAAGCTAAAGAAGAATAATAAGTTCAGTGAAGATTGTATACACACAAGAGGAATATGTGATCTGAGGAAGTTCAAAGAAATGTATTTGATCTTGTGACTTACATAAATGCTAAACATAGATTTTTCTTAATTGTTAGCCGTCCACTGTCTGCCAAAAGAAGTCCAACTGGAAGTTCCACATCTCGAGGTAAGAGTAATGTTAAGAAATGTTAAGGGGTCCCTTGGATTTGTCTTTTATGTATTGCTTTATTTTCCAAAAACACAGATTATGCAGGAGGCCCTGAATGTGTCGAGGATAAAGCCTCTCCCCTGAACTGGCATTGTTGGCATCTAGGCTGGACCTTGTGTCTGTCCTAGGAAGTCCAGATAGATGCCAATCCTTCTGCATTAGGCTGAGAAATTGCATGTATAAGTAGACCATTCTATCTTCATGGTCTAGTAATGCCCAAGAACAAGAAAGTAGCTTTTGCCACTGCCTTGTTCCTCTCCTTTGGGAGGGTTTTTTTCCTTTTCCCACCTCTTTCCCCTTCCCATGCCATGCTTCTTTAGGTGGAGATTCTGGTACCTCCTTCTCCACTTGTCCTGTTATAAAAATGTTTATAAAGTTTTGTATGGATTGAGAACTATTTGGGTTGCACATGCATGTTTACTTTTCTTGTAATAAATGCAGTTTTCACATAAGTTTGATGAAGTTGAAATTCTGCCTGGTGTGTCCCCTCTTCTTTTCTCTCCCCCTACCCTACTCCTTTTTGTGACTTGTCTTACCCTTTAGATTGTTAGTTCCATGAGGGCATAATCTGTTTGTTTTTCGAATATGTATCCTCAGTATTTAGCATGGAGCCTGGCACATAGGAGGCATTTAATAAATATTTTCTCATTGAATTGGGGGAATTCCCATCTCATCTCCTTGCATTATTCAAATTGTATATTGGGTTATGAAAAATACCTACTTTTGATGGCATAACTTTTAGTTAGAAAATTATCTGTTTAACTATTTTCAACCATATCAACTATATAACCTCTTTGTCATATAGTTTGCCTTTCTCTGCAGAGCTCTAACTATAGGCTTACTTATGCAGAGAAGAAATTCGGCAATTATCAATGAGGGAAGAAATCAGGACCAATAGGAGGACCTGAATTCAAATCTGGTCTCAGACACTTAACACTTGCTAATTGTGTGACGCTAGGCAAGTCACTTAACTGGGATTAAGTTAATTGCCTCGGCAGAAAAAAAGAAAGAAATTAGGACCAAAGATTTTTTTCTTAAATGCTTATGTCTAATTTGTTTTTGTTACTCCTGTGAATTGAGACGTTTTCCCTTGAAGAAAATTGAAGTAAGCTCAGAAAATAGGGTGGAACATAGATTTTGGAAGCAGGAGTGGTGTTGAGATTCAAGTGGGCAAAACAGTTTTTTTCACTATTTTCAGAAATAGAAAAAGAATAAGCCACCTTGTTGACATATTCAGGCATTCATTTAATCAGTCAATAAGTATTTATTAGGTATTAGGCTCTCTTCTAACTGCTGAGAATATAAAGAAAAGGAAAATTACAGACTTTCCTTTCAAGAATCCTGTTTTAAAGGGAAAACAGCATGCAAAAACTGTTCAAAAACTGTTCATACAAAATATATAGGTATAAATGGAAGGTAATCTTAGAGAGAATGCATAATAGCAGATTAGGGGGACTGTGGGAGGAAAGAGACTGAGAAAGGCTTCCTACAGGAAGTGCAGTAAACATAACCTATATGTGGGATGATGAAGAGGGGAACCTAATAAGAAAATATTTTCATTTTATATCATTAATTATTAATCATTGTTTTGTATTCAGACACAATCCAATCTAAGATGTTCAAAATGGGATGAACTTGTTTTAATCAGTTGGGTTAGTGATGGTACATGTCAAGAAATATTTTAAAAAATATTTGTATGTGATTATAGCAAAATTCTTGCTGTTGGGTTTATTTTATTCTCTCCCACATTAAGCTTCTACAGTTAGTACCAAATCTATTTCAACAACTGGATCCCTACAGCGGTCTCGAAGTGACATTGATGTGAATGCAGCAGCTAGTGCCAAATCCAAAGTCTCAACAGCTGGCTCTACCCCTTTCAGTTCAGCAGCTGCCTTGCCTCCAGGATCATATGCTTCATTAGGTAGGTGCTAAAAACTTTGCTGATACAAATTATGTTAAATTTTCCCAACATTATAATTAATTAATGAAGTTAGATATTTTAATCAGACTTTTAAGAAACCCATAATTGAGGTGAAAACACTGTGGATGGACATTCAGGAAATGAACATTTGCAAGTCATAGTGCATATTAAATACCTATTATGTAAAGAAATTAATTCACAGATATTTTGACACCAAACAGGGATGCTTTTCCTTCAGTTGTTTAGTTATATATTCGGCCTTCCATGTCTGTCACCAATATTTGAAATAATACCATTATAGACAGTTTTCCTGCCACCCACTATTCTGCCAAATGTATGCTTTCTCATTCTTTTGCCCTTTGACTCCATTTTTTCTACTAGAAGGGAAAGCAACAAAGAAATAATAAAAATGAATTGATGATACATTTTGGAAAGAATTATGTTTCTGTGGATGTGGGTATTGGACATAATTTTATTTTTTTCTCTGAACAAGCATATCAGAGCATATTGATCCAAGTGAGAGTTGTTCTAACCTTGTGAAACATCTCACTTGTTGCTAAAACTTCTGACATTCTTGGAATGGTCTTCAAATACATTTCTGAAAAAGACAATATCCTTTGTGGTGGCGTATCATTAGCTTCTGAAGTTAGATTTAATTTTTGGAAATAACCACAAGTTATTTGTAGCGAAGGCCAGTGCAGTAAATGGGTGTTGCAGGTGGGTAAATAGCATTTTGTGGAAGTTAAGTGTTGTTTGTAAAACAGTAGAACTTTTTTTCTTGGATAGCACTAGAAACTGTTCTCAAGTGGGCTTCTGAAGATATGTATGATAGTAGCTACATGGTTGAAACAAATGTCTAGATTTATTTTAGTGGGACTACTTTAAAAGAGGAAGTAGCCATTGGAATGTGTATGTTCCGATGTTTTTGTTTAGAACACACACACACACACACACACACCAAAAAGCAGTTGTATTAGAAATACAAGTCAGTTTCATTGGAAAGAAGTGCAAGTGTATTTTCTTCTCATATATTAAACTGTTAGATGAAGATGAAGATAAAGACTTTATCCAAAACTTAAAAGAAAGGTTTTCCTTTTTTCTAAGAGAAAGTTTTGTATTCAGAGGAAAGGGAGGAAAATTATCGTTGATCCGACATTCTCTCTTTACACTCAAAATTGAACTTTTATCAATCCCACCTTGATTTCTTTGTAGCTCATACTAATTTAGTATTCATATGTCCCTTGAGTGTTCAAAATCCATCTCTGAAATACCTAATTATTTCTTGTTTTCCCATGATTTAATGTTTGATGCATGATCACTAGATGGCATCACATCAAAATTTCTGCCAGATTACCCCCCCCCCTTTTTTTTTTAAAGTTACTATAATATGTTCATTCTTGTACCTCATTCCATCTTCCACTTAGAAAAAAATGGTTACATGAAATGTGGATTGAGGGTTTTTTGTTTGTTTGTTTTTTAACATAATAGAATGTTTTGTTTTCTGTTAATAGTTTTTGTTTGACTTGGCACATTTGTTTTAGTGTGTTAACCAAAGTTTGTTCAGAATAATAGTTAAACCTGATACTCCTTTTCCAAACTTCTAGAGTCCAGACACATCAGGGAGGACATGGAGTACATAGGCCTTGAACCAGGTACCATGCTGTACAGCTTTTGCTGCTGTATAAAGTAGATTGGAATAGGCATTGCTAAAGCAAGCTTCTTACTTCCTTCTCTGTTCTGTAGGTATAACCTTTTCCCCCCTTGCTAGCAATTTCCTTCAAAAAGGGAAGGAAATTCAGAGTGCAGTAGTTGAGCTAAATTTCTTCTCTGGTGTTATGCATTACATGCAGAGTTGCTTCTTGGATCTTACAATATAGCCAAATCCATTAATTAAATTATATACCAGATTTAGGTGCTTCAGAATTTGCTTTGTAGTTCAAAGCTGGTTTACTTTTAAGCTTTATTTAAATGGAATTTTTCACTTTTTTTAGCAGCTAATTTCTGCCCTTTTTGATGTTACTAACTGTTCCCTGTTATCCCTTCCTTTGTTTTGTTTTTTTTTTTTTTCCTTTTGATTTGCTTAAAGATGGTACTACCACTAAATCTGAGGGTAAGCAGTTTGTGTCTATGACTGAGGTGTGTTTACAAGTGTGTATTTCAATCACTTCTCTCTGGTCTTCCTCTCACAACGTGTTACTTAGTGTTCATCTGTATTCACTGGTATCCTGCATGAAATGTTGCATGCATGTTTTCCTTCCTGTCTTCTTCATTCTACTGCTGCTGGATTTTTGCCTAATTCTCCTTGAAAGTATTGTCCTCTTTTGATGTTACACTGTAGAGTGTGAATTCTCCTGTTCTTTGTGGGTCTTAACCCCTGATGTCCCAGAGATGTTTTGTTGTTGGGTTTTTTCCCTCCCTGCAGTTTGCTTTTTTTGGGAAAGGGGTGGGGGGAGATTATTGACTTTGGGGACTTTGTGCTAATTCTTCTTGGCTGCCTCCCTGAGACTTCTTTATCTTTGCCTCCCCTTTTTTTTCTTGACTTTTGTGTACTTGTGGTCTCTTAATGTTAAATTATTTTATCATTTATAGAATAGCATTTATGTAATCTCCTAAGCAGATGCTATTTTTCTAATGAACTAGTTGACTTTTAAGTACATAAGACATTTTAAGCTTTTAGGAACGTGTTGCGTACAGTTGACTATTTGTAAGTGTTATTGTATTGGCTTTCTTTTTTATAACCTTTTTAAAGTTTCCTGAGACTTCAAGCTGATTTCTATAAAATACTTGATAGAACTTTTTCATTGGACCATCACTGATCCTCCCCCAATTATAGGTGTTTTTCCCCCCAAGTTTTTCAGTAGGAAAAGCAATAAAATAAACTATCTTTAATCTTATTTTGTTTTTATTGAGTATCTTTAGTTATTTTTAAGTATTAGAAGAATTATCTACAAACTAATTGAATGTATATAGATATATATATCTATATAGATAGCAGTGTGTTAAGGGAATATAGAATATCTTTGGCAATTTATAGTCTAAGGAAAATGAACAAAATGTAGCTAAGTAAGAGTGTAAAGCTATTCTTAAGCACCTACATGTGTCATAAGTGCTGTAAATTTTCAGAAATGTAGAGATCCATTTTGGGTTAGATCAGTTTTCTGTTTTAAAAAAAAAGACAAAAAGTGAAAAGCTATATTTTTAGATGTACTACAGAATTGTTTTTGGCTTTCAGAAAGATGATACATATCAATACATATCTAAATCTGGTTTCATACTCTCATTCTCAGGGAACTTTTTATGTTATATCTCCTTTTTTTACTTCAGACATCTGTATTTCACATTTAGTATTCCTAACTCTTTGAAAAGCTAGCACTTGAAAAAGTTATTCCTTATAATAGAGGTCAATATTGGTTGGTGCTAGTTGTATTCAGTACTTTATAACAACTGAGTTTAATTTAGTTTCTTAGGAGAGTACTTTGTGCCTGAAAGAATTACAAGAAGATGCTTTTAATCATAAAGAATAGAAAGAAATTTGTACTTTTTTTTTTTTTATAACCAGTCAAGGTGAGCTTCCAATCTGTTATGAGTGTAAATAATGTTATTTCATTCACTAGCAATTTCTAGCTCTGGGATCTGCAGCTATTGTGCAGTACTTCTTGTCTCCTTTCAAAGGAGAGGGGCTTCTGCTTCTGTTATTAGATATTTTAAGTCAAAGTAGCACCAAAATAAAAACTTATAACATGTGGTTCAGGTGAGGGCACCTTTTTGAGGATATCCTATATCTTCACTCATTGTGACTAAAGGTGGAGTTTGTGCATAGTTTTGAAGCTGGAAATTGACATTTGTGTTTATTTGCTTTTAGATTTCATTTTCTGCTGTGGGCATATTTCTCACAATGGAGTTCTCATTAGAAAGAAAGTAAGCAGGTAGAGTGGGAAGAGAAAGTAGAAAGATATGGGTAGAGAAAATGAGGAGAGAAGGCATTATAGAAATTGCTTTATCCTCTTAAATATCTTACCTTCTCTGTAAATTGGAGTGCTCTTCAATTTTCTGTTGTGTCCTTGCTTTAATGCATCAGTAATTTACTCTGCCCTAAACAACAAGGTAGTATAATGGTTAGAGTGCTCATCCTAGAGTCAGGGAGGTTTTGTGAGTTTAAATCTGGTCTCAGACACTTAATAACTGTGTGATCCTGGGCAAGTAACTTAACCCTTGTCTCAGTTTCCTTATCTATACAATGAGTTGGAGAAAGAAATGGAAAACTACTCCAGTATCTTTGTCAGGGATCACAAAGAATTGGATACAACTGAATCAACAAAAAGCAATTTTAGGACAAGAACTATAAGGAAAGAAACCCATCTTTTCCTATCATTCTGGGAAAAAAATTACCTGGGAGAATGAAATTGTGAATTTAGATTCACAATTATTGTGATTATAGAATAGGAAATATGGAAAGCAAAATGCTCTCCAGAGAAGCAAAATCATTTCCATTTGCTAAAAATTATTTATGTTGCTTCACAGTTGCTGCTACTTCCCACCCCCACCCTCAATCTGTTATTTTGGGAAATAAATTTTAGTATTCTTTGTTTAAATAAAGAGGCATACTTTTTAAGGCAATAGAACAGTTTCTTCTTGATAAAATATTTAGCTATTAGTCAAAGACTTGAGCAATAAGTTTGAATCCCCACTTGGACACTGTGAGCTTTCTTCACTGTTATAAGCCCTGTGGCTTTTCTTGTTTCACTCTTTATGCTTATAGTAATTTATCATTAACCATATAGGATCAAACTGTTTTCTTCATGTTTTCTTCTCTTCATTCCTCCCACCATGCCTACCCATCCCCACTGTGCTTTCTAGAATTCCTCCATGGTGAACACACTTCCTTTCATCTTATATCTCTTTTATATTCTTTATATCTGTTAACCTTCTCAGACACCACATCTCATGACACCACATCCTTTCTTTTGCTTTCCTTTCCATCACTAACTGTAATTTCTCTCACTTGTCTATGCTAACCTGGTCCTGATGGGGGAATGGAAGTACTCTTTACTCCCTATTGTCATCTTCCCTTTGCTGTTAATCCCAAAACTGATTTCGTTTTTCTTTCTAACATCCATTCAGGATTTAATCATTTCAGGTCTTCAGTGGCTTCTTATTCTTGATCCTCTTTCTCCCATGTCCTGTTGGCTGCTTTTTTCTGCCAAATCTTAGCCTTGGATTACTCCCAAAACTTTTCTGCTTCCACTCATGCATGAGCTGCTGAGTATAGCTGGAGAAAGTCCCACAGCAGTAATGACTGCTGACTTCATTACAGATCCATGTTATTCAAAGTAAACTGAGCCATCACTGTGATAGTCTTTTTTAATCCTTTCTAATTGATTCCCTATTTCACTTAAAACTTCTTTCTTTAAGCCCCTTACAGATTCTGTTTCCCTTCCTTCTCCCTTAACCCTCAACAAGGGCTTTGCCTTCTGCTTTACTGAAGAAAAAAAAAAAAGATCCTTGAACATGAGCTTCTCTCTCTCTCATTTACTTCATTTTGGAACCTCTTGATATCATCTCCCACTCTCTCCTCCTTTTCTCTGGGCTGGGATAGTTGAGGTAGCCTTTCTCTTTGCTAAGCCAAAGTCCTCTACATGTGTACTTTACCATGAAATTACAGTCTGTCATCTCACCTTTCTCTTGAATCTGTAACTTCTTTCTTATCAAGTGATTAATCTTTTTGCTACTTTCAAGCGTGACCATCTTTCCCACCTCTTCCTCTCTCCTATCCCAGAATCCTTGGAAAAAGTTGACTCCTCTATCTGTCTGTCATTAACAACCATTTGCAATTTAACTTTTGGCCTCATCATTCCACTGAATTTACTTCCTCCTGAATTAACAGCAATCTTCTAATTAACAAATTGGTTGATACTTACTTTGTCCTAGTCCTTCTTGAACCATCTTTTGCATTGATTACTGTTAATAACACTTTCCTCTTGGATACTCTTTCTTCTCTGGATTTTTGTGATAATTAAACCCAGATAAACTAACTGCCGCCTTCTCAGTTTTCTTGTACCTCTTAACTTTGAGTGTTACCCTTACTTTTGTTTTGGACTCCCTTCTCTTCTATGCTTTAGGTATCTCATGTATTTAACTCTCATATTTATGACTCACATATCTACAAGCTGTTTTTCCCTGAAATTTTGGTCCTTAATCACTAATTGTCTTTTTGTGCACATTGAATTGGATGTTCTGCAGACATCTTGAACTCAAGTTTTATTTACTTGAAATATTATTTCTAAATTATTACTAAATATTACTAAATATTTTACTAAAACTCAGTTTACTATTTTTCTTCCTAAATCTTCTGATTTTCCATTTTTCACTATGTTTTTGAATTCTTCACTTTATTTCCCCTGCAAATCTGGTAATTTGGCATATCTTTCCATTTCTACCTTCACTACTTGTTTCCCATCTAACAACCCTTTTTCTTCTTTGACACAGCTATCACTTTAGTTCGAGATCTTACTACGTGTTATTTAATAATTTAAATTATTTAAATAATTAAATAAAATAACCTAATTATTTAATAATTTAAATAAGATGTAGTAAGATCTTGAACTAAAGTGATCTCCCTACCTCAACTATGTCACCACTCCATTCTATTTTCTATATTGCTATCAAAGTAATTTTCCTCAAATATAGCTTTGTCTTAATCTACCCAAAATGCAATGGTTTCCTCTGGCCTTTAGGATAAATGTAAAGTTTTCTATTGAGCTTCTAAAATATCAAACAATCTGAACCAACCTACTTTTCTAAGCTCTTTGACTATTACTCTCCTTTCTGAGCTCTACCAAACTGCCCTTCTCTGTTACTTGCTTATGACCTTGCACTTCTTATGTTAATTTTTTCTGACTCCTCTGCAATCTTAGAATGGTTTTCCTGACTATTACCACCTCACCAATTCCCTCTGTATCCTTAAGGTGCAGCTCAGAGACTATCTTTAGTATCAAGTCGTTCTTGATACCCTAACTGATTGTGTCCTTCTTCCCCATGGTATTTTGCGTTTAAGTATTCTATGTGTGTATTTGTGTGAATGTGTTAACTTTCTGTTTACGCGGCATATACTTTTATTTGTGCATCTTTCTGCTCCATTAAAATATAAACTTATGAGTAGGAATCATTTTATTATTTGAATTTGTATTCTCAGTATCTAACACAGTTCTTGGAACACAATAAATGTATAATAAATACTTGATTAATTACATAGGTGGTGTAGCAGATTAAACACTGATTCTGGAATCTAGCTTTGTGACCCTAGGCAAGTCACTTAATTTCTTTTTGCCTCACTTTCTTTATCTGTAAAATGGGAATTATAATATTTACCACCTAGAATTGTTGTTAAGAACAAATTTAATAATAATTGTAAAGTGTTTAGTACAGTGGCTGGCACATAGTAAGTGCTAAATAAATATTCATAGTTATTATCATCATCATTATTATTAAGAAAAATATTTTAGGGAATATTCAGTTTATACAAAAAGGTCTGAGAATGTATACTTATACCTGGAGTGTTAAATACCCTTTAGTTCTATTTATTTTCATTCTAGTGAATTTCCACATTGCTTACAGTCTTTTATATATCAGATTACTTAGAATATTCTCTAAAGAAAATCTAAACATGGTAAATAGACAGTTTAAGGTGAAAAAATTTGATTCCTTTGAGCAAGTTCATGTCTGTTTTCTAATAATGATTTTTTTTTTACCCTAATCTGTATGAAGTATTCTTTTCTCTTAAAAAAAAAAAAAAAGTAGCTGAGGAAAAAAAAATATAGATCCCAGAAACTGATCATACTCTCAGGTTCAGGCTCTAACTCAGTCTAAAACTTGGCAGCAGAAAAACCAGAGCAAAAATCCTAGATTAAGGGCATGTAATGCCAGAGAAACTGAGGCAAGATAGAGATTAGAGATTATTTAATATTTTATTTGAAAAGAAGAGATTTACTGGGACCAAATGGATACATTGTTTAGTCTCATTCAGCCCTGGGACCATTGTCTCCAAGAATCCAGCCAACAATGTGAGTTCTCAATGACATATATACACATAGCTCAGACATAGGGCAGGGGGGTAGACTGAGGCAGGGGTGGAGTCGGGATGCTGAGACTCTTGACAGGCTCCAGGTGAGCCTCTGGAGATGGGGATGATATAATGGGGGGAGGTACCCTGGAGATGGGGAGAGGCATCTTGATAAAATGGTATCTGATAGCTTGAGATGGGGAGAGGCATTCTGATATTCTAAATTATAAGATCTTTTATCCTTATCGAATATTCTGACGATTAAGAGGGAGGGGTGGTTTTGCAGGATTGAGCAGAACAATTATAAACTGAGGCAGAACAATTAGGGAAACCGAGGCAGGACAATTTAAGGAAACTGAATCAGGATAATAAAAGAGAACTGTGGCACAACAGGGAAACCTACAATTCTGTTACTAAGAAATGGCTGGTTTATAATGACTGAGTATAGGAGCAGTCTTCTGAAAACTCCCAACAAGGCAAATCCAGAAGTCTGCTGCTTAGGTCCAAAACCAGCCTGAAACTAGCAGTGCTCAGACTTGAGGATTCAGACTTTGTCTGGGAACAGTCCAGTTTAGGAGTAGTCAAAGCTTGCTGGTCACCAGCATGATTTGTCTTCTAAGGTCTAAGATACCCGATGAAAACGGCACCCTGACCGGGTCTTTGAGAAGTGCAAGAGCCTGGCTCTTTAAAGTCTGAAGTTAAGAAACATGATCAAACAAAAAAATAATCCAGACATAAATTGCTACTATGGTGGCTGGGATGCTCAAGACACAAATCTAGAAGAAAAGAATGATTCCAAAATATCTATAAGGAAAGTCTAAAATAAAACACAACTTAGACACAAATTCAGCTAGAATTTTTGTAAGAGATTAAACAAGATTTTTTTTTTTTAGATTTAATATATTTTTATAGATGAAATGGAAACTCTAGAGGAAAGTACTCTATGAAAGAAAGAATTGGAAAATTGAAGTTACAGCTTGGCACAGAGGTATAAGACCATGGCCAAGCAATAAACTATAAATTATTTTGCTTTAAGTAGAAGCCAGTGACTTGATAAGCATCAGGAAATATAAAGTCAAAATCTTGGGATGGGAAAAAGGAGAATATATTTTATAGCAAAAACAATAAATCTAAGATGGTTTTAATTAAATTTAAGTCATATTAAGATATGGTGAAAAACCTGCTTTACCATACTGTTTTTTATTCTTGGTAAAGCCATGTAACCAAAACTTACAGTTGGTAATCCTATCCGCGAATGCAGAGAAGGAACTAAATTACTAAATTTCATTAATGTGATAAGCTACCCTCTTTAGTGAATTTTTAAAACACTAAACAGATTTCTCCAGTGTTAAAAATTTCATTAAAAAGAAAATGAGAAGGTAGGTAAGTTGATCTTTATAGAAACAGAAACAAGGATAGTTTCTTTGGAGGGTTTCAGAGATCTAAAGCTGTTCTTAAGTATCTTTGAAACTAAATTTATAGATAGTATTCTTCCTAGACTCTTAAAATTATCCAAAAAGTGCAAGGGATTATACAAAATACACATTTGATGTTTGCTTCTGAGATAATCAGGAGTAATACCTCATTATTTATTCTGCAAACATTTCTTAAGCACATTCTTTGTATGTTGAAGGCACTCTGCTGAGTACCTGGGATATAAAAACAAAAAGCTCTGCCTTTGAGAAGTTTGACAAGTTTCAGGAGAGAGAAGAGTGTTTTTGACCAGAGGCCTAATTTTGGGGTAGCCTTTGAGCTGAGCTTTGAAGGAAACAGAATTCTGTAAGCCAGAAGTGATGAGGGGGATGGAATTTCAGATGTCATGAGCCACCTGAGGCCAAGGTATGTCTGAAATGCAATAACATGTTAGAGAAATGTGGTAATGTAGACCACTATCATGATACTGTAGGTTTGAGTCCCTTTACTTTTCATTAGCTAGAGATACTTATTCCAATTTGTAATCTGCAGAATTTGAAATTTAGAACATGTGAAGGAGTACAAAGCAAGAGTAAGGGAATTATCCATTTTTGTTATATTGGAAGTATCCCATATGAGTTACAACTACATCATATTGTCTTTTCTTCATGAAGGTAAAAACTAATAGTCTTGGCTTAAGATACTGATGACCTGACCTAAAGTAATAGATCTGTTATTCTCTATGCTGGACTGGGGCTTTGGCTTGATTCCATCTGATTTATGGGGCGAGTACCACAAGGTGATATCTCTATACATGCCTGCAGTTGTAAAAAGCAAAGGTGGCTTTAAAATATTTTAGCAACAATGTTCTTAAGATATATAATTGGATAATTATTTTATAAAAGTTGATAGTCTTGTTGCCTGTCTTCTTTACATATACATCTGATTCGTTATATCAGAAAAATTTTCTTCAGTCAAATATACTTTTTTTTTTTAAATAACTTTATTGATAGAACGCATGCCAGGGTAATTTTTTTACAGCATTATCCCTTGCATTCACTTCTGTTCCGATTTTTTCCCCTCCCTCCCTCCACCCCTTCCCCCAGATGGCAAGCAGTCTTTTACATGTTGAATAGGTTACAGTATATCCTAGATACAATATATGTGTGCAGAACCAAACAGTTTTCTTGTTGCACAGGGAGAATTGAATTCAGAAAGTATAAATAACCCGGGAAGAAAAACAAAAATGCAGATAGTTTATATTCATTTTCCAGTGTTCTTTCTTTGGGTGTAACTGCTTCTGTCTATCTTTGATCAATTAAAGCTCTCTTTATCGAAGAGATCCACTTCCATCAGAATACATCCTCAAACAGTATCATTATTGAGGTATATAATGATCTCCTGGTTCTGCTCATTTCACTTAGCATCAGTTCATGTAAGTCTCGCCAGTCCTCTCTGTATTCATCCTGCTGGTCATTCCTTACAGAACAATAATATTCCATAACATTCATATACCACAATTTACTCAACCATTCTCCAATTGATGGGCATCCTTTCATTTTTCAGCTTCTAGCCACTACAAACAGGGCTGCCACAAACATTTTGGCACATACAGGTCCCTTTCCCTTCTTTAGTATCTCTTTGGGGTATAAGCCCAGTAGAAACATTGCTGGATCAAAGGGTATGCACAGTTGATAACTTTTTGAGCATAGTTCCAAATTGCTCTCCAGAATGGCTGGATGTGTTCACAATTCCACCAACAATGTATCAGTGTCCCTGTTTTCCCACATCCCCTCCAACATTCCACATTATCTTTCCCTGTCATTCTAGCCAATCTGACAGGTGTATAGTGGTATCTCAAGAGTTGTCTTAATTTGCATTTCTCTGAGATTTGGAGCATATTTTCATATGTCTATAAATAGTTTCAATTTCTTCATCTGAGAATTGTCTGTTCATATCCTTTGACCATTTATCAATTGGAGAATGGTTTGATTTCTTATAGATTAGAGTCAATTCTCTATATATTTTGATTGTAAAAATGTTTTCCCAGTTTATTGTTTCCCTTCTAATCTTGTCTGCATTTGTTTTGTTTGTACAAAAACTTTTCAGTTTGATATAATCAAAATTTTCTATTTTGTGGTCAATAGTGATCCCTAGTTCTTCTTTGGTCATAAATTCCTCCCTCTTCCACAGGTCTGCGAGGTAAACTATCCTATGCTCTTCCAATTTATTTATAATCTCATTCTTTATGCCTAGGTCATGAACCCATTTTGACCTTATCTTGGTGTACAGTATTAAGTGTGGGTCAATGCCTAGTTTCTGCCATACTGATTTCCAATTTTCCTAGCAATTTTTGTCAAATAGTGCATTCTTATCCCAGAAACTGGTGTCTTTGGGTTTGTCAAACACTATATTATTAAAGCTATTGGCTGTTTTGTCCTTTGAACCTAACCTATTCCATTGATCCAACTAGTCTATTTCTTAGCCAATACCAGATGGTTTTAGTAACTGCTGCTTTATAATATAATTTTAGATCTGGTACAGCTAGGCCACCTTCATTTGATTTTTTTTTTTTTTCATTAATTCCCTTGAAATTCTTGACCTTTTGTTTTTCCATATGAACTTTGTTGTTATTTTTTCTAGTTCATCAAAGTAATTTTTTGGGAGTCTGATTGGTATAGCACTAAATAAATAGATTAATTTAGGTAGTATTGTCATCTTTATTATATTTGCTCACCCAATCCAAGAGCATTTAATATTTTTCCAGTTGGTTAGATCAGACTTAATTTGTGTGAAAAGTGTTTTGTAGTTTTGTTCATAAAGTTTCTGATTTTCCCTTGGTAGATAGATTCCTAAATATTTTATACAATCAGTAGTTACTTTACAGTCAAATATACTTTTGCACTTTCCCTTCATTCTCCTTTCTTCTCTCATGCCTCCCAAGCCTTATCAATATAAAACTAAATAATTATTTGCTATAGTTATTGAATAAAGTTTTGTGTCTCCTTGTTAATTTTTCAGAATAGATAATTAGAACATTTTCTCTTTGTGCCCCTCACCACTGATTGATTTTCTGAGTGTCTACCTTATCTTTAGCTCTAGATATCTTCAAAAATTCTCTTCCCTTAAAGGTTCCAGCATATGATTGTTTTTCTTTAAAAAACAGCAGTGTGAAAAATGCACATGTTTTCAGTTTCTTCTTAATGTTTCTTTTTCCTTCTTCTCCCCACACTTATTTTCTTTTAAATCTTCATTATTGCACTTTTCCCCCTTTATACTTTCATTTTCTATGTGCTAAGAAGTGTATTATTTAAAAAAAATTTTTTTAGTATTTTAATGGCAAAAAATGACTTAAAGACACTTTATTGACAGTTATTTTTTAAAATGCTCTTATTTTTAATTGTATAGTTTGTGTGACACCTACTCTTAAAAATTAAATTAGGGAAGCCTTGCATAAAGAAAAATTTGGTCTCATTCAAATAGTTAACTTATCTTACAGGCATTTTTTATTTCTAATCATTTAAATCAGAAATGTTTCAGTTTTTTAATTTCCCCAAGGAAGTTCAGATTGCTTTGTTAAGGTAGTCATTGTCTAGAAAATTTTTTTCTATTAATGTTGAACACACAATTAATTTTTAGACTTTGTTTCTCTAAGCATCTGACACCTTATTTATCTTGTTATTCATCCTAAAAGCTTATGGAATTCTAAAAATAGATTTATCTTGAATGCAGTGAAATCTTTATTTTCAAGGTAGTGTGCATTCATATTGATGGCTAGATAAGGATGGGTTCTTCTACTTTTCTTCCTATTTCACCTTTCTCATTGAATGTGACATAACTAGGTTTCCTAGAATATGAAATCATGACGAAAGATAATTATAAATATCATTTTAAAATTTATGGAAAACATTTCATCACGTTAAAATTTTCTCTGAGAGCTATTGGGCCAGATTTGTTGGATGGATTTGGCATGTTTTTGTGTCTTGGATAATTCTTAGGTTTGTGTTTTCAATAAGAGGCTTATATTTTGTATTAAAAATCACTTTACAAATTAGCTATAGTCATGTATTTGTAGCTACATTCAGAAGAGTGTGTGTGGTTCAAATTCCTCTTGTTACTGTATACAATGAAGGATTCCATTTCCCCCATACACAGTCATATTATTACCCCATGATTTATTTGGGTAGTGACTAGTGCCTATGCTTCAACTTGCTTTAACCTATTTAGGACATTGATTTTAAATATGAAATAGAGGTTTCATTTCTCTTAACTCTTTCAGGCCGGATACGCACACGACGCCAGAGCTCTGGGAGTTCAGTCAGTGTCACTACCACCCCTGATAACCGTGGCCGAAGCAGAGCTAAAGTGGTTTCACAGTCCCAGCGTAAGAAATGTTTTTTATTTTCCTCATATTCATAGTTTGATATTCAACATAATATTGATCATTCATTTTAGACTGAGGCAGGTTGATATCCTTTTAGCCATAATTAGATATATCAAAGAATCATTAATATAAAGGCTATAAGTTGGCTTAAAAGAAAGAATTGTAGTATTGCAACCTTCTATTTCTGTAAGAAATTTTATCCTAAGCACTCCCTTTTGTTTCTGTCACAGTTTTCAGGCCTGATCCCAAACCTCTTGAATTAATAATTATTTATGATTTGTAATGTAATTCAAAAAGGATTTTTTCTATTTTGGTAGGCATATTGTATGATGTGGTTAAAATATTTTTATAAGTTATTCTTTTCTGCTTAAATCTATATGTATTGGTCATAAGTAAATTCAATAAGCATTCATATATATAGGTGTGTTTTTATATATGTGTGTGTGTGTGTGTGTGTGTGTGTGTGTGTATCTCCTTTTCTCACATTTGCCCCCTGCCCCTCCTACCTTTCTCACTAGCCTGGCCTCCTGCTTTGCTTAGCATCAGCCTCCTTGGTTTTCATTGTTGCTTCTCTGTTTATGTCAAGCATGGGTGATTTAAGTCATCATTTGAGCCTAGGAAGTAGATGAGGTCCAAAGTAATTTTTAGATACATGTAGAATCTGTTTTGCATTTGCACCCATGTCCTAGATGTAAATACTAATAATTTGTTTCTTTCTTTGTATGTAGCCTGAATAGGTTATTCAGGAAGCATCTATTTAATACAGTAAACTTGAAATCAGAATGACCTGACTCCAAATCCTGCTGTAAATATTTAATTAACCATATGAATCCAGGCAAGTCATTGTACCTCTCTTAGTCTCAGGTTCCTTATCCTTTTTTGTTGCTTAGTATCTTCACTTGTGTTCAATTCTTTTTGATTGCATTTGAGGTTTTCATGGCAAAGATCCTGGAATAATTTGCCTTTTCCTTCTCTAATTGATTTTATAGATGAAGAAACTGGGACAAACAAGGTTAAATGACTTGCCACACAGCAAATATATTTCTGAGGCTAGATTTGAATGCAGGGCTTCTTAAACTCCAGGTCTGGTACTCAATCTTATCATGCCTCCCAGCTGCCCTTTCCTTATCTTTAGAATAGACATAATAATAGCATCTCACAGGATGGATATCTCAAATAAGATATAATTGTTAGATGATGATGATGACAATATTCTAGTCAAAATAGGGGGCAGAGTAAGATAAATTTTAGAAATTTCTTTAGAAAAGACATTTAGAAAATGTCTTTAGAAACGGGTAAAGTCAATTGAGAGGCTGCTAGTGCTTCTGCCATGTGATGACCCTGTGGAGCAAAGTTTTTCTGAACCTTGAAAAACCGAAAAGTTTTTATTTATATGGGTCATCTTTCAAACCAAGATGTTAATCATTTGATCTGGGAAACTTTGTACTTCACTCTTCATCAGAATTAAATAGCACAGTACATCTCCCATTCCCCCCCATCTATACCAGTTACCTCTTAGAATTCTGTCAGTGAGAGCTCCCTATACTCAAGAGTCTCTTAGGTCCCGTTCATTAGAAATGATGTGGAATTTAAACATGGTACTGTGTTTTTATAGTAATGATTGATTTTTGAAGATTGAGGGAGTTATAATAGAAAATTCACAAACATCTATTAACAGCAAAAGACTTCAATAAGACTACTTTGCTAAATGTGTTTGTAAATAAAGACTTTGGTGTTGTACCTAACAAATGCTGCATGGTGACCTTCTGTATCGTCTTATTGTCTTTTAATCCACTTTTTGCCTGTCCCTTGGTCTGCTCTCATAATCAAGGATCCAGATCTGCTAATCCTGCTGGTGGTAAGACATTTCTCTTGTTGCTTTTATGTGTCCTTGCCCATCCCAAATCCTTTGCATAATAGCCATGCATCCCTAGTGCCTTACATGATCTCTGTCTCCTCCCCCATCCCCCTTCTCTCTCAGTATTTCTCATAGTTTTCCAGTGTTTTTGAATTTGCAGTGGAAAATGATTTCCCCTCCTCTAAGATGTTTAAATATTTGGGTTGTATGTGGTGACACTTGGAACTCAAAAAAGATAACTGCTTGATAATGAGATAGACTATCATAACATCTTTTGTTCTTTGTAATGAAATTAAATTATGAAATGTATCAGTGTTTAAGATTATTCATTTTGATAATAAGTACCAAAAATAATTTACTTATGTGATAGTATTAGTTTCCTGCAGAGAGAAGTTTTTCTTTTCTTTTCTCTCTCTTTTTTTTGTTTGCTTTACTCTGTCTTATCATGCCAGAACCATGAAATCAGAAGTTTCTTGCCTCTTTTACCTAGGAATATGTTGGCTGCAAAAGTAAAATAATTTTTAAACTTCCATATTACAATGTCTCTTGAAATTTCTTCACTCTATTTCCTTTATAATAAACATTAATATGAAAAATATTGGGTTATAAAACAGGCAAATTACTCAACTTTTGTTTTGCTGTAGCAGCAGCCATTTTGTATTGTGCAGAACTATTTTAGACTTTGGGTTAATTTATTGAAAAAGGAAAAATGAAACTTTTATATATGACCTAGCCCCATATGGTGACTTTCATAAGTCATTGTTGGTTATTCATTTACTTAAAGTATTTCTATCTTGTTTTATTTTTTAGCTGGTAGCCGATCAAGCTCCCCAGGAAAACTGTTAGGAAGTTCATATGGTGGACTCACAGGAGGATCTGCCAGAGGCACACCTGTGCCCTCATCCTCAGATAAACGAAGCAAGATTCCAAGGAGTCAGGGATGTAGTCGAGAAACAAGTCCTAGCCGTTTGGGTGGACAAGGTAAGAATTTTCAGAAGTTATCTATCATCACTATTCTTCACAAAGACTGCCAACCTTGGTTAAAGATTCTCCCTCTCTCCCCTTTTTTTTCTTTTCTGAAAACAAGCTACACTGTTAAAAAGATTACTTTTATTTTGTGTCAATGAAGGATAATTGCATTAAATCCTGAGCTAAATGATAGTTAAGTCCTAATTTTTTTTTTTTTTTTTAGATTATCTCAAAATTTCCATTCTTTTGTAGCTTAAATAATGTATGCTGACCAAGGCAAAAGAATGCCACCAGTCTAGTGATATAATTTCATGTTTTATCTTTTCTTTTCAAAGAATTTTACTTTATAGTTCTTTTCAGACTTTTTTTTTCCGATTTAAAATTTGTTGAACACAAAACAAAATTAATATTTTCTACAGCAAGTTGTGTAAGTTGCAGAAGTATTTGATTTTAATCTTTCTTTAAAGCCTTTAGCATAAATTTTTTAAAAAACCTTTGATTATCAGATATAGAAAACAACTAGTTGGATGTTCTATTAAGGAACAGAATATTCCTCCAGTTGCAAATGTAGTGTGATATATTTTTGCTATATGTCTTTTTGACGTTGAATAGTTTCCTTTTGTTGTGTATAGACTTAAGAATTACCTAAGAAGAAACTTTTCTATTATAGTTTGTCACATTGCTTACTTTCACAAAAGTCTGGATGCTTTGTGTAGAATGTCTCATGAAATTGTTATATCAGATCTCATTCTTTTTCTTATATGCATAGGTATTTCCAATGTTGAAGCCTATTTTTAAATTAGAATACTTAATTTATAAATCTTGTAGTTTTTTTCCTCATTCTTCACTAGAAGTTAGTTGGAATTAACATTTAAACTGCACTTTAAAAATTATAAGGCATTAAAAATACCAACTAAAAAATGTAGTTTGTCAAGCAGCTCTTTAGTCTAAACAGTATCAACCGTGTTAACTGTTTTAAAATGTTGTTTGGGTGTTTATGTCGATAAAATTTGGGAGAAAATATATCTGAAATTATAATTGTATATATTTATATTTCAAATCTGTACCTGTTTTAAAATTCACGTGTTTTCAATATAGCTCTTTTCACATCTGGTCTTTTTTAAGTGCTTCAGATTTTGAAAACTATCTGTTTTCTTTTTTTTATTATTGTTTTTTTTATTTTTATTTTTTTCCCCTAGAACTTTTTTTAAATAGCTTTTTATTTACAAGATATATGCATGAGAAATTTTTCAGCACTGACAATTGCAAAACCTTTTGTTCCAATTTTTCCTCTTCTTCCTCCCCACCCTCTCCTCCACTATCTATTTTCATCAAGGTAAAGTGAGTATTACATTTTCAGGTCTCAGAGATCTTTTCTACAGTTAATTGATAAGAAATTTAAAGATTAGTTTGCAATTTGTAAGTTTCTTGTTTAATTTTTTAAAATTTATTTCAGTGATTTGAATTAATTTAATTTATATTTAAACCTTTGACATTCGCATTTTTTTATTTTAATTGAATAACTCCAGACATCTTGAAAAGAGTAACTAATTCTAGTTGTTTATTAATTATTGGTTTCAAAAGACTTCCAAAAGCAACTTCTCCAACATGTTAATGTTATAAATATTTTTGGTAGAAGTTGAGTTTCTATGCCTTGGGGCTAAACTGTTGTGCACAGTAAGCTCTCATTACTTGATGAACATTTATCCAAATTTCTGAGCATTTTGAATAATATGTCATTCAACCTCTTTTTATCTATAATACTGATAAACTCCTTGTATTTATATACATCCTACTTTCTAAATTCCTGAATCCTTAGTAAAGCAACTATTTTTATCTCATTTATTATAGTGACAGAAAATGCCCCAGTTTTACAAAATTTTGAATTATCACACAAGAAAAATAAAGATAATTAGGTAATACTAAAGTGCCCTCAGTTGCTAAAGCCTTCCTTGCTAGAGATGGCTTTTATATGTTTTGCCTTTATCTGTGTACATAGCTACCATTTCCTCCAAGTAGAATGTAAGCTCCTGGAGGGCAGGAAATGCTTTTTGTTTTGTTTTGTTTTGATGTGGTCTTTTTGTTTTTGCTTTTATTTATTTATTTATTTATTGGGGGTGGGGGTGGAGTTGTGTTTGTGTGTATTCCAGATGTCTATTCTGTGCCATGTACTAAGCTACTATGTGCTTATCATTTGGCTGAAATGAATATTTCTTATTATTACTACTTTTTTTTATTTTAGTATTTTTGAGGATAGAAGTTCCAGGTTGGCATTGCTATAATAATTATTTGAGTCTTTTTAAAAGCTTGTACATTGAATTATGTTTATATAATAAAACTGTTTTGCTATATACTTAATTACCTGTTGTATACAAAATACTGTTCTAGTCACCAAGGAATTTAGAAAATTTAAATACTACTGTCCTTATTCTTATGGAGCTTACAGTCTGATAGGATAAGATATAAACTCAGAATTCTGAGTTCATAGGAGACTTGCAAGATAATATAATATTTTAGGTCATTTTTTTGGAGCTCTTTCAACTGAAAAACAAAACAAAATAATTCTATTTATATGAATGTTGTAAAAGAAAATGCCATGAGTATTCATCTTCATTTAAATTATTGAATTCAAATGTAAAATATATATGTACATGTGTTTGTTTGTTTTTTTAAATAGTAGAGTAATGCCATTTAAGTGGAGAATATCTGTGGCAATTATTTCTAAAACTTATTTCATCAGTTAATTTTTTCACTTTGTTATTTTTTAAAATACTTTTTTATTTTTCTTGTTAAATTGTAAGACTACATTGGTGGCAGCTAAGTGGCGCAGTGGATAGAGCACCAGTCCTGAATTCATGAGTACATGAGTTCAAATCTGGTTTCAGACACTTAACAATACTGTGTTACTGTGTGCTGTGTGACTTTGGGCAAGTCACTTAGACCCAATTGCCTCAGCCAAAAAAAAAAAAAAAAGACTTCAAAATTCATACTTGATACTTGGATCACTTCTGATAAGCCATAATTCTGCATTTTAAGTGGTGCTTGACTTTATATTTTCTGGAAGGCAAAGATTTCTAAATGGTTTAATATGAATTCATATTGCAATTCTTATCACTTCAATTAAATATTCCTTAGTAATATTTACTTTATTTATTTTTAACTGCATTTTAAAATTGATGGAAAAATCAGAACATTTTTGTCACAACATGTTGTAACTAGAATTGGGTCCTCCATGCTTTTCTTTTTTGGTATAATCTTTGTTGAGGAGAAGGACATTGAACCTAAAATAGTAACTAACAAATGCAAAATGCAAGTTCTGTTGAAGCACTTAATAGAAATATTGAGAAAAAACGATGGAGTGAATGAAATGGTATTCTTTCAATTTTTTTATGTAAGTATCTAAAGAAGTAAAATCTGAAAAATATTTTCAGAAAATTCACATTACAAATAAGTATTTTTTTCATTACTGCTTTCTCTTTAATTTCAAATTTAATGAAATACAGAAAATATTCATGTCAGTATTTAACAAAAACATACAGTAACCATAATGTATTGGTACCCAATGTTGGCTCCTTCATTATATTTCTTGTTAAAGTACTTCGTATCCAGATGTAGTTTTATAAATGAGAATGTACTGTACTTCATTTTACCTTGTGCACTATCAAAATCATGATTTCATGTAAGGTAGAGACATATACATGTGTTTGTGAATTTACACATACATGTATGTATGTAATGTATACACGTATGTTTGTCCTTTCAGCATATTAAATGGAAAATTTCATGAAACTAAGAATTTGACCACATTTTTCACACTACACTCTCAAAAGTGACAAATGAGTTTAATATTTAATTATATTCCATTTTATAAATGCTCAATTTATATTGATGCTCAATAAAATAAACCCTTTAATCATCTGTAAACTCAAAAAAGTTGAGGCATTCTTTTTAATATGTTCTACTACTCCTTCCTTAAGATCAAAATATCATTCATATTTTATTCATGCAAGCATTGGCTCAGGAGAGAAGAAAAGAATATTCCCCATCATATTATGGATGCCAAAAGTACCTGTTGTCTGCTTCTTGTGATAATTAGTCTGGCGTAATATGCAAATATTTGTGGGAAATAAATGGGAGTCCATAAAAGAAAATGCTCTACCAGGAATATAATTATTTGAAAAGTTAATCAAGCTAAAAGATCAGCTGCAGCAGTAATTGTGTCATTGTGGCAATGATATTGTCCTGCTAAATGTTTTTGTTTTTTGAGGAAATCCTGGTTTGCTAGTCTTTATGTGGAGAACATAACAATACTTTACACATATTGTTTACCCTTAGGGAAAATCCTCAGGAGAAATTTATGATATGGAAAGATATTGTGTAACAACAGTCAGGGAGCCTAAAAGAAACTGATAGTACTTTTTTTTTTTAATCATTATTACATTACTATGTAGGACCTGAAAGAAAACAGTATTGCTTCTTCTAAAAAGCTTTTTTGTTTTGTGTCCTAGATAAAACTCTTTAAAATTTTTTAGGCATTTAATTTCATAGTAACTGTTTTTCCAAATCAAAAGGTTCTTTGGACTGTTATTTGGAATTCTTGAAATAATTTTTTTCTCTGTTATCTTTGTAGAAGAATAAAATATGAAATCAGGCAAAACTTTAGGTCAAAAAATTGTTGTTGACTAAAATAACTATCTGTTACAGTTCATTCTTCATTTTTCTTTACCCAAGTTTTCCATAATAACTTGGAAACCAACCTGAAACCTAGTTTTATTTCAAAGTATATGTGTTAAAAGAAGATAAGTTTGGGAGTTAGTTGCTGTGTTTTGTTTTATTTTTTGGTCAGTGCAGACCTGAGAGTTCTTTATTAGTGGCAAATTAGATTGCCTTGGAAACTTGAATTTGCTTTTTGCTTCTTGGTTGTCTTTATAAGTACCTCCATTCTTCTTGTTCATAAAACTTTCTCTTTATGATTTGGCCATCCAATGTATTTGCTCAGCTCTTTAAATATTGGGATAAAATACTGATAGAGAAAATCTGGTTCATTCTACATTGATGAAATAAAGTCCATTTGCAGAAACTCTTAGGTATAAGATACTATTCCTTGTATTACAATAGATAACTACCAAAACATTGGAATTTATGTTCAACAGCCAGCTTACCCCAAGGTAAGATGACAATATAGGCAAAGTTTAACTTTTCCTTTCCACACCAAATCCTCAACATTCAATAACCTTCTACAATCCCCTGATTGCTTGGGTCTTTTGTTGAGAGGACCTCATTTAGTAGAATCCTGTGGGTCTTTCTCTTTTTTTCTAACTCTTCCTATTAAAGATTTTCTGTTGGGTTTCTTATTCTTCAGGTAGCTGCTTTTGGCTAGCCTTTTCTTAGAAAGGATCTTAATTCATTTTAGGGCTAATAAGATTAATGGAAGACCATTCTTAAATAATTTAAAAGAACAAATTTCTACTATTTTAATTTAAGGAATCAATGTGCAGGCTACTGAAGAAATTTATCTTCTGGTTGGTAAAGTGAGGTATTGAAGATTACCTTATCTGCCTCCATGTAGAATTTGACCCTCTTATTCAGTCTTATTTAGTCAGATGACACATGATTCCCCATGGAATATCTTTTCCAGTTTTTGGCATAATAGATTTCTCTTTTCTTTGAGTTAAACCTGGAACCGAGCATCACTATTCTTTTTCTAATTCTATTGCTGGTTTACTAGGTGACTCTGGACTAATCTCTTAATGGCTCCCTGTAGTAATCCTTTCTTGCTTTTGAATTAGAAGATGAGTATAATACGAAATCTTATCAGTCAACGTTTATAATGATTGGATGTTTTCACATCAAAAGAGAGACCTGTGTTAAAAAGACACAAATATGCCTGCTGTAATCTCACTGAATTCCTATTCCATGGATCTTCACATAAACTGAGATATGTAGTGAAAAGTCTATTCTTAAGTCTTTCTTTTACATTATGTTCAAGTGTTTTTTAAGAATATTTTTCTTCAGACATGTTGTAGGAGGGTGAATAGCATTCTTAACTCTTTGATATCTTGAATTAAATAACTAACAAGTAGCTTTCTCTTTCCAAAGTTCATAGTACTATCTGAAGTAGTGCACAATTTCTTTGTATATCTCTCTGTGCCCTTTGTATATAAGAGAAAACATGTAACTAGGTTAACTTATCCTGTTACTTATAATGGGGACAAGTACATAAAGTTAAATAGCTAGGGATTTTACTTTTCTTTAATACTAAAAAAAAAAAAATATTAGTTGAATACTAATTCTTTGTGGAAAATAAATGTGCATGAAATCAATTGTCTTTGTTCTCTCACTTAATTCAGCAGTCATCAAAATTGGTTCCCTGACCACAGTTCATCTTCTAAAAATAGCTTTTTTTTTTTTCCTAAATTTAAATGTGAATTTAATTCTTATGACTTAAAAAAAAATGTAAGGAATTGTGAATAAATTTTAAACTCAAGCCCCCACATGGTCAGTTCAATCAGTAAGAAATCTCAACGTAAAGTATAGATGGGTCTGCAAAATTCACTCAAAAGGAAAGAGCTTTTGGGAGTGATAATTAACAATGTCATAATTACATTAATAGAATGTGACTTTTTTTGTGAGCTTTTCTGTCCTCATTAAACTTGTTCACCTTCTCTGAAACTCTCCATGCTGCATGCTAGCACGGAGCAGCCGTATCCCTCGACCCAGCATGAGTCAGGGGTGCAGCCGCGATACCAGCCGTGAGAGCAGCCGAGATACAAGCCCTGCTCGGGGCTTCCCTCCACTGGGTGAGTACATGTAGGCACTGAAATCTTTTAAAGCAGATGAGTCCCTGTTCCTGGTTCTGATTGCCTAGTCAAGATGCTCCTGCGTGGAATGACTTTTCTCTCCCTTCTTCTCCCTGTGATCCTTTCTTCTCTTCTTTCCTCTTCCTTGGTTTACCCTTTGTCCTCTGCATGCTTGACAACTTCTTTTTTCTTTGACTTTGACAACTTCTAATTTTCATGTATTAACTACAAATTACCACTAGCTAAGCTTATTTGTATGGGCTAAGATAGACTTTAACGGAGATGACTTGCTGACTTAAAAATTCATTTGCAGCATTGATACTTGGCAATTTTGAGATTCATGCCTCTAATGTTTAGGAATCAATTTGTAAATTTACTGGAATTTCATATGAACTGCCTTTTCTTAAACCTAATTTTGAGAAAGGGAAAAAAAGAATTGCAGCTGCTTTATCACTTAGAAAACCAAAGTTGTTCTTTATTAAAGGAGAAAGAATTTAAATGTAACAAAAAAAGGAGACACCAGTCATTATTTTGACAAAGAGTGCCATTTCAAAGATATTTTCTTTAAGTCTTGCTATTTCAAGTTGGAGAGGCTTGGTTTTAACCCCTTTAAATACATATCACCAACATATAACTTAATAATAGTTTTCTATGCTCAGTTTTTTCCTGAGTATGAATTTAAGATCCTGTCTCATGCCTCAGTTTGCTGTGAATTTCTAAGATAAAAATTCCTGGCAGTTCTGAGCTATATTGTTAGGTCAACAACTCAGATAAGGAACACAGTTGATCATGAAGGTTTCTTTCTTTGCCAATTCAGGTTGACTTTTATAGTTTAGTCATTATCTGGCTTTAGGAGAAAGAAGAGCACACAGGCATCTCCTTGACTGTTTCATGTAGGGGTTTTTAAGTCATTTAAGGTGTCTTAAATCAGGAATGTTTCTATATATTTAAAATTTTTTAGCATTTTGAAAGGTTAAAAGCAATATATAAATCAAAATATTAATATTGTAAATATGAAGAACAATACTTAACCAGTTCACAAAGACTCATCTTTGAAATGAAATAATAGAGCTCTGGACAGTAGATATTTCATCATTTGTAATGTTTTCATTGTATAATATATAAGTAAATAAAATAGGAAGTTATGTATAAAAGTAAAAATATGATTTTACAGTCTGCCTTTTCCTCGTAAGTTTGTAAATATCTGTTAAAGGTTCTTTCCTCCCTAATCCCTCTCTTCCCCCCTAATCCCTCTCTTCCCCCCACCACATCCCCCAGTCACTAATTTCTTACTTCATCCTTTCCCCTCTCCCCATAGGGCAATAGTTGGGAAATAGGATGGATTCTTATGAGCCAGTCATGTAATCATATTTTAGTGTCTTCATCACTCTTACCAGCCACACTATTTATTTCAGTCTTTGTATAGTGTATCAGGTTTTATAAAGGTAAAGTGACAAAACCACTACTATTATCAAATTGATTTTATTCCAGTGATAAGTTAGCCTAGTGAGAGGTGATATGCAGTATCATGTCAGATCACCATTATAAAATGTGAACACCCTTTGCTGATGCTTTGTTGTTCACGTGGTATACAATAGCTGATTGTTTAGCATGCCTGTGGTAATAGATTTTTCTCAGCAGTTTCAGCAGAAACAGTATACTAACATTTTCTGAATGAACTGATAGTTTTTCCTATAAAATTGAGGCTGTCCCTACATTTCCCCTCCTCCCCCTTTTTTTTTCATCCCTATCCTGCCAAATAGAAAATTTCCTATTAAAATTTAAAAAAAAAAAAAAAAAAAAAAGCTTCCAATTGGTTAGTTCAGATAAAATAATTTGATTTTCCCTTCTTTTCCCACTAGTCCTTCCTTTCCCATTCTGATATTCTTTGGGAGTTAATGTATGGATATAGTCATGGTATAACTTGTAGTTTATAGACCAGATCAGAGACCCTGAATATTTGAAGTCAATATTGGGCCTTTAGTTCTTGGTGACGTTCTTTGTGTTTCACTTCTACTATCCAAATAGAGATTGTCTTTATTTTCTTAATATGATGAGCTGCTTAAACTCTTGTTGGTTTAGGATGGTCCTGATGCTTGCAGAAGATAAGGGGAACCTGTCATTTTCCCCCTTTGTTTTTCTTAATGACTTTATGAAATAAAAGCAAGAGGACGTCATATTCTGGGTGGCATTTCTGTCTTGCACAGGCAATTTGAGGTTTTTCTTCTTAGCTAAAGTTTATAGATTTCTTTTCTGATAAATTATTTCCGTGAAATTGGTTCTCTTTGGTGGACCTTGCTATACTTTGCTTGTACAATGCCCTTTTCCCCCATCTCTAACTCAGATGAACATCATAAACTGTCTTTACCTTACATCTTATATGTGTAGTGATAAAATTCGTAGTTGTTGATAATAGTTTGCAGAATAATACCAAGACAAAAAAATGAAGCATAAATCAGTGGGTCTTATTTGTACTTCTTAAAAATCCATATTGCAGTTGATTTCAGGAGTAATTTTGGAACATTTTCATGGTATGATTCCAGCATTTGAGTACTTCATTAAGTGAGATTTAAGTACATTGAATGTGTGCTTAATGTAATTAAATACATTGCAATTTCAGAATATTATGTGTACAGTTTGGAATCTGGTATAAGGCAACTCAGATTTTTCAGTCTTAAGTAACTATTTACTGGAGTCAAGCATCTCATGTGGAAATTTTGCCTCTGTTGTAGTTTAGTGGATTGGTTATGACTCCCTTTTTTGTCTAAAATGTTAATTTCAGTTTTTTTTTTTTAAAAAGGAATATTTGTTTTTGATTTATAAGCACTGCTATTGAGTTTATCACAGTTATTTAGATTCAACTTTTTAAAGTCATTACTTGCCAATTTAATTTGCTTTACTATTATCTATTTCCTAGAAAGAAAGATCTTCTGAAAAGAAAATGTCAACAAGTAAATCATACTTTTTTGGTCTTACTGTCTTTTTAGTTAGTAACATGTTTTACCAGTATAAATATTTTATAAAATGTGACTTAACTTATTTAAAGCAGAATTTATAACAGTTTCACTTGATGCTATAAAATTAATTGACAAATCTGATAGAAATTAATGCATATAATAAGGAGCAATTAAAGGAGAGAAAATGGAACATGCTACAGTTTTATGATTATTAAAATTATGAATTTCATATTTATTATTATAATTTTTTCAAGAGACAGCATTGCCTAGTGAGTGGCAGAATGATCTTAAGGTCAATAAAACCTGGTTTAAGTCTTTGCTCTAACACCTACTTGCTGAGTGACTACTAGCAAGTCAGGTAACCTTGCAATACTCCGCTTAGTTCTCTGAAACTTAAATGATAAGTTGCCAAGTGAACATCAGTGGAGGTAGTTTGCATACTGAGAGTTCCATCCACTAATTAAAAACCAAGGTCCATCCCACCAAAAGAAAAGTGACTTATCAAACTTTGATCAAATATATGTTCAGTAACAGTTAACATTTAATAAAAACATTTATTTGAAAAGGTTTCTTTTTTTACATGAAAGAGAAATTTTTTTCTTCAGATGGATTTAATTTATTACTAATGTATGTTTTGCCATTAGTTATTATTGAATCGAATCAACCTGGAATTAACAAGTCAATCCTTCTATGTTGGGGGAGAGGAAAACATTTTTACAACAAAAATTTTTGTTGATCCATAAGATTTGTTAATCTTAGTCTTTGATCCTTTTGTTTTAAAATGATATTCATTATTGCCCCATCCAGAAAAATAGAAGGATTTGGATAGAGGCCCTTGTGATCATTTTGAAAAACATGGGGAAAATTTTATTCAAATCTGTGATTATGTTTTTTCCCTTCATTGCATTTTTGAATATACATTATTACAATTTTGGTTTTGGTGCATGGTTTCTTATGCCTAGTAGACCAATCAAATATATCTGCAAGCTGAGTCTATATTTCATTCTTTTGCTCTGTCACCATTGGGATTTAGATGGATTTTCTGAATCCCAGTATTCTCCAGTTAAGTGTTTCATATTTCCATAATGGCTGATGTAAACTTTGTGGAAGAAATATATGGAGTCTCTGATTTTGGCTGAAACATATCCAGGTTGGAACTCCTGAAAAATGCTTTTGTCATGCCTTGTATGTTTGATAGCTGTGTTTAAGAAATTACATGGAAGTTTGAGAGACCAATGTAGCTGTTCATTCATATTCAACATCCATTTCTTTTTGCAAGAAGATATGCCAGTGTTGGTAGTGGTCATATGCATTCCCTTTGGGCTGTGGCATTTTCTGTCTTGAGTACTTCTGTGTTAATCCTGTGGGTGTTGCCATTCCTTTTACCTGCAGCCTCTCGACGTCATTCCAGGTCCACTAGTGCTCTCTCCACTGCTGAATCTGTTGGGCAGTCAGGTGAACAAGTGCTAACTGCATGACTTGGCTTCTTCATACATTCTAGTTTTATGCCCATTTTAACATTTGCTTTCATCAGTGTCAGCTAGCACTTGGCATGTATGTACTTCATTTTTTTTAATGTGCTTTTTTGTTTTAAGTTGTCGAATGTTTATAGTTGTTTGTAGACCTTAGCTGCATTGTATCCAGTTTTACAATATCGGTTCTGTAATACTTTTCCTCATTTTAAAGATTAGGAAAACATTTACTCCTCTCCCTCAAAGATAATAACTAAAAATTCACTTATCTTCATTATCCTACACTAAAAATTTCAAGAGGGATGTTTGATAGAGATAAATGACCCGAAAAGGTTTTTGTAGCTCTTGTTTCTTGATTCCAAATAAAGTAGTGAATTATCATTACTAATTAATATCATTTTCAAAACTTCAAAAGTAGTTTCATTTAACTCCTGAATTATTTTGATTCCCCTATTTATTGCTTACACACATACATATATGTATGCCTAAAATAGTGGATTGCTTTTGAGAGTTAGATGAAAAATAAGATTAAGATTTAGCAGTTGGGGGGAATGTTACTTCTGTCCTGCAATCACTGACACTTCTAGGTCTATAGGGTTGTTTATTTAAATCTATCTATTAGCATCTCTTATTAAAACATCCTTGGTTGGACTCCAAAAGAAAAAGCACTATAATGTATCACTTTACCCCTCTTCAAAAATCATTTTGATACAGAAACACATTATCATAGACACTTAATCTGTTATAAGTAGATGTATCATTTGAGAATAGAAATGTTAAATATAAGCAAAAATTTACTAATTTGACTTTTGGCAGATAATAATAATAGAATAGTAAGTGAAGCATTTTATGATATAAAACCTAGGATTGTTACCCCCACACTTTTAATGAAGTAACTAGCATTTATATCCCTATTTCTTTAGCCTTTGAACATGGAAAAATTGGAAAGTGAGGCCTCCATTTTTAAAAATCCCTTCATCCTCTAAAGGGGTTCAGTGATTTCCTAAAGATTGAAGGCCAGGTGGAAATCAAAATTATCCATATCCATCTCTTTTAAAAATTGTATTCATAATAGGTTATTAATATTAGAAGGTAGTAAGTGTATATATTCTAGTTCAGTGAAAGTATAAATCCTAAAATTTTTTCTCAGTTATCACATAATCATTTCTTCCTTCTCCCATTTAAAATGTAAATAAGGCTACAATAAATGTCAAATGATACTGTCATTTTGTGTTTCAAAGCTGTATGCAGCTAGGAAGCACCATATATTTATATTAAATATTTCTATTTGAAAAATAAGGAGCATTCCTGGAACAGGATATGCTAGCATAAAGCCTCCTTAGGGTTTGATTTTTTTTTTTTAAAGCTGGGTTTTGTTTGCTATGGCAGATGTTTTATAAATTGCTTACAACTGAATTTCATTCTGTCATTCATAACCCCCCTTCCCACTATCTACCCTTTTTTAACGTAGCAAGATACTGATTTTAAAAGAGCTTTTAATGTTATATATGAAAATAGTCTAATCTTTGTTTAAAAGTTCTCACAAATTAAAGTTATTTTATACTTGTGATTCATATGGTTGTGGGCAGTTATTTCATTGCCTTCATTAAATTGCCTTTTAGATATAACATATTATTATATGTAATCAGAAAGTGTGTTAAAAAAGGGGATGGTGTAACATAAATTTTTTATTTTCTTTTAAGAATTCATGATTATATAACTTCTCTAGTAGCATTTAAGATTTTTTTTCCTTTATATGATGTCACAAATCAAGTTGGAAAAAGATTTAGATGTTTTTTCTTTTTATTTAAATAAAATATATGAGTCTTAAGTTATGCCTTAATTTAAAAATTAATAAGAGCAGGCACTTAAAATACACAATTTAAATTTTAAAGTATGACATTTCCCATTGTTAAGATTAGGTGACATAAAGACGCTATCTTCCCTTTCACATAAAAATGTTCATCTTTTAGGATGTTGTTAATGCAGATTAATTACTAAATAGTGAAAACATTTAATATTAGACTTATATTTCACGAGTTCTTTATAATAAAATTAAAATGAAACATTTTCACCATTGCATAAAATTCAATTATATTGTTAATTTCTATGTCTAATGCCATAAGTTCCATCCCATTATTGTTGGATTCTTTCAATTGATTTCACGGTTATAGTCATCTTTTAAAAAAAAGAAAGAAAGATAGAAAAGAAAAGCTATGGAGTTTGGATCTTTTTAAATCAAATTTCCTGGATTTTTTTCAGTTAGTCTTATACCTGTTCCTATGAAACACAGTGTTCATAAAGCCATATTTGAGGTAAAGTTAATATTGAAAGTTAGATGAACGAGATTTTTTTTGCTTTGTTTTTTATTTTGTTGTCCTTTATAGTAGAGTTATTGATTTTTCATATGGTTATTCACAAAAGGAAAATCTCCGATCTGTTTGCTGGATTTTTTGGTGAAGAAGTATACTTGGTGCATCCCAGTGTACCTTAAGCCATTCAGCAAAGCATCAGTTGAGGATTTACTGTGTAAAAGGCACAGTGCTAGGTCTGAAAAGCATCACAGCCCATTCCTCCAAGGAACTAACATCCTAATAAGCGGGATGAAATACAGACAAAAGAGAGGTCGTTTTCAGGAAACATTCTGTAGGAAGTGGCAGTTGACCTAGTCTGAATGAAGAGTATAGTTCAAAGGGCAAGAAGTATCTGTGCAAATAATTCAATCTAGCTGTGGGGAATGGTTACAGTAAGTGAACAGTGTAGGGGTGAGAGTCATATAACTGAACAGGAGACTGATTGGCATAAGCATAAAGTAATTGATGAGGTTGTAGCTTGAAGTTGGAAGGAACTTTAGAGTTCATCAAGCTCAACCTAAGGTTTTGCAGATGAAGAAACTGAAATTCTGTAAAGGTCAAATCATTGGGACAAAGACCCATGTTAAAAGTTGGGATTCAAATCCAGGCCTGAACTGGTACTCTTCTTGCCATATTACAGTGAAATAAAATTTGAAAGGTAGTTTCACACCAGATTATACCAAAGAACTCTTTTTCCTCCCCCATATTGGCAATAGCAATTAACTAGAACATTGAACAGAAAATGACATGTGACCACTCCTAATATAATAAACTATAAGAAAATTATTTTGGCATGTAGGTGAAGGATTGAGGTAGGAAAGTGGACCAGGGGACACAATGTACACCTAGACGCTTATTGCTGGCAGGATGATTCTAGAAGAGAGTAAAATGAAAAATGTTTTCAAGCTTTAAAACCTTTGTAACTAGGCAGATTATAGTGTTTTCAACAGAGATAAAGATAAAAGCAGTTTTAAGAAGGTGTAATAAGTTCAGTTTGGGGCATATTTAATTAAAGTGTAATGAGTGTTCGGTAGGCATTTGGCAATGTAATACTGGAGATTTGAATCATCTATACAGAGGTGATGAATGAAAGTATTTTAGAGTATGAGATCCGTGGAGCACAGAGTTGAACAAGAGGATAAGAAAACCTAGAACAGAATCTTGGGGAACAAGCACAATTAAGAGTCAGGAAGTAGAAGATGAACAAGTAGCAGTTTGAGAAGATAGGAGAAACAGGAAAAAGGTGTTACAGAAACAAAGATGGGAGAGAATAATGGAATATAAAGAATAAGAAAGTGTTAAACAGTGTCAGTCATTGAAGAAAGATGAAGAGGGCCTTAGGGCTGAGAAAATACCTTTGAATATTGACAGTTAACTTTTTAAGAATGTGAAAAAGGAAGTTTCTATAGTATGATAAGGGCAGATTTTTACATAGGCTGAGGTAAAGGGGGTGGTGAAGAAACAATAGGATTAGCAAATTCTAGGAAGGATAGTTTTAGAATAAGAGAAACTTTTAAGTATTCTTGTAAGCAGAGGAGGAGGAACAATAAAGCATGACAAATTATAGATAGACCTGAAAGTGAAATAAGTAGAGAATTAGTCTGTGAAATAAGGTTCCAGAAGAGTCAAAAGGGAGTAGAAATGAAGACCACAAGGGACTTAATATTACTGGTTTTGTCCAGTATTAATGAGCTTGATTAATACCCATAAAACAAGGACTACAATGAAACTCTTTACAGAGATCAATTTAGTCTACATCTCATTATTTTCTTTGCATTTATTACTATGGAATTGTCAATTTCTGAAGGTTTAAAATTGAATAGCAGGGCTCCCCAATCCTTCAGGTGAAGATAAATAGTTTAAAAGATTTGTAAAATCCAAACCTCCCCTCCACAATCTAAATAAACTGACCTCAAATTTTTCAGGGACAAAATATACATTTAGATACCAATTTTTCTAGTCATCATTTAAGAGAAAGTTGAAACATGGTAATTAAATTTGAGCAGTAATATAAAAATACCTTAATTTAGTTAAATTTGACAGTCAGTAGGGCTCTTCAGGACCCATGTCTAATTGCTGGGAAAGGCATGGTTGCCTTCTAGTAATTCAGAGGAAACGTGAATTAACTGAACAGAGTTGTTTTGCTTTTGTTTTCTGATAGATCGGTTTGGACTTGGGCAGCCGGGAAGGATGCCTGGTTCTGTCAATGCTATGCGAGTTCTAAGCACAAGTACAGATCTGGAAGCAGCTGTTGCTGATGCCTTGGTAAGAGAGACCATAAAGATTATACCAAGTGACCAGATGTTTCTTTTGGTCATATACATATTTTTTTTCTTTGCAGTTGATGCCAATAAGTGAGTTGATAGTTCAAATATATAAACTTGTATTTAGTATTTTTAAATTACTCTCATTGAAAAAGTATGCAAATCTTTACTGTAGATTTCTTTTTCTCTAACTTTACATCTCTGTACTTAGGCATTGATAAAAAGTGATCTGCTAGAAGTTAATAGGATTGGGTAATTCTTTGCTGCTTTCCTGGCCAGCCAGTGGAGGTTTGATGACATCGTGCTCCTAGGAGAAGAGTTGTTAGTTGTTTTTTTTTAACCTTTTATATCCCTAACACACCTTCAGTTTTTCTTTGCCTCTGCTATATTGCTCCATTTTCAGTCATGAGCAGAATTTTTGGCATGGTGTAAACGTAGTACATTAATAGGTACTCAGTCCCATTGCCTACTCTTGTGTGGCAAATACTGCATTGATCCCCTCACTTACTTCCACATAATTTTTATTTTTTCAAAAATGGTATTATGGAAAGGGATCTTAATATACTTTGGGAACAACTTAAACTAGATATTTTATCAGAGAATAGTAGAAACACTTAAAACATCTTTTTTAAAGAAAGAGAAACTTTAGAGAATTTTTTCTTTGTAATTTAAAGAACACATACTTGGTGAAATCCGTTTGGTATCAAATTGATTTTAAAAGACTCATTTCATCCAAGAGTAGAAGTCTCTTGCACATTCTAGTTTATGTGCTCAGCATTTGAAATAGATTTTTTTTTTTTAAGAGCCATCTTATTTCAAAATGTGTTGGTTTTTTTCCTCCTTTTATGTATGTGCTATTTTAAAAACTGTAATTTTTAATCAAGTCATATGGCTTATCCAATCCACATTTCACAGTGGACTGCTACTAGTGACCCAGATTTATTTCTTTAGATTTTTTTTTTCTTTTCTTTCATTCTTGTTTGATCTAGCCTCTCTGAAAACAAGCAGTTTGCAACTCTGATAATGCCTTCCTTGTAGGGGAAGGATTGCAAGGTCAGTTTTTATTCAGCAGTCTTGCATTTACAAAGACAGTTTTCTGGCAAGTGCTGGAAATGAGAAATTGCTCTAAAGATGCCTTTATTCCAGGAGTCAAGAATAGGAGCAGAATACTAGGAAATTGGTGCCTGATCCAAGTCAGAAGCTTTTGGACTCTATCCCCTATTTATTCTGAGATCCTAGGGGAAAGTTGAGGGGGGATGGGTGTGGTGAAGGGATAGTGAATAAAAGACATTAGAAAAACTTAGTTAAATGGACTTTTTGTGATGGAGGCTTGTTCTTACTCCCTTTAAAGAGTTTCCTAAGGGATAATCTGCAAAGTTGTGAGAGTCTGAATCAGATTTGAGAGATGCAGCTACGGCTTCATTTTACTTGAGTTTTTCACAGAATTCTACCTTCCAGCAGGCAAGAGCTGAAATCAGATCCTGAATGTGATGGCTCTCTGAGCTATATCTTTTTTTGGATGGCCAAACTAATTAATGTCTCAGAGAATCCTGTGTCAGAGGAGGAAAAAGCCACAAAGATGGTATAGGACTCTTCATGAATATAATTTTCTTACCATGGAAACAGACCATATACCAAGGAAGTTAAAATGTAAAAAATTAGATAAAATTATTTTAAAGAATTAATTTGGGGAGGGGGTTAGAGTTTTTGATAGTGGGAGATCTAGAAAGAAGGCATAGGACTAGTAGAGAATGCCATTTTGAAATCACTTTTGTTATTATTTGCTTGATTTAAAACACCTGCGCTGACCTGTGTTTTTTTTTTAATTTGCTAAAATACATTTTGCTGTACATTTTTGTTGCAAGAAGAGTCCCTACATATGCTTCTGACATAATTCTCTATGCTTTTTCCCCATCCTTCAATATTTTCCTGCCTACAGCTATTAGGAGACTCCAGGAGCAAGGTACCAGTGCTTTGTTGAGTTTTGTTTGTTTTTTGTTTTTTGTTTTTTTTAAGCTTTTTTTTTTTTTTTTTTTTCCAGTTGCAAGAATTTATAATTCTGGGATTGTTAAAAGGAAAGAAAAAAATCAATAGGAGCATACTTGTGAAAAATGTGATTTTTTTATTATCGTTATTTGAATATCAGTTGTAGTTGATGTATTTTTGTTTTAGCATTTTTCTAAAATACTGAACTCTGCTTGCAACTGTGATTAGTTTTTATGTATTAGCCTATTGCTTATTTATGCTTATGTCATCATTATCTCATGAACATGATGTTGTATTTCACATTTTAACATTTTACTTGTAACTTTACTTTTACAAGCCATATTGGTTAAATGATTAGTATTCATAATTCATTGGAAATTTCAGGTCAGAATCACTCATTTCTTCCCTCTCAAAGAAAATTTACATCTTATTGCAACATCTCCAAATATGTTACATGCTATATTATATAGTTTATAACTGTGGGATATTAAAGAACGTATTAGAAGTATCAGGAAACAAAGAATTGTTAAAAGATTTTCCTCAATATTGCAGAATTGGATTAGATAAATTCTTTATATTCTAGTAAGCCCACATAATTTAAGAAATCTTGAGACTGCATCCTGCTAAAATGTGCATAGTAATCCTAAGAGTCTTTGTGAAGATGGAATAGTGAAATATATTTTCCCACAAACCATGCATCATGTATCACATTTCACATTTTACTGCCTGAAAATATATTGTTATTCTTTTATACCAAAGAAGAGCTTTCCAACTTTTATTTTATAACCTATTAGCAGTAAAAGAATATAGTAACATATTTTCTCTGCTTTTCTTCTTTTGATGTGAAGCTGAATTTTGTTTAACTTAATATGCCATTCTCCTACTTAAAAACCTTCATCTCTTTTCTCAATCTTCACTTATTCTATCTGGGTTTTGGCAGAAAAAGCCAGTGAGGAGAAGATATGAACCATATGGGATGTATTCTGATGATGATGCTAACAGTGATGCATCAAGTGTTTGCTCTGAGCGTTCTTATGGCTCCAGAAATGGTGGAATTCCCCACTATCTACGACAAACTGAAGATGTAGCAGAAGTTCTAAACCACTGTGCTAGTTCAAACTGGTCTGAAAGAAAAGAAGGACTTCTTGGACTACAGAATTTACTGAAGAGCCAGAGAACACTTAGGTGAGTGTGGGAACTGTGACATGATAGGATTAGGTGGTCAAATGAATGATATAATGAGGTGTTCAGCTTTAAGGATGTGATTTTATTAAAATGAATATTTCTTGCACCAGTGTACATATCACATTTCATGCATTTGTAGAAGGATTCATGACTTGGGAGAAAGGCATTACTTGTTCAAATTTCTTCTATTTCCTCCAAACTTAAATTTGACTGATCCTGAGATAATACTGATGTCAGACCTCTATTCTGAGACCCTTTCCAATTTGTTAGAATCTGGACAAAGTTGTATATTGTATTATAGCTTGCAAGAATCATGTATAGGACTTAAGTGGAAGTTGTTTTACTTCTATAGTTTTAAAACATTATCTTTATTTCTGATTTGAAATGATGGATTTTTTTTTTTTCCTTTTGATAAAATGTTATTTTGGTTTGTATTCAAGAGGAGAAAACTGTTTAGGTTTTGTAAAATTAGTATCAAGTTTGGGACTCATTATTTTGGAAAGTTTCCCAGATTAATTCAAACAAGAGGCACATCAACTATTAGAATGGCATTATTCTTGATGAAATGTTTGAAATCATGTCTTTTATGATTGCTGCCATAGTGATATACCAGCTTGAGTACAATGTAGATCAAAACCAGTTTCTGAACCAATTCTTTAGAGATACTGTAGATTTAGTCTGTGCTTTGACATAGGATCCAACAAAGTTACATTATGGTAAGTCAATATTAAATATACAGAGGAGGTATTGACAATTTATTTCAGTTGTTTATCAACCTAAGACATGTTTCATAGGAAGGAAAATATTTCGTTTATATTCAGTAAGAGATTAGATTACGTGGGGGCATTGAGGCTGAGTATTTAATAGAACAATGAAGTCTTTGGAATTTATTACTTAAATTATTATGTGTGTTTCAGCGTATATTTCTTTAATATCTAACATCTCTCCCATTTTCTTAGAATAAGGAATCCATTGTTTTGAGAAAATTTGCTGTTAAGTTCTTTAAATAGGAATAGGCTTATTATTTAGATCCCTGTAGTAAACCTCCAAGACTTGTTTTATAAGCTTTAGCATCTTTTGTGACATACTATTTCCTACCATATTTACTTCAAGGGAATAAGTAAAATAGATTAGGCTGTGAGTGAAGTGCTCAAATCAAGGGATATAATACTGTTTAAAAGAGGGAAAATGATTATAAACTATTGTAACAAGAGAAATTTAAGAGTACTTAAAATCAAGTTTTGGCTTCAAATCTTGGCTTTGTATCTATGTAGTATTGTGATATTGAGAAATTAAAACTTTTATTGTATCTTTCTTGTCTAACAGGATCTCTTAATATTAACTTCTAGGATAAGTAATCACTTAATTACTCACATAATCACACATTACTGAGTATTTGCCATGAATCATAAGGTATAGAAAGAAGTAGGCAGCATAAATTTGGAAAATATTTCCAAGATTACTTGTAAATGAAATTTATAGTAATATGATTATATTACTTTAAAGAAGAAATCTTTAAAAAAAAGAAACTTCATGAAGCAAAGAGCATACTTAGTACAGAAGTTCTCTCTTCAGTTAGGTAGTTAGGTATTCCTCTGAAAGTGTTATCCAACTTTTTGCTATTAATTTCAGTAATGAGAAACTCATTACCTTACAAAGTAATGCATTTAATCTTTTAAATGGTGAAAACATGTTTTGCTAAAACATACAAATCCCAGCTGATTGCTTTTACTTTATTATTTTTAGTATGTTTTTAACTTTTGAATTCCAGTTTCTCTCTCCCTCACATCCTTCTCCCATCCATTGAAAAGACAAACAGTAAGATATAAATTATCAATATGAAATCATGCAAAACGTTCTCATATTAATCATATTTTGTTAAAAGCAAGAAAAATAAAGTGAGAAAATTATAGTTTGGTGTGCATTCAAGAATTCTTTAATTCTGTCTCTAGAAATATAGGGTATTTTTTTTTTTAATCATGAGGCCTTTGGAATTGCCTTGAATGATTACATTGGTCAGAATAGCCAAGTCTTTCACAATGATAACATTTTTTAAAAAATAATTATAACTTTTTATTGACAGAACATATGCCTGAGTAATTTTTTACAACATTATCCCTTGCACTCACTTCTGTTGTGACTTTTCCCCTCCCTGTCTCCACCCCTTCCCCCAGATGGCAAGCAATCCTATATATGTTAAATGTGTCACAGTATATCCTAGATAGAATTATGTGTGTGCAGAACCAAACAGTTCTCTTGTTGCACACGGAGAATTGGATTCTGAAGATAAAAATAACCCAGGAAGAAAAACAACAATGCAAGCAGTTTACATTCATTTCCCAGTATTCTTTCTTTGGGTGTAGCTGCTTCTGTCCATCCTTGATCAATTGAAACTGAGTTAGATCTGCTCTTTGTCGAAGAAATCCACTTCCATCAGAATACATCCTCATACAGTATCGTTGTTGAGGTATATAATGATCTCCTGGTTCTGCTCATTTCACTTAGCATCAGTTCATGTAAGTCTCTCCAAGCCTCTCTGTATTCATCCTGCTGGTCATTCCTTACAGAACAATAATATTCTATAACATTCATATACCACAATTTACCCAACCATTCTCCAATTGATGGGCATCTATTCATTTTTCCAATTTCTTGCCACTACAAACTGGGCTGCCACAAACATTTTGGCACATATAGGTTCCTTTCCCTTCTTTAGTATCTCTTTAGGGTATAAGCCCAGTAGTAGCACTGCTGGATCAAAGGGTATGCACAATTTGATAACTTTTTGGGCATAATTCCAGATTGCTCTCCAGAATGGTTGGATTCATTCACAACTCCACCAGCAATGCATCAGTGTCTCAGTTTTCCCACATCCCCTCCAACATTCATCATTATTTTTTTCTGTCATCTTAGCCAATCTGACAGGTGTGTGGTGGTATCTCATAGTTGTCTTAATTTGCATTTCTCTGATCAGTAGTGATTTGGAGCACCTTTTCATGTGATTGCATATAGTTTCAATTTTATCATCTGAAAATTGTCTGTTCATATCCTTTGACCATTTATCAATTGGAGAATGGCTTGATTTCTTATAAATTAGGGTCAATTCTCTATATATTTTGGAAATGAGGCCTTTATCAGAACCTTTAACTCACAATGATAACATTGCTGTTATCATGCATGGTGACCTCTCAGTTCTTCTCACTTTTCTTTGCATCAGTTCATAGAGGTCTTGCCAGGTTTTTCTGAAATCACCCTCCTTGTCATTTCTATCAGTCATATAACATAATTTGTTCATCCATCCCTCAAATGATGAAAATCTCAAATTTCCAATTCTTTGCCATCATGAAAAGAATTGCTATAAATATTTTTATATATTCTTTTCTTTTTCCTTTGATCTCTAGGATATAAATCTTGTAATGGTATTGCAATTTTATAAACTTTTGGCCTAGTTCCTAATTATTTTCCAGAATGGTTAGACCAATTTACTACTTAACTGCTGTTCATTAGTGTATCTATTTTCCCCTCATCCTTTCTAGCATTTAGCATTTTAGACAGATGTGAAGTGGCACCTCAGTATTGTTTTAATTTGCCTTTCTCTAATCAGTAGTAATTTTGATCTTTTTTTATCCCCGTAATCATAAATAGAATTGATTTCTTCATCTGAAAATTGCTTGTATACATCCTTTGACCATTTGTCAATTGTGGAATGATTTTTATTTTTTGAAATTTGAATCAGTATATGTTTGAAAAATAAGGACTTGATCAGAGAATCAGAGAAACTTGCTGTAAAATTTTGTCTGTTACAGATTTTAGCATGATGTAGATAACCTGATTATCTCTTTTAATTAGTTCTTTTTTCTTTTGCTTTGTCTGAGATCATTATTTCTACCCTATCATATTAGTTTATATTAGTTTAGACAATGCTTATTAGATTCTACTTTAAACCTTTATTTTAATTCTTTATATGTCTTTCTATTTCAAGTATGTCTCTTGTAAACAACCTATTGTTGGATTCTGATTTCTAATGGATTCTGCTATCTCTTTGTGTTTTATGGGTGATTTCAATACTATTTGCATTTATAATTATGATTACTATGTTGTTCCATTCATCGATTTCTTTCTATCTCTCCTTTTTATCCTTTCCCTCTTTAAAAGTCTATTTTGTTTCCAGTCACTGCCTCCCTTAATCTGTCCTCCCTTTTTATCATCTTCTCTCCACTTCTTTCTGCTATCCTTTTTTCCTGTTTCCCTATTGGGTAAGTTATATTTCTATACACAGCTGAATATATATGTATATTCTTCTCTCTTTGAAATAATTCCAATGAGAGTGAGGCTTTCAGTATTGTCCATATCCCCCTCCCCAAAATCCCTTCTAACGTAAAAGTGCTTTCTTAGACAATTCTTTTATATGAGGAAAATTTTCCCCATTTTAAAAAACTTTTAAAACTCCCTCTTAAAAAACAGTGGGGGAAAAAACCCTTTCATAATAGTGATTCATCTGTTTTTTAACTGTTTTGATTGTGGAATGTTTTGTTTTGTTTTGTTTTGTTTTGTTTTGTTTTGTTTTGTTTTGTTTTGTTTTGTTGTCCCAAATATTGAGCCAAACCTTTGCCTTACAATTTTTATCCACTGGTATATTATATCTTGGGCTACTGAGATCTCAAGTATTGATAACATCATCCATTAATGCTGACTGTCCCTAGCAGTTTTGTTTTCAGCTACAGGCTTAATAAAAGTATGCTGTGTCTTCATTCAAATAATTAATTAAAATATTGATAAACCCCTATGACTTACCACCAGGTACCCCACTTGAGGCTGAAGTTGATCCAATTGTCTCTACTTTTTGTGATTCAAACAGCTGTGAATCTTGAAAGTAGTAAGTTTTAGAATACATTTGCTTATTTATGAGCACATTATGGATAAATAATATTCTTTACAGAGAGTATTTTATTAAATGCCATATCGAATTCAAGATATACTATTTTTATTAAGCAAATAGGTAAAGCTAAAGGAACACAAGTATATTTGACTTCTTAATGAGCCAATGTTCACTTCTGGCCTTGATCCCGAATTGGATTTTCCACGTAGGTTAACATTTCAGAGTACCAGTGAAAGCCTTTTTGTCTGGGGCCAAGTTCCATCTTGTCTATAATGAAAAACCTCAAATGGTAAAGAGTATGTCTGTATAGGTTTGGTCAAATAGAAATTGAGTTTTGATGGCAGAGATATTCAGAATCAAGAGCTAAAACAATTGGAAGAGGAAAGGATCCTAGCAGTCCAAAACAATTGTAATTGACATAGATTCTGGTTCACTTCATTTGCCTTGAATGGTAACCATCTCATATGACAAATCACAGTTTTGTTTTAAAAACAGTGGAGGGGAAGGTTTAAAGAAGCAGCAAAAAATACATTAAAAAGAGGTGGCACAATAGATAGAGCATCAGCCCTGAAGTTCAAGAGGGCCTAAGTTCAAATATAGCCCCAAAAACTTAGCTGTGTGACCCTGGGCAAGACATTTAACTCCAATTGACTCAGCAAAAAAAAAAAAAAAAGTCTGTAATCGGTGCAATGTGCAGTATTTGTGAACTTCCCACCTATATAGAAGTGAATTCTAATATAACTTCTTTTAAGCCATGCTTTTTATCATAATTTTTCAATATTCACTTCTGATTTTATTGTGTGTATGTGTGATTCTTTCTGTTTGCATTGTTGTTTTAATCATCATATTTATTATTTTCTTTAGCTCTTCTTAATTCACTCTGCCTCATTTGTTGTAGTCTGTCATTTTTGGGGTTTTGCCTACCTCAGATTTGACACTTCTGATGTAGGTATTTTCATGTTTTGATGTTTTCAACATATTCATCATTTCTTAATGTACCATAATGTGCCATGATTTGTTTAGTTATTCCTGTCTTTTTTGTTTCTAATTCTTCATTAACACAAAAAGTGCTACTTTTTTTGTGTGTGTGAATGACTTCTCTGATAGTAAAAGCCTAGTTAATAAAACCTAGTGGTTAAGGGTATGGAAATTTTAGTCCTCTCTTTTCATATTTTCAAGGTGGTGGTGGTTGTTTTTAACAAAATGGTTATTACTTATTCATAGCTCCACTAACAATGCATGAATGTGCCTGTGGGAAACAAATTTATTAAAAAGCACAGCAATAGCTCCTAGTGATCATCAATTTTCTGCTCAAGTGTTGTTAATATTTTCTGCAATTTTGATAGTATTCAATTTCAGCCTGGAGTGATATTATTGTAGTTTTACTTTCATTATTTTCCCAAATACCACAGAACCAAGTATTTCTGATCCCTTCCAATGTATTAGAGAATAGATATATATATATATAAAGTATTTAAGAGGCTAAAAGATATACAGTAGCACTAAACTGAGACAGAGGCCTTTGTGAAGGATTGTCTAAGCTTAATGATGACTGTATCTGTGACTATAGGAATATCACTTACCCTCTCTGGGTCTTAGATTGTTTCTTTATTATTTCCACATAAAGAGGTTGAGTTAGATGACCAAAGCTCCTTTTCAGCTCCGTAAAAGTTCTGACATTTAGAGGAGAAATACCAATAAGTTTTGAATTTTGGTTCCTTTATGATCTGTGAAAACTGGTACTTGAAGTCACATATCACTTTGAACAGTGCATATCTGTTTTTTGCTTGTACCAGACTTCTCATTTTAGTGAACTATAATGACCTATCAGAATCCTTTAAATTCTTTTAACCCTCACTTTCAAGATAAGCTAGTATGAATTTTCTGACAAATCACATGCCAACAGAATTAGTACTATTGTTTTATAAATATCTTTTATGGCTGTCTCTGCTAATAATCAAAATTGGTATAACATAACTAAAATTCAGTTGCAGCAGGACCCATAAGTTTTCATTTTATCTAATGAGGTGGTAAATGAAGTCTTAATAGATAGCTACCATCCAAGTGCTTCAGGAGCCCTGAAAAAAGTCTTGTCTTCTTCAGAGGAATTATTAATATCTTTTTGAAATATTTTTGAAATGATAGTATTTTTGTGTGTAAATAATTATATTAATTCATATCAAATTTAGATGTCCTATATTACATATTGAAATTTTTAATGTTTTCAAGTAAGCTAAATATCTGCTCTTTAAAAAAAAAGGCAAGTTTTGTATATAAAACTTATCTTAAATTGAGACTCATCAACAACTGTGGGTTAAAGACTTTTTTACATATACAAGCAATTCAGAGAACAGCTTTAGTGAGCTTTAATGGATGTTTAATTCTAGTTTCATTTGTCTTTCTTTATTGTTTTTCTGCTAGTCGAGTTGAATTAAAAAGGCTATGTGAGATCTTCACTCGAATGTTTGCTGACCCTCACAGCAAGGTGAGTCTTGAGAACAGCCTGAGAGCTCTTCATGAGCATGTTCATGACACCTGAATTACTAGAAGTTTCTGAGATTGCAAAATCTAATGGGTGGGGAGCATTGAGTTTGTGGATGTAAATTGCTGTTATTGACAGCATTTATTTTCCCATTTTAAAAAATTTGGCATTTGTGATAGTTTCACTCTTTTAAGTGCCATAAAGCATATTCTTAAGAGTATTTGGGGTAGTGAAAATTTTTAGCTTTAAAAATTTTAGCTTGAGTAATTTTTTAGCTTAGAGTAAAAAAACATAAAATTCATAGAGTAAAAAAAAATTATAGTGATATAAATTAAATTTGTGATCATTATCTTTAACCACTATAATGTATTTATAAAAACCATGTTTGTCAGAATATAGATTTCAACATTATTAAAATATGGATTGTATAAAATTTGAATGCATTTTATATAGCCATATGTTTGCTTCAGTGTCTGCCCATTGTCTTGATTCAAATAAAATCAAATAAAATTCAATTAAAATATGATATTTGTGGAAAGGGAAAAAAATTTTATGCATATAAAACTCATGTTTGGACTCCATCTTTTTTTTTTCCCTTTCAAAAAATATTGTTTAGGGGTTTGCCTAATATTTAAACATGTATGTATGTGTGTGTATGTGTGTGTGTGTTCACATATATATTTAGTAAAATAACATATAGATAAAATTGAAGCCTGTAATTTTAGACATACTGAAGCACTAAGCAAATGTTCAGCCCCCTAAAACTAGTTGTATCTGATAGGAGTTTACATATCCAAAGGTTACAGCTAATAGGAACAAAAAAAAAGTCACAGTATTTAGTGTCTTGGAACATGAGGCTGGGAAGAGAGCTCAAAACAGGTTAAAATGCTAAACTAAGTGTATAGTGGACCCATACCAAGAATAACCCTTTCTCATCCCATGCATTTGAGACTAGACTCTGGATTTGTAGATGAAAGGAAGGTCCTCTTTACAGAATTTATTTGGAATCCCTAATTTAAATTTGTGCTATTGGTTTGAAGAGAAAGAGTAGGGGAACTGTAGGTTATTATTGGGGAGAGACAATAATAATAATTTTATATGTTATATGGCACCTATTATGTGCTAGGCATTATAGAATTCAAAGGATGAAATTTATTTAGATGCCCAATTGATTAATTTCTTTATATGGAAGATTGATTTTAGGACATACAAGGCAAACATTATCCAAAAGCATATGCTGCTCTTGAGCAAGGGAAGTTTCCCTAAGATGGGCATCTTAACATTAAGACACTCAGAATCTTAAATTTGAAGCAACAATTAAGAATATTTAGATCTGCTGGATTACCTGCTTTATATGAGAGTAAAATAGGGCTTTGATTTTCATTGATCACATTGATTTTTTGTTGTTGTTTTACAACTCTTTTTTTTAGTGACTATTTTAATTAGTTCTTTGGTCTCTTCCTAACAATTATTTAATATATTGGTTACTTAACGGTTACATTGGACATATCCCTGATTATTCAGGCTAAATGCAAATGCTGTGTCCTTTAGATTAATATAAAGCCAACTGTGACTAGTAATTGTTATGTTTGGTGTCACTACAGTTTATTTTTTTGTATACTGCACCAGGCTTATAAAAATGGAACCTGCAGTAACTAGAAAACTTGACTATTTAGTGTTGATAGCCCAACAGCACTATTCTTATTTTGGAGGAAATTACTAAAAGTTCTCCGTGCAGGGAAGCATCTTGAACTGTTAAAGGACTCTAGACTGTTTAGATGAGAGCAACTCTATTCATCATAATTCAGTCCTACTCAAAGCCAACCAGCTTGAAAATAAGTTACTCTCTAATAAATTAATCATGAAATCTTGAGTCACAAAGACTCTTGTCATAATAGAGACTAATAAAGGATTTCAAATAAAGCATAAGCATTTTAGAAGAACATTATCAGTAACAGCTTTAAGAGCCTTACTAGCACAATAAGATTTGCAAAATAGAGAATAAAGGGGTTACAGATGGTTCTGGAAATTGATGAAATTTCTGTCACCTATTCGCCTCTAGATTGCTGATTCAGAACCAGAATGTGATGCTAATGAAAGAAATTTGTTCCCATCAGATGGCTCTTGTACAGTGAGTTTATTGGGGGGAAGATTCTCAGTTTAGTTCCTATTTATTAGGTATTTTTATGGGATGAGAAACCATCCCAATGGCTGGGGCGCAATTCTTTCCCTGTAAACTTTTGTAAGAAATCCTCAGGATTGAATAGATGTTGTTATAAAATTAAACTGATATGTAGATATAATTGATCACTAGGGTGTTTCCTGTAGAGCAGTTTGCATCAGCAGGATATGAAGACAAATTGCTGCAGTTCTCCCTGTAGTTGGTTTAACAAAAATTCCAGTTTGGGCCCTTCTTTCACATTAGGTATTGCTAACATTTCCATATAATGAAAGAATGAAGTTGGGAATTTTATAATAATTAGAGTAAATCTTGATTAGAGAATCAAAGATGAGAAAATGAATAAATTAAATATTTAGAAGTTCTATGTTAATCAAGGCCTAAAAATGTTAGCAAATATGAGTGGATTTCCCTATGCCTAATTTATTAAATCCTAAAGTATTAATGCACTCACCAAAAGCTAAAATAAAATGAGAAACAAAATAGGATTATGAAAAGTGACCTAGAAATTTTCCACAATATCCCCTGCCTTTTGGCAAGATTTTATTTCTTAGTGCTCTATATTTTAAAGTCCTTTATTGAGGGATGAAAACTTTTATTGTAACACAGCAGACATTGCAAGCATATTTGTGTTTTGTTTTAAACTCTGCATCTTGGTACTATTAATTCATAATGTAGACTAACAAATGGTTTGTTTTGTTGCATGGCCTGCTGTGCGGTGGAATTCACAAAAGAGAGTAAGTCCTCCCCCTTTTTTCTTTTCTTTTCTTTTTTTTTTGGTGACATTGTGTAATGCTAGTGCTTATTGGAAATGTTAACCCAGTTAATTCGACTTTGACAGAATCACCTTATAAGTTTTTGTTGTTGTTGTTATCTGCTCTTTTTTCATTTTTTTTTTTTAATTCTCGACCTTTCAGCAAACTGGAAGTGGTATTAAGAATAAGAAATTATTAATTTTCAATTATGTATTCTTTGTAGGTTTTCAGCATGTTCTTGGAGACTCTAGTGGACTTTATAATAATCCATAAAGATGACTTGCAAGACTGGCTTTTTGTTCTTCTTACACAATTACTTAAGAAAATGGGAGCAGATTTACTTGGATCTGTACAAGCAAAAGTTCAAAAAGCTCTAGATGTAACAAGGTAAAAGTGTGGGGTCTGGAACAGTTTTATCTGTCTTTTGCTTGTTTTTGTATCCTCAATAGTTAGTATAGTGTTTGACACATAAGTGATTAATAAATGTTTATTGACTAAGAAGTATCATGTGGTCATTTCACAGCTACTTTTGTCTGTCCTTCATTCAGATTCTTACTTTCTATCTATATAACTACATCCATATCTGATTTCCTTCTCATATTTCAAACCATATGTACTACTATGTTTTTAGTAGTGCATATTTAACATGGATGTGAGTAAAGGATATACATGGTTTTTGGTTTGTTTTTGTTTGTTTGTTTTGCAAAAGTGAGAATCCAGAAAAGAAAAAGAAAGTAATGAGCTCAGTATTAGAAAAAATTCCATTCAGGTTTTTGTCTTCTCTTCCTCAAAACTTGAAGCAAGTAAATAAATAAATAGAGTCAAGATTCTGCACTCTGCCAAATTACTGTGCTTTTGACTGCATGATGTATGGGCTGTGAAGAGTATACTGATTAGCCTAGTGTATTGCAAGTCAGAAGAGAAGAGTTAAATATAATCTACTTGATTTCTGGGGGGAAATATTGCTTATAATCATTTATGTATGTTACTTTGTAGATTCTATCAGGTCACCCCACAATTTTTTCTATAAAACATTCCTGCCTCAGTTCTGCCTTGATTCTTTCCCAAATGTGTAAATGGGAATGAAATTCTCAAATCATATTGTAATATGACCCTCTTTATTCCTGTTTGGATGAATGAATATCTATAACCATTGCTCTCTGAATTTTACATTTACAGAAGGTTTTACTAGTTTTAGCCTTTCTCTCATAATAACCATGTAATATAGGTGGTATAGATATTTTTATCCCTATTTTATAGTTGAGAAAGTGAGGTTCAGAGGAGCAAAGTTTGACATAGTCACACAGGAAGTGGTCTAGTTGGATCTTGAACCTTGTTCTTCTAAATCCCAAGATTTCTTGTGTTTTCTTTTGTGTCATGTTGCCTTGCTCCTTTTGGGAGCATAATCAGAAATTCTTTAAAAAATTCTGGCTATACAAACAAATTATCTTCTAGAACTTGGTGTTTGCTGCAGATGTTTAATCCCGCTGTCAGCAAGGTGGGGCTAGATGGGCGAGTAAGAAAGAACTCGGGAACTAAAAGTAACCCCACACATTCTGGGTAAAATCTCTTTTCAGTTGTTACCTCCTCTGTTAATGGCTCACTGGTTGATATGTCATATTTGGTGTTAATTATGGTGTGGTGTTTTTTATACTTGTAGAATCACTACTGAATACTTGGCTCTTCTTTTGCAAAATTGGGAGTGGTAGTTGCTGAAGCAGGTTTGCAAAGAAAACCCAAGAAACCTCTTACCTAGCTTCAGCATTCTCAGCATTTTGTTAGCATCAAAATCATGGTGCTTCTAATATAAGGAAACTTTTATCAGATATTTGAGCCAGGAGGTCATCATCAAAAATGAAGCATAGACAATGCTTTTAAAACCATGATAAATTTTATTAATAGAAAGTAATTTTGATTATGCTTTGATAAGAAAATAGTATGTAGTAATATATGCATAGTACTTAGTACAGTTCCTGGCACATAGAAAGCACTCAATAAATGCTTATTCTCTCTTTCCATATATATCTCCAATCATGGTCCTTGATACTTTATAACTTCTACTTGAAAAATACCTATAGATCTAGTTTTATTATTTTTTTTTCATCTCTTGTCCACCAAAGCTTAAAAAAGCATTTCTCTTGAAAATTTAAAAAAAAAAAATTTTTTTTTTTTGCATTTGAATCAGAAGACTTCGTACAAATCAAAACTCTTCTACTTTTTAAAGACTTGATATAGGATAAATCACTTAACTATTCTGAACTACATCTTCTTCTAGTAAGAACTTGAAGGGGTTAGATCCAACGATCATCTCCTACTGTAGTCCCAACCATTGACCTGCCTGCTTGCTTTCAAGGGTTGTTTTGTGTTAATAAATAAAAATTCCTATTTTTAATGCCATACCTTTGTGGTTCAGTTAGTGGTCCCATCCTTGTCATACAAATGGAAAAAGTTATTTGACTCCTTCAGATTCTTGTGATTTCTTCAGTGTTGACATTCTGTCCCTTAATGCCAACCCCATCCCCATTAACTATATGAGGAGGAGTTGTTTGTAAGTTGCTGTGACTAAACTTCCCTTCTTACAGCAATAATTGATGGGCCTCTTTGAACTTGGCTTCTTTGTTCCTTTGACAGTAAGTAGGTAGGAGAGTCATGTGACCTGGGGCAAGTCACATTGTCTCTCTGGGCCTCAGTCTTCATCTGAAAATTGAGGAGTTTGAATTCTCTTACTTCTAGAGTCCCTTTTAAGCTTTAGGATTCTTTGATCTTCATGGATGTGTTCTAAGTTCTTTTCAGCTTGTGCTTATGATTTACAAGCATAATATGCAAGGATTAAGGAGTTTTTCTTCTCCTGCAAGAGGCATTGGAGTTAGTTAAGCAAGAGGTCTAGTGATTTACCTGAAAACGAAAGCATAGGAAAGTCTTTGTCCCCTAGAGCTTTAGATTTCTGGGTAGCAAAGCAGAGTATCTGACTTGGTTAAAAGTTGGCAGGCTTCCTTGGCCAAGTACTCCATTTTTGTAGTGGTTAAATAAAATAATAACAGAACATTAAGTAGTTATCAGGCCAGGACAAAGTGATCAGGCTTTGTCACAGGATCAGCCCAGACACAAAATAGGATGGGGTTAGAAGAAAAGGCTGATTCAAGAGGAGGCAATGTATAATTGAGACACAAGGTGAGGTTTCCACATCTAAAGCTGGGTCAGATAAACAGAGGCTAGAAGATAAACTGAGTAAAATATTATTATAGGAGAACTCAAGCCCTTCCATATCTCTTCCTTTATCTTTCCTGAGCTAACAGGTTATCTCTAGAATATTCTTTCATCTACTTCTATCTCCAACTAAGTTTTAACCAAATGGTCCATAGATATTCTTGAAATAATTTGTTGTGCAAATTTTGTTTTCCCTATGTCTATTTAGATAGAGTTGCACTGTATAGAACTAATTCATGACAGGACATTTTTGTTCTTTATTTTAAAAGTAAAAACCCTTTTATGTATCTGTCTAGGGATTCCTTTCCCTTTGATCAGCAGTTTAACATTTTGATGAGATTCATTGTGGATCAGACACAAACGCCAAACCTTAAGGTCAGTTGTTATATTTGTTATAAAATACATAAATATTTAGCTTTTATACATAACAATTACCTATAAATGATAATGTGTTTTCTATACTAATAAATTTATTGTGCAGTCTTTGGGGTAAAAGATATCAATAATAATATCAATAAAATTAAATGACCTTACATTTTGAAATAAAGACCCTTTTCATCATTTTATAGTTGATCAATTCTTTTTAAATCTCCCTAGATGATGTCACTGCACCAAATATGACTAGCAAAAAATTTTACTGTGAGTTCAGATTGTACACTTAGCATTTGCAACACTTGAATTTTACAGGTCAAGGTTGCAATTCTGAAATACATTGAGTCTCTGGCCAGGCAGATGGATCCAACAGACTTTGTAAACTCTAGCGAGACAAGGCTTGCTGTTTCAAGAATTATAACCTGGACAACAGAACCAAAGAGTTCAGATGTGAGAAAGGTATGTTTAAAAAAATAGCTAAAGTCTGTATATGAAGATACAAACTCTCCATAGGTATGTGTTTAAAAATGATCATTCAGTAAATTGCCATCATATTTTCTAAAAATCTCTTGAAGCCCAAAATACTGGTCTGAACTTCTATTCTTGTTCAGCAGCTGTCTCTCAGATATCTATTCCCAGTAGAAAAAATTCAGTTTTTCTAATTCATTGTTCAGTGTTTATTACATAATGAAACAAAGAGCCTTGCAATCAAGACAAGAAAGAAATCAAGCAATTATTTTCAATACAGAGAATATGTTTGTGTGTGTTTTAGTTTTTTTATTTTGGTTTTGTATCCTATATTTTTGAAAGTAGTATTCTAGTAATCTGGCCTCAAGTATCTGGTAGCAAAACCTATTGGTTAGTTTTATAGTAAAATATTGAAATGACCCCAAGAAGGAAAATTTATAATTATTTATCATAGTTGACATTACCAGATCTTTAATTGGGTCGAATGGAGGAGGAAAAGTTAATCTTAATCCTATGATAATATCTTAATTTTGTTAACTGAGTGCTTGTGGTTACAAGTTAGATTTGTTTGGGTTGTTTTGTAGGTCAAGCTACCTATAAAACTATAGGTTTTACAATTTTTTTACAACATGGGAACTTTTCATCCCAATACTTTTTTTTTAAGCCTAGTGTTTTCACATATCACCTGAAGTTTTTTGCTTTGTATCAAAGTGGGCTTCCTATGGGAAAGATTAGTTAAACTTTGCTGCTTTGCTAGCTTGATATTGATAGAACTGGCTTAGAGGTTTTTGAGCATAATCAAGAATTCTCTGTATTAATCCTTCTGGTAACTTTATTTTCAAATGAATTTGCCTCTAAAAGAGAATACTGATTAAATTGTGATTTGTGCATGCATACCTGAACAGTTGTGTCATTTCAGGAACCAAGTTTGTGAAGGGCTCCAAAGTAGTCCAGTTCTTTACAAATTGAAAGCTTTCATTTGTATTTCAAAAATATTGGGTTTTGTTTTGTTTCAGAGCTTAGAGTATTTTGGTCCTGAGACCTCATAGAAGTTAAGTGTTTCTTATATTCCTGAACTGGGCAATGAATGCCTACAAAATCTTCATAGAACCATCCTGTAAGCATTTCCATTATGCTGTAACATTCAGCTTCAGGGCTACATCAAAGATTAAATTAACTTTTTTACTTAAGACCAGAGCTAACCCAAAGTTAAAGTAATTAAAGGTACTCCCATGCCCTTTCTGTTTGCCCCAATTTTGGATATTCCCATTTTCCTTGTTGTATAGTACTTTGGGTCTTCTATAATTCTGCACAAGACCTTTCTACCATTTGTTTATAGGATGTAGATTTTAACTATTTCAGTATCTCATTATGGCTTATTTTTACACTTAGGTTGCTCATATTTGAAAATTACATGATAGTCTAGGCATGGTGTGGTGTAAATCAACATTGCCTAACTCTTTAGCTTGTTAATGGAAAATTGCTTTGTGACTTATTTTTTAAATATGAATGTGTTTCTCAATTACAATCAGAATTATAAATAGAGTTAGACAAAGGGACAATGTGATATTCATAATGTGACTGATATTTTCTAATGCCCCAACTGATTTAATATCATCAAAAATATTTTATTTCTGTTCATAGGCGACAGTTATGTAGCTCTTTTACAAAGAGCTTGATAGGGCTATTTCATGGGTAAAATAGGAAAAATCTATATTTTGTATTGTAGTTCAGATGAGGAAGTTTAAAGCTTAAGTAACTTAACTAATAAATTCAGAGGTAGGAATCAAAGTGAGGTTTTTCCTGCCTATATTTAGTTTATGAATATAAAAATTATGGATGAAAATTTTTAAAAAATATTCTTAAAATTAGTGTCATACTAATAGAAACATAATGTAATTCATTATGTAGAAACTTTCAATTTTTAAATTTGCTCTGAGCATTAGTTGCTAGATTTGGTTAGCCTTCATTATAAGGGAATCCTTATTTGTCAGTTTATATGTTTAAAAAAATACCAAGGAAGGAAATTTGAACTGGTAATTGGTAAATAACAAATCAGGGTAACTGGATTTTAATCCTAGTACTACCACTTATCTATTGCTTGACCACAGGGAAGTGGTTTTTTTTTTTTTTAATTTTTTAATAACTTTTTATTGATAGAACGCATGCCAGGGTAATTTTTTACAGCATTATCCCTTGCATTCACTTCTGTTCCGATTTTTCCCCTCCCTCCCTCCACCCCTTCCCCCAGATGGCAAGAGTCCTTTACATGTTGAATGGGTTGCAGTATATCCTAGATACAATATATGTGTGCAGAACCGAACAGTTTTCTTGTTGCACAGGGAGAATTGAATTCAGAAGGTATAAATAACCTGGGAAGAAAAACAAAAATGTAAGCAGTTTATATTCATTTCCCAGTGTTCTTTCTCTGGGTGTAGCTGCTTCTGTCCATCTTTGATCAATTAAGGCTCTCTTTATCGAAGAGGTCCACTTCCATCAGAATACATCCTCAAACACACAGGGAAGTTTTTTAACCTCTTTACACATATTTCCTTATTTGTAAAAAAGGTTATGATAATGACATTTTCCTATGTGTATCAGCACATATAGTGCTCTCTCTATACATTATTTTAATTTGATCTTAAAAATAATTCTGACTTAGAGTGTGCAAATAGTATTCTCATTTTCCAGATGCTAAAACTGAAGTTTAGAAAACTTACATGACATACTCTCAATTAGTCAAGTGGGAAAGTGAGATTTTGCACACCTCTTTTGAGTCCATGCCCATTACTTTTTGCAATTCATTTTAATTTCCTAAAGGATAATACCACTTAGCCAATATATTTAGGGGGTTGCAGTAAAGATCGTTTGAAATAATAGAAACAGAAAATGCTTTGGAAAATAAAACATGTTTTACTTTTTAATTGTAGTGTTAATGGGGATGGGTAGTGGTGATTATTCTTAGAATTGAAAGGTGAGAATAATTTCTATAATATGCTCTTGTGTCACAGTCTCCAGGAAATGATAGTTCTTGATGCTTCAAAAAAGTCAGTGGCTCAGCAGTGTCCTTATCACCATGGATGGAAGTAACACTAAAATTGTAACAGAAATAATTAGGTGCCATTTGGACTAGACAGGGAATGTGATCCTAGTTCTGAGCCTAAAAGAGTTAAATTTTGGTGTTTTTTTTTTTTTTTTGGAAAAGGTCACAGTTGGTTTAATATTTTCATGGTGTTTTTTTTTTTTTTTTTTTTTCCTCCCTGCAAAGCAAGTAATTAAATTGTCATGGCAAGAAAAACAAGTGCACACTTTGTTCTGAGAACATCAAGAACAAGAAAATTGTTGTGGTTACAATACTGACTCATGAATTTGTTACTGAAACCTCGTGCTGTACCTTAGTGTTTTGCTTACCACAGCTGCTTAAAAGTCAGAAAATAATTTTATTTGATTACTTTAGTTAGTCACTCGTGCAAAATTATAATTGAGGTAAATTCAAGTTTTTTTCTAAAGACTATCAAGAACAATTAAATTTTTATTAAATAAATGAGCTAAGGTATTATTCAGTTACCAATGTTTGGAGTATACTCATTCTTGGGTGGATATATATAGACTATCTAATGCATTTATAACTGCACTCATAGAGTAGATATCAGACTACCTACACACCTCCACCCCTGATTTCCATATTTAAAAGTACTGACTATAGGTAGACAAAAATAAAATAATACCTGAATTCAAGTAGTTAATATCTATTAGAAATACAACATGTACACATAAAAATTAATCTTGCTTGTAGAGTTGTGGACATCAAGCCAGTTTTTAAATGAGTATAGATGAAGTATAACTATATTTTATATGTAGTATCAAATATACCTTTGGCTTGAGTTTCATACAGTTATTACATTCATTTTGAATACCAAATATTATTAACTTTTGAATTATCTACTATTTTATATTATCAGTACCATTATTCTATTAGTGTGAGTCATCTGGAATTAGTTAATGAACTAATTGAGTGATTACCTCAAACAATTTATATAAAATAGCTATTGTCTAGCTCCCCCAGGGAGTTTAGAGTCCACTATGGTAGACAAGAAAACTAGAGGAGAAGCTGTGTCCATAAAACAGAACAATAGAAGACAACTAACAAAGACAAATGTCAGACCCTAGGATTTAGCTGTAAGAGCTATAGGCAAAGTTTTTGGAAGAGAATCTGTAGTTGATCTTGATAGATGAATAGAGATCCTTCTAGATGATTAAAAAGACATTCAGTAGACAGAAAGTACGGATTTTTGAAAATTATTCCAATATAAAATTAGTTACTTTCAGCCTTATTTGCAGTATTCTATTTATGTAGTTGATCCTGTATATATTATTTGAACATTTTGCTTTATGTCCATAGGAAATTTCAAAGAAAACTTTTGCCGATTTAACTATACCATTGGGTACAACAAATAGTGAAATTCTTTTCAAGTTCTCAAACATCAAACCTTAATTTTTTTCCCAGTTTTAAGAAGTGGAAGAAAAATGAGAGAACTACCTAATCTAGTCATCAAAAATGTAATATGTGTTAAAAGCTGGGGATATAGGAAAAGGCAGAAATAATCTCTGCTCTTAAGGAGCTCCAAGTCTGCTGGGGGAAACTGATGGGGTCGAGGTAGCAATATCTAGTTCAAAATAAACTTGTGATAAATTGATAATGGTCATTCTCTTTGCCAAAAGGAAGGTTTGTTTAGGAGAATATTTTACAAACAAAAATAAAAGATAAAATAGGCACCATGAGTGGCAAATGTGAAATAGTGTTGGAAAAACATAGAGTTTATAAAGAAAAAGACAAGTTCCCTTGAGGAACTCACAGTTAACCAAGAGAAAAGAAGTACTTTATGAGGTGAACGAGAACCATTGACTGACAGGTTAGAATGACCAGAGTTAGCTAGAGTAAGGAGAGAGAGGTGTCATTAAAAGGAAGACACTATGAGAGAAAGAAAAAAAAGTACTTCATAGTGGGCTTAGTCCTGAAGAGAAATTGGCAAAAATGGTCATCATGAACATATCTTTTATAGGGAAAATATAGCCTTGGGAGATTCTCAGTTGCAAAGGCAGAAACTCAAGAAAGTATAGGTCAGAGAGCTAAATGATCTGCACCTGACAAACCAAATCCCATATCTTTCTAAAGATATGCCAATCAAAATGGTCTGGGAAAGCTAACTTCCTTTTTATATACAGTTATGGTTGAGAGTTCACATTATGATTGTCTTAACTTAAAGTAATAAGACAGTTTGGGAAAACTAAGTTCCATCAAGATTGTCTCAGAGGTTGTTTGTTGTGAGTGTCTTTAAAAATGTTAACTATTTTGAGGATCATATGCATGAATTAACAGGTGACTCTGACTTCACATTATTCCATATGAACTGGATTTGGCTGTTCACATCAAAACAACATGTAAATAACTATAAACAAGGCATATTGGTAAATTAGAGATAATCTCAGCAGGTATTAGCATTAAGTGGAATCTGAAAAGACTTCTTGGAGAAATTAAATTTTCACTGAGATTTGAAGGAATCCAGAAAACAAAGAAGACAGATGGCTATAAAAATGCTTCAGTCAGGTGATGGATCATCTTGTGTAAGAAACAACAAAGAGGCCAGTGTCATTTAATCCCAGACTATATGGAAAGGGAAGTAAAGGATAATAAGATTAGAAAAGTTGGAAGAGGCCAGATTGTGAAAAGCTATGACTGCCAAACAGGATTTTATATCTGATCACAGAAGTAATTGAGAGTTGCTGGAATTAGTAAAACTCCAATTTATTATTGAAGGGGAGAGGATGACATGGTTAAACCTACACTTTAGGAAGAGTGGATAATGAATTGAATGAGGGGAGAGCCTTGCAGCAAAAAAGAAAAACCACCAGAATGTTCTAATAGTCTAGGTGTGAGAGCATGATAGCCTGTACCAAGACAGTGGTGTGTCAGTGGAAAGACGGGAACATCTAAAAGAGATGCTATGAGCATAGAAATACCAAGATTTATCTACTGATTGAGGGTAAAGGATGAGAGAGTGAGAAGTCAAGGATAAGTCCTAGGTTGTGAGCTTGTATGTCTGGGAGGATAGTGGTACCCTCGACAGCAATAGGTAATTAAGGTGATTTGAGGAAAATATTAATGAATTCTGGTTTGAACATATTGATTTTATCCATTTTTACATGTCCAGTAGGTTGATGATGTGGAAGTTAGAAGAGAGGTTAGGCTGAATAAATAGATGTGAAGGTCATCATCTTCATAGAGACTGATAATTAAATCCATTAAAGCTGATGAGATCACCAAGGAAAAAAGGACAGAGAGAGAAGAAAAGAGGACCGAGGATAGTACCAGCATTTTGTAGTTTGGACCTGAATAAAAGATGCCATCAAAGAAGATCAAGGAGAACCAGGAGAGGGCCATACCCAAAAAAACCTAGGTTGAAGAGAATATCAGGGATAAGAGAAGCATCAAAAGCTAAGGTAAGGTCAGGGAGTATTAAGGATTGGAGAAAAGGCTCCCATCATTGGTAACATTGAAGAGTCCAAAGTTTCTCATTTTACAGATTAGAAAAACCAAGATAGTCCATGTTTACATATGTAATTACTGGTAGTTAGGATTAGGGATGAGCTTTCTGGACTTCACATACCAAACTCTTTGTACCCTGTCATGCTGCCTCATGAAGAGCTAGCACCTTAGTCTTCTGATTTTTGAGTTTCTTGATGTCTCATACAGTTTTAGAAGCTGAAAGTATACTTTATATTTCTTTGAACACTTTGGCCTTTTCCTTCATGTCTCTCATATACTGTACCACGTGCATCTGTTAGCTATAGTAAATGGAAATTTAACTGAGGACTTAGGTTGCTTCTTTTTATCTTCTCATTTTCCAATTCTGTATTTCTTTTCATTTGGCTGTTTGTTCATATTTATGGTCTAGATCTATGATTTTTATCTGTATAAAGAACTGCCTAGGTGGAATCTCTCCACCATTGTCAAGCAATAATTCATCTAATTTATAATCTGTGAAAATTGTCTGTGACACTAAGAAATTAAGTGATTTGCCTTTGATTGTACAGCTACTATGTGTCAGATTCCAGATTTATATCCAGATATTCTTACTGCAAGATTCTCTAGCCAATGTACCACACTGCTTATCATACATACATGATATCCTGTGCAAATCATAGGCAATTAATGTTTGGGGGAAGAACTTTAGAAGCAATCTCATTTCATTTCAGAAATATTTTCTACAATGTTTCTCTCAGGTGATAACGTAAGGTTTTTGATAGCAAAGCTGTTTTGTTTCATCTTTGTACCTCAGAGTTTAGCACAGTGGTTAGCACAATCATTCAGTAAATGATTATTGAATCAGAATATATTAGTCATACAACCTCTTTCTATCCTGGCCTTCTAGTCAATAGATCTGCAGCTCTATAGCTCTCTACAGTTTAGTTTCTATATGATATTGGGTAAGTGATTGAGCCTGTTTGGTCTATTTCCCTTATCAAAAAGTTTGATCAAAGAGTTTGACCAAATGACTTTCTAAACTTTAAGTCTTACTACTTTGTGTCAGATGCAAATTTGATAAGACATTATCTATGTCTTTTCTTTAGTTTGACATATTTAATTAATTTACATACTTTGTGTATATTTATCTGTCTAGTTATTTATTGATCTATCTGTATTATCTGTCATAAAACTCTCCATCCTATCAAAAAAGATCCAATGCCTTGCTACAATTTCAGTAGTCCATGTCTGAACTATTCTTTTATCTGTGAGTTTCCTCAATCTTTCTAAAACAGAATTTATTCTGCCTTATTATTAGTTATGACCTCTTGCACTAATAATATAAATGCCATTTTAGGGATTGAAAGATTATGTGATTTTTCTTTTTCTGTTTTTTTTAGACAAAACATGCAAACCAGTTTTTTGTTGTTATTGTTGTTTTTTGTTTTTGTTTCTGTTTTCTTAATTTGATTGCTTTTCTTGATCATATGCTGACTCAATGGTTGGAGGAAATGACTAGGAGTAGATGATGGAATTCTGAAATTTAAGAATCACAATGGCTTATTGTTATATGAGTGATCAAGAATTAGCTAAATAAATCTTAGAAAAGAACATCTTGTACTTGTCTATTATTGCTTTAGTTTCTAAAGAAGGCGATCTTATGTAATGAATCTTGACCCACCAGTAAAGTATATAACACATGGATTTGGGCCAGCAATACTAGATGTGGTCAAATGTTTTAAGTCAGATCTGAGAAGATTAACTGATTTATTTTTGGTATGTATTGTGGCATCTTTTTTGCACAGTAGTCTTCCTGACATCCCATTTATGTGACTTTGATATCTAAAAGCATTTTACTTTTTGTTGTTGTTGTTGTTGTTTGTTTGTTTGTTTTGTACATTGAAAAGAGCAGAGAATCTGGGTTTAAATTCTGGCTTCTTACATGTATTACCTAGGTCGAGTCACAGAACCCCTTTGTGAGCTTCAGTTTTCTTAAATATAAGATGAGGGGGTTGACCTAGATGACCTCTTAAGGTCCTTCATAAGTTTCATACCAAATCTATGAACTACAGAATCTTACTTTTTTTTTTTTAAATGATTTTTATGAGGAAAGAAAACTTTAAATAAAGTCCCTATCCTTTTCCTTCAGAATTACTTTTTCTCATTTAAAATCTCTATGGGCTTAGACAAAATCTTTTAATGCCTTAGAAGGAACCTTTCAACTCTTAAATTTAGAACTCCCCACCTCCCATCCCTAACACATTTTCTTTACATACCCTGTCTTATCTAAAGAAACTAGACTAGGGGTCTTTGGGTTTGTCAAATACTAGATTATTTTGTTTGTCATTGACTATTTTGTTCTGTGAACTTAACCTATTCCACTGATTAACTTCTCTGTTTCTCAGCCAGTACCAAATGGTTTTGATAACCACATGTCTGCTAGCTTTTAAAAAGTCATACTTAGAAATAAAATGATTTAATCAATGTTTCTGTCATTCGTTAATTTGTCTAGCCATTCACTCAGTAGTAACTGTTTCTTTCTTCAGGAATTTGGATTAAATGATTTGTCCAGGGTCATACAGTTAGGAGGTGTCTGAGGCTGGATTTGAGCCCAGGTCCTTCTGATTCCAGAGTGGATATCCTATCCACTGTATCCCTTGAAACTGATTATTTGCAAGATTGGTTTAAAACTTTTTCCTCTTGATACCACTGAAACATAAAGAGAATGTATAGATTTGATTCTCTCCAAAGAACATTAGCATTAAGTCTCTATCTTTGATAGATCAAGATCTCTTCCTACTCACTGTTCTCTTTTCTTCGTCTAAAAAAAATCACTAGTAATTCCTGATTGGCTTACTGAATTAATTAACTGAGACTAAAGGCTTTAAATAATGATTGCTTCATTGAGGTTCCAGAATCCCAGATTTCTGAATTCCTTAGGAACTGAAAAAGAGTCCTTTTAAAGTAGCAATTACTGCTATTGGATATAGATAGGTACAGATGATCATAACATGGACATTTGATCACTCTGTCCTTTTGTCTTTGTTTACTATGTATGAAAGAAAATTGATTTACTAAATCAAATTTTTTTTATTTTTTTATTTTTTATTATAAGCAATAAAATTAGTTTGCTTAGAATTAAAAGGTAAATCTTAGAATGGGTGATGAAATAAGTCCTTTATTAAAGTGAGAGATAGTGATAAGAGAGTATTTCATAAAGTCATTAGCTGAGATCTCTTTATTATTTGGTTTTAACTTTTTCTTTGTTATAAGAGGGGGTTCAGTTAGAGGGTGCATATAAGGAGATGACTGGCTAGATAAACAAAGTAGTATTTTTAAGTAGTGGTACTTTAAAAATCAAAAATAGTAATTTTTTTTTAAATTACGCAAAAATTGCAGGAGGGAGAAATAAAGGTTAGTTATTAGCTATTTGTAGAACTACTTTGTAAATAAATGATTCAAGTATTAAGTGGACTAATTATATATTTTCTATTTCTATATATTCTATATATCTTCTATATCCCATTTTTATATATCAGAAGTATTCTTTATAATTTAATGTAATAAAAATGCACATCTTTATATTTTTAATCTCTTCCAAAGAGATACTAATTTTCTCCATTTAAAGTGAATTAGTAGCACTTTTGTATAATGAGAAATTTCTGAGACTGAGATCACAATAAATACATAAACTTATTCTAAATATTTTCCATTATCAGCACTTTCTATAGTAGACATTATTTGTAAGACATCATTTTTTAAAGTCCATTTCATCATATTTGTTGACTTTTGTAGCCTTTTGACAATAGAACATTTTTTAAGACCAAAAAAAGCAACAAGGAAAGTAACATCCTCAAAGTTTAACTGATTTATTATCTCTTCTTTGGGAATAATGAGAGAGATTTGGAAGTAATTCACAGTCTTTTCTTGAGCTCCTGATAATCCACTTATTCATATCATAATCCCCTTTTTGCCTCAGGAGATTGTTTTCAGGAGTTATGATCGTCCAACTCAATCCCTCCTCCCCTTCAAAAAATATCATCCCTTGATCTATGCTTATATATCTTTCTCTAAGCTTAGCTTGATGAATGTTCATTTTATCACCTATCCTTCCTTCATAATTTTTCCAGTTTAGGTTAAAGCCTGTTAGAACTTTTGCTCTACTTAAAAGTATCCTCAACAATCTAGAATTACTTCATGAAGCTTCACATTGGGATATTAATGAATATTAACATTAATGAAAGACTCAGGGCAAAAAATATAACTATAAATGGCTTGATGTAAGCTGCCTCATTCCAGAAATAAGTTTGGAATAGTTTTTGAATGTGGGCCTTCAAATTTCAAATATTGACAGAAGTAATATTGTCCAAATATCCTTTCCTCAGTTTTGAAAAAAGCACCACAAATTTCACAGTGGGGAAATATGAATAGTCGATTTACTCAGATTATTTGGGATTTCCAACAGAAACTTATTTAAGTAAAGAAATTCAGTAATTCCCCCTTATCTTGAATTTTCTGGATATATAAACATATAGCATTTCTACAAATGTGGGGAAACAATTTTGTTATGCCAAAAGGATTGAATGTTCCTGCTTGTCTTTCATTTTCTTGGAATGCCTAGTTTCTAGTGAATCCCATGAGAGCTCTGCATAGAAAAAGTAAAATGTTGATTGGTCTCATGATTATTTCCTTTGATTTAATGATAATAATGGTAGTTGTATGTGGGAGCATATATAACAATTTGCATCTGCCTTATTACTAAGATGTTCCCCAAAAAAACCCAACATAAAATTAAAAATTTTGTATCTATACAAGCAATTAATATTAGTAGAAAAATGTGTTCATTCTGTGTTAGTGTCATACTGTTAGAATCCTTACAAAGTGATAAGTGAGTTGCCTAGTTTAGCATGGTACTTAGCAAATACACTAATGTATTTAAATACTCATTGGAGTTACACTTTTGGGAGATTCACGAGTCAGTATTCAGTATGAGATTCACAAGTCAGAAACCCACAATCCCATTCTCAGAGGAAGAGTCAACCTTTTACACTGAGCATAAAAAGAGCTTCAGTGAGCCATCAGAGTTAATTCTGAAGAAGCCCAATTCAGAGGTGCAGCCAGATTCATTTATCCCATCTCACACGACCGTGGTGGCAGGCTCTCCTCCTTTGTTTCTCCTCTGAAGATTCAGAGTGGAGGAGCGTCAGTTCAGAAGATTGCCAAGAGTTGGAGTTGAGCTAGAGGCAAAAGACTAGCAACGAGAGCTCTCAGAACCAAGGAAAGCTGAGGCCTCTAAGAAAGCTACCCGGGCCCAAGGAAGGAGAAAATAAATGTTTGGATTTTATTAGCTGACTGCATTTGAGGTGATTATTACTCTGAACTGAAACTAAGGCTACCTCCAGAAAACCTCCCCAAGAAACCTGCTCCCACAGAGAACCGTTATATTATAAAAAAGAATAACACCACATTTTGACGTCTGAACAAGGGACTGATAGGACCCTGATTCAGTGGAAAAAACCTCTGATCTTGAATCCAGTGGAAAAGTCTCCTCAACCCAGAAATTAGGGTGAGTACAACAAAGAAATTTTGTTAAAAGAGTTAAAGTAGAATTTCAGCTGAGATGGGACAGATGTTTAGAAAACAGCTTTCTGTTTCTGTTCAAGGAAAATGTTCAGAGACGATTGCCAGACATAAAAAATCAAGGTTTAATTATAACCTGGGAGCATGTCATTGATCTTTTAAAAACTGTAAAGTTCACATCTCCTTGGTTTTCTATGGAAAAAGAATTGAATCCAAATGAGTGGAAATTAGTAGGAGAGCAACTAGGTGAATACTACAATTCTCATCCAAACTCAATTTCCAAAAATACAATTTATACATACAATTTAATACAACAGACTATAAGAAATTATCTAAGTCTTAGAATGAAGAAAAAGAAGAAAGAACAAGAAGGGGAGGTGCCAACTTTATTAGGTGAAAAGGAGGAAGAATCAGACAACAATGGAGTTAAGTACAATTCTGAGTATGATATTTCACAGCAGGAGAAATTAGATCATTCCACATCTCATGATCCTCCCCCCTCAACCCTTCATGGGTGGAGGAAGAAATTAACCCTTCTTGGAAGGGAGAGAGGCAAAAACACAATCATCTTCTCCTGTTAAGCAGAATATGACAAGATTAGAAAAGACATTAATTAAGGCAAAAAATGAAGGAGAAGATATATCTGATTTTATAAATGCATATCCTGTTATTAAAGAAAGTGATTCTTCAGGTCAAAAAAGGAGAAGATACACTTCTTTTATTTTGGAAAAAATTAAGGATTTGAAAAAGGGTTACATTCTTTATGGGGCTACATCATCTTATGCTAAGATGTTACTAGGTAATTTGTCTTATGAAATCTTAACTCCGAATGATTGGAAATCTATAGCAAGATATGTTTAGAATCTGGACAAAATTTATTGTGGCTTTTGGAGTTTCATGAATTATGTAGGATTCAAGCCCAACGCAATAGGCAAACAGGAGCTATTGTACAAATCACTTTTGACCAACTAGCTAGTGAAGGTCAGTATGGAGAGAATTCAGAACATATTTATTATCCTATATCAGTGTATGAGCAAATTTCTAAGGCTGCAATAAAAGCTTGGGGTTCCCTCCCAGGACAAAAAGATCAAGGGGAAGCCTTCACAAAAGTCAGAGCAAGATCCCAATGAACCTTGTGTGGATTTTGTGGGACATTTGCAAACAGCTGTCATAAGAACCATTGGAGATAATGCAGCTACAGAAATAATGACCAGACATCTGGCTAAGGAAAATGCCAATGAAATTTGCAAAAGAATATATGGGGACTAGACAAAGATGCTCCTTTAGAGGAGATTATAAGATGCTGTGCCACAGTGGGCACAAATGCTTATTATGCCCAGACTATGATGAACATGGAAAGACAGGGTTCCTCTCCTCTTGGCAAGGGATTTCTAGAGAAACTCAGCGATGTTTTCAGTGTGGAAAAGTTGGAAATTTGAAAGCCCAATGCAGATATAGAGATTGAGTGAGAAGACGGGGTGAGAGAAAACCCAAAACCCCATTTCCAAAATGCAACTGTGGCTTTCACTGGGCCTCCGAATGTAGATTGACCCAGAGAAATGAAAGGCATGGCCCAGCTCCAAGACCTCAATCAAAAGACAGGTGGGGCAGTAGCTGAGGTTACAACCAGAGAGTCAGGACTCTGATGTGATCAATCAGCCTAAAAATAATCACATGGCAGGAAGAGATTACAATTGGGGAAAATACAGGCCTTTTAACCCAACAGGGCAGTGCCCAGTGCAATCAGTTCCAATGTAATTGTCAGATGAGGAGAAATCCCCAAAGTGGTAAATAAAAGAGAATTAGATAAGTTAATTGCCTGGGAGAGAGAGTTTGCTTGTAATTTTACAGGTGGAGAAGGAATCAGATGAGTGCCAATGAGCTGTATTTTCCTTGTCTATCAGCAAAAAACAGAAAAAGAGAAAAACCTCAAAACAAAGGAGAAAATTTAAGAAACATCTGACACTGAAAGAGCATGGCTGACAATGAGACTGTTAAAATAACTTTAAAATCTTCAGCTTTCAGTTCTTGAAAACCAGCAGGAATCATTGGATTCCTTGAGATGAAAAATTGTTGATAAGACTATTGCAGTACTTCAGAGCTTGCAGGAATTACTTAATTCCTGGCGCATGAACTAATGGACAATGGACTCTTTTTGGACTATTTCTAAGACTTATGGACATGTATAAATTCTCATGTTGATTCATGTTATTTGTTACATTGCTACTAGCCTGTGTTATATTGCTATATGCTTATGTATTTTATATAATTATGTGTAATGTCTCCCATATTGATGGATTTATGTATATCTGTTTCAAGTGAGTCCCTTTAGAAACCTGCTAATCTGATTTGATTTTCTATTTCCTTTGATGTTTTCATCTCCCTTCCTGAGATATCAAGGAGGGTGTGACCACCTTTTTTTTTTTTATGGTGTTTTCACTTCTTTTTTGAGCAGTCAGGGAAGGCATGATCACCTTTTTTGGGGTTCTCATCTCCTTGAGAAGTCAGGGAGGTCATGACTACCTTATGTTCTAAATCAAAAGAAAGCTGGAGATGTTAGAATCCTTAAAAAGTGATGTTAGTTGCCTAATTTAGCAGGGTACTTAGCAAATTCTCTAGCTCACTAATATATTTAAGTACTCATTGGAGTTCACACTTTTGGGAGATTCACAGGTCAATATTCAGTATGAGATTCACAAGTCAGAAACCCACAATTCCACTCTTTCAGAGAAGGAGTCAACCTTTTACACCGAGCATAAAAAGAGCTTCAGTGAGCCAATCAGAGTTAATTTTGAAGAAGCCCAATTCAGAAGTGCAGCCAGATTCATTCGTCCCATCTCACACCACCATGATGGCAGGCTCTTCTCCTTCGCTTCTCCCCTGAAGATTCAGAGTGGAGGAGCGTCAGTTCAGAAGATTGCCAAGAGTCGGAGTTGAGCTAGAGGCAAAAGACTAGCAGCGAGAGCTCTCGGAACCAAGGAAAGCTGAGGCCTCTAAGAAAGCTACCCAGGCCCAAGGAAGGAGAAAACAAACATTTGGATTTTATTAGCTGACTGCATTTGAGGTGATTATTACTCTGAACTGAAACTAAGGCTACCTCCAGAAAACCTCCCCAAGAAACTTGCTCCCACCGAGAACCATTATATTATAAAAAAGAAGAACACCACATCACACAAATTCAATTTTTGCATTACATGGAGCAGGGAATACTATAATCTTGATAAATACTGAAATCCTGTTTCTTTTTCTATCCTCTGAAAGCCCCAGTAAATCTGCCATGTTTTTAGACATTCATTCATTCATTCATTGGTTGACTCGAACTTTGTTTTAGACAGATCTGTTTTTGTCCAGTTAACATGTAGGCTGCCTCTTGCATTCTTATTGGTATGACAGGATTGTTTATAAAAAAACCTTTAATTCTGTACTTCAGCTAGTTGGATCACAGCTGATCAAGTTTCTGTAGCTAAAATTATAACTAATGCAGCATTGCAATGGTTAGCTTTCCTCTTTTCATCTCAGTTCTTTTTCTTCCCATTTGATAAAAAAGAAAAGGACTAGATCTGAGGTTTTATTGTTCTATAGGAAATTCCCTTTTCCAGTACAGGTTAGCACCTTTTCTGCAGTTTTTGGATTTAGAGAATTACCCGAGCTATTGATAATTTGTATATAATAAGTAACTTAACTCCAAAATCACATAGTAACTCAGTGTCAGAGGCAAGACTTGAATTCAGGTTCTCCTGGTTCCAAGACCAGTTCTCTCTCCTCTCTTTCAGACCTCTAGCTGCTAGCAAGTACCAGATCTGACCTACATTTGTAGAGAATGTTCATGATCCAAGAGTTTGCTTGCACTGATCAAATCTGAGGTCCTACTAAAAAAAAAGAGAGAGAGAGAGAAAGAAAATATGAATTTAAAAATGGGAAACATTTAAGATAGAGGCTTCCAAGAAAATCCAATAACAAAATGGGTAAATTTTAAGATTTTTCTTTAACATTGAGTCTTTTGATCATTTTAGATACCTTATCTCTCCACTATATTGCATTTTAGTTGTTGATGGAAATTTTTTTTTGAATGTTGAACTCTTCCAGCTAAAACAATCAATGGCAAGTGGATAGAGATTCAGGCTATTTATGAAATATAGCCTTGAATTTAATAGATGACATAATAGATTTTACCCTCAAATCTTGAAAGACTATAAATCTAAGAATATTATAGATAATGAAGTCTATAAAATTCTAATAATGAAACAGTGGGAATAATGGAGAAACATTAGGATTTTCAAGACAGATAATGATTTAGGGTACAATATTGAAAAGCGTTTATTAGATATTTGATGGATTTTTTAAAAATTCTAATTAGAAAATGAAGTATACTTAGGTAATGTTTTCATATAAAATTCCAAATTAAATTATGTTTAACCAATAACCATAATTTAAGAACTTGCCTTTTCTCTTTTATTAAACAATATTGCCTTTCCTGTTTGTCAGCCTCAGCCACAGCATAGTCGGGTAGGTGAGGATTTCCCAGCTAGGTCAGCTTCAACCTCTGGGCCTGGAGAAGGAAACTTGGAAGAAAAATGTAAACAGGTAGACTAAAAGCTGTGTACACTAATTTTTAAAAACATACTTTGACGTTTGCATTTTAGATTCCTAATACAGATTAGGCTTGTGAAGAAACTGGAAAGATTATGAAAAAACCTAAAATGTTAATATAAATACCTTGTGTGTCCGTGTGTGTATATGAGTTTGCATCTCTCTCTATATTGTTTTATGATTAACTTGTCACAATGAAATAATTATTAGTAAAAGCTTTAGGTCTTAAGAGATACCTTAAGAAAGAGGAAAAATTCATTACTATCATTATAAAATTCATTTCATTAATAAAAGATCAGAAACTTAAACAACAATAGGTCACAACTTAGTTCTTAAAACTTTGATAAAAGATTCTTTCTGCTTTGAGTATGATAGAATTTCTTAAATAATCTCTTTAAGAAATGATCATCTGTGATAGGCCTTTCATAACTACAGTTCTCAGGGTATTCTGAAGTTTTAAAATTCTCTTTCCTCTCTCTTCTCAAATCAGTAATCAAAATAGTGTTCTATATCACTTTATAGTGGCCTTACAAATCCTTTGTAAAGAAGTCCTTTCTAGTAAAAAGTTTAGATAGGAGTTAAATTGTTTGTATAGTTTCTAGCCAATAGTACCAGCTTCATTATATAAAACTTGTGTAGATGAAGACTGCCTAACTTTACCATCTCATCATCTGTGTAAGAAATATTACCCAAAAGATCACCATTAGGAAAATTCAATAACAATTTGGGATTCTCTTGCTGCTTATATTGTTGGGTGATATCCCTTTTGGAAGCCAATAATTTATAAAAATCAGACTACATATAGAAAAGTGAATGGCAGCATAATTGAATAAGCATGTTACATTGGGCTTTAAAAAATGTATATGTGTCAGGGGCAGCTAGGTGGCGCAGTGGATAGAACACCAACCCTGAAGTCAAGAAAGAGGACCTCGGTTCAAATGTGGCCTCAGACACTTAATACTGCCTAGTTGTATGATTCCAGGCAAGTCACTTAACCCCAATTGCCTCAGCCAAAAAAAAAAAAAAAAAAAATTAAAGTGTATGTGTTGATCTGGAAACAAGTAAAAACCTCACCCAATTATTCTCCTTCCTTGAATTTCATTGTGTATTATGCCCTCTTTCCTCCCTTCTTTCCCCCCAAAATGATCTCAGTGGACTCCTAAGTGAAAAATCCATTAGATTTAGAGCATTAACTTTCCTCTTAAAATTCTATATTTGATAAATAAAAACTTTAAACAAGTTAATATTCTCAGACATTGTCAGTTTGGAACTGAGTCAATTTCCCTCATTTCCATTCCTTTCAAGGACTTAGAAAAGAAAATTGTGATGATTTTTGAAAGAGCTTTCAAGTGAAGTATGCCTTGCAAAAACTGTATCAACCACGTTTATTGTTATAGTTTATGTCCCTTCAGATTCTCCCAAAATTGGTTCTTCTGAAGAACGAGAAGTTCCAAAATATTTCTTTTTATTGTGATTGACAGTTTGTGTTACTTGTGTCAATTTATTTAGTGTCAACTATCTTAAATTTTATCATGGCAAAAATAAGCTTTTAAGAATGAAAATAGATTTGATTCTTCTCTTTACTGAACAAAACCCAAAATATACAAAAATCTCATAATAATTATGATTTGTTACTCCTACTCCCTAATCTTGATCATATGACAAGAATTCTTACAAACAAGCATATGACCAAGAGAGGTTCTTTTAACAGAATTGATTTCTTGGTTCCAGTTCTAAATGAACTACTTGAAGCATATGAGAAAATAAGTATTTGAAATAAAATTTCTTGTATCATAAGTTTTTTATTTGTCTACTTACTTTTATCTCCTGGGTCACTTTTCTTTCTTAGTTGGATTTTTTAAAATTAAGATTGAATTTTAGTATTATCAGGAAAGGATTCTATATAGGCACATATTAAAGTATAGAGAATTTTCTGCTTTTTTCACATTAGTTTAAAAAAATATGTTACCATATCAACCAGTAGCACCTTTTCTTGTTCAGCTTCTAGGTCTGGATCCCTTCAATTTGTAAGTGATTTGTCATTAATTTCATCAGTTAGTACATGAAGAACTCAAACCCATTTTTAGCATTTGAGTCTTCTCCCAGGAAGAATCTATGACCTTTTAAGTAAATGCATTAGCATGTCATTGAAAATATAACATTGAAGAATTCAAAGCTAATAGTTCTGCTATAAATGTTGCTTTAAATCAAAGCAAAGCTGTAATCTTAAGCTTTTAAATTTATCATTTAGTTAGCTACATTAATAGGTTTTCAATGCTATTATTAAAGCCTGCTTCTTATATGTGAGGTGTGCAGGTTTGCATGACATTTTTTCTAATACTGTGCTCTAAGTATCCCAAATGGGACTTGCATGGATTTTCTTTGGACTGTTTTTTTATACTAATATAGCATTATACTATGAATGTATCTAAAAATAGCATGTTAGGGAAGCTTTCTTTTGTAATTATGGCTAATTTAAAATATGTTAATGTAATGTTGTAATTCATATTTCATTATTATAATCAGAAAAAATTGCTTTTTTTCTATGTCATAAAAGCAGGCCTCCCTCTGATGTTTCAGTTTGGAAAACCTGCTCCTTTACTATCTTTAAGTTGTCAGGAAAGAAAATATTGTATTTTCTTTTGTTTTGTTGTTTTATTTATTTATAGCTGGAACTTAATGCATCGTGCCCTGACTGTTTCTTTTCCTTTGAAACAAAATAAATGTCTAGGGATTGAGAAGTATAATGGCTTTGCAGTATTTTATGATTTGATAAAATATCTCCATGTGTGGCACTTTCTCAAAAATTCCTTGCCATACATGAAATTATTTTCCAAAGCCTTTATTAATGAAAGCATTAACTGAACAATGTTTTGTTTGGCCTGAATCTGTGATTTCATCACTGTGGATGTTTTATACCACATGGAAAAAATTATTTATACATTAAGAAGTTACAGTTTTTGTTCTGAGTCATGGCTTTCTCACTACTATCTTTTTTTATCTTGAAAATTGTAGAAATTTGTAAGAAATTCCACATACTTGTTAAAATTTTATTTTGGTGTGATTTTTCTAAATTCCTGTAATTAGGGCTGTTCTGAGGTGCACTCTTTTGATATTCCAAATTGAATACTTCCTAATTCTCATTGTTGTAAAGCTATGTTACAATACTTTGCTGCAATAAATCCTTGTTGTTTCGGTGAAGCTTGAATTCCAGTGCTATTGCCATTGTTTTTACTTACTTTTGCTACTACTTTACTATCTTTCTAAGGAAGCCTGCAATTTTTTCCCCCCAAATTAATAAGAAAAAGTACAATATTTTCAAAGCAGCCAATTTCTGTAACATAAGCAGAGATTTGCATATACTGTGTATATTTCAAATGTTTTTGATAACATTCTTATTTCTTCATCATTGCCCAGTATGGTTCTTTGAAGTTGTTCTTGGGTCATCCTGAGATGTTAAAAAAAAAAAAAAAGTGATGCGTCCACATGTTAATAAGAATTAATTTTTCCAGCTTGCATCTAGTCTCTAATTTCATATTTTCTTGCTTAAAGGCTGGTTGTAATTCTGATAAGAGACTTTAAAAAAAAGAAAAGAAAGATTCCTTAAAGTTTGTTTGGTGTGCTTTCTTTGTTTAGCACTTCCCTTTCATGGTACTTAAAAAAAGAAGAAAGTCAGGACATTAATGATCATTGTACCTCATATATTCTAGACTGAAGGTCAATTGTCAAATGGGTGGTGATATTTTTTATAGGGTTTTTGTTGTTTTTCTTTTTAAGTCAAAGAATTCCTGTTCTGAGTAAATATATCATGCTGATAAGAAATGTTTTCGTATTTTTTAAAGACTTGTCTTTTTTTTTTTAATTAAATGTTTTTTATAACCCAATTAATAAGAAGTCTTTTTTTTCGTAGGCAGCACAAATCGTGCTGATTTCTCTGTTTGAACTGAACACTCCAGAGTTTACCATGTTACTTGGTGCCTTGCCAAAAACATTCCAAGATGGTGCCACCAAACTCCTACATAACCACCTGAAGAATTCCAGTAATACGAGTGTGGTGAGTGTCTTGTACAGTTATTATGACTTCATCCAGGTTTCCTAAGTTACTTAATAATTCCCTAGCCAGATATTATAGGTATGGAGTGTGGGACCCAAAGAGAGAGCGAGACAAAGAAGTACAATGCCAGAGAAATCAACCAACCTCTTTGAGCCATCAGAGCACACGCATCATCGTTCCCCTTTACCAGCTTCCCCCTACTTGGGTCAGAACAATGGCCCTAGTGTGACTAACCCAGAAATAAAAATGAGAAGTCAGGACCAAATAAGAAGTAGGTGAGGTAGGAGAAGAAAAAGAAAAACTCCCAATTATTTGGAATCAAGTTATAGTTCTGCGACTCTTCGTAGTGGGAACTAGTCATTCTTAGGCAGAGACATAGTTTCTTATCCCCTAAAATATGTTGATTTAGATTCACATGTGGCATCAAATGAAAAATCCTTCCATTGTGGGTAAGACGAAGATGATACAGGTAGTACAGGTCATCCTACCTGAAGAGTACCAAGACAATTGTTTGTCAACCTCATACTTAATAATGTCTGTTCCTTTCCTGGAGCATGTTTATGATGACTTGTCAAATCTGATGATAACCAATGTCTATTTAGAGTAAATTCATGTAGGGACGGATTATTTCCCTAGAACACACTGCTAGGAAATGTAAAATCCTGGACAAATAACTGAAGGTCTGGGAGCACTGGCAATGTTTTCATTATTCCTGCAGACTTGCTTTAGCAATATTTGCTACCAGCTATGTAGTAGATATTTCAGAAAAGAGAGGCTGGTTTGTGAAGTAAGTAGCTGGTTAAGAAAGTAGTACTTGAAAATATGATTTGGATTTCTGGACCATAATTTAAAATAAAAGAATCATAAACTTTACACATAATGAAGGTTGGCGAAGATATATTTGGCAGCAGTCAGACTTTAAATTGAAAAGGAAGACAAGAAGCAAGCCCAGCTACTAGAGCAGGGGCTATTAACCTTCTTTGTATTGTGAACATCTTTTGACAGTCTGGGAGAATCCTTGGGACTTCCTAAATGAATTTCATAAGATTACAAAGGAAACAAATTATGTTAAAATTGTCTTCTACACCCTTCAGATTCACAGATTCCAAGTAAAGAACCCTTGCTTACATTTATTATCAGTTACAACATGGTTAATAAAAAAAAAAAAAAAAAAAAAAACAGCAGTAGAGAGGCCCAAAAATTTCATAGGAGAAAACTCTACAAAGAGAAACGGCAACAAACAAATTAGTTATGCAAAAGCTTTTCAATATGATGAACTTTAAACTGTCTATTTTGTCTTCTTATTGCTTATGTATTCCTTGTTTAAGAACTGCCCTCCAATCACAGTTCTGAAACATACTGAAACTGATGTGAGCTCCTCTGAAATTAACTAGCATGAAAAGCAAAAAAATCCAAGTTCTCAAATGCACAAAGTATGGGTATACCAAAAATGGCAGAGAAATGCCAAACCACCTCAATAAATACAGGAGTAAAGAATGGGGATAAGAACTATCTCCCCACTATTATTTGTGCTAGTGATGACAGTAAGAAGAAAAAAGAACAATCAAAGATATAAATATCAACAAAGAAGTTCAACAATAAAGTTAAATAAATCAGGATAATTTGTAAACAACATGATGATTACTTACAGAATACCAGAGAATCAACAGTGATACTGAGATAATCATTTTAGAATGTGGCAGGATACAAAATAAGGCCAGAAAATTGTATTTTTTCATAATAATAACAAAACCCAGAAGAATATAATAGAAAGAGAATTCTCATTCAGAATAAATATACAAAATGCCAAAGAACTGGAAACCAAGGGGATGTCCATTAACCGGAGAATGATTCTAAATTTATGATGTGAGTGAAATGGAATATTTCTGTGCCATAAAAAGAAATTAAAAGGGTAGGAATATATCTATATAAACTGGTGCAGAGAGAAACAGAAGCAGAACAATTGGTACAATAAGAATATTTTAAAGACTTACATTTCACAAAATCTTAAGATCTGATCAGTGTAGTGACCATCCCTATTTCCAGAAGACTAATGATGATTTTTGCTACTCACTTCTTCACAGAAAGAGAATGGATTCAGGACGAAGAATAAGGGGTATACATTTATAGACATAGACAAAATGTGAATTTATTTTGCTTAATTGTACATATAAAGGTTTCATTTTTTCCTTTCAAATTGGTAGGGTTAAGAGAAAAACATTTGTTGTTAGTTTTCCTGCCCTTTTAAATTTTCAATTATCTACTAAAACTTCTATAAATAGAATTTCAAAGCACTGTAGAAATAAAGGAAAACTAATTTTTGGAAGGATATTCATTGCTTATGTTTGTTGCTTGCAAAAATTACATTACCACCTAACTTTATAGACTTGATTCTCTGCATCTTAACTAGCAAAGAGTTACTTTTGTAGAGTTAGACAAAACAATTTTAAAATTTCTTTGAAGGAACATAAGGTTTTGAATCTCAAAGGAAATAAAGGAGTACAATAGGTATTAAGAGGTAGATGCACGTCTTGATATCAAACTAAAATGATATTATTGTCACTAATTCTTTGAACTTTTTTATACTGGCTAAAATAAAAGGGGTGGATCTTTCAAATGAAACAAATAGAAAGGAATTAGAAACAAGTAGACTCAGTCGTTCTCTATGTGATAAACCCAAGAGTACAAACTATTTAGAAAAATATTCCCTGTATAACAAAAAATGTTCAGAAGCCTCCCTGTGCACCACTTTGTTTCCTCCCACAAAAAGTACTGTTTGAAATAAAGTTCTAGATGCTCATTGATTTGGAAATGGTTAAACAAACTAAGATACATGATTATAATGTAATACTAATATTATAATGTAAGAAATAAACAGCATGATGAAAACAGAAAAGAGTAGAAAGAAGTGATGCAAAGTGAAATAAAGAAGTCAGGAAAACCAGATATACAATAACTAGCAAGTCAATTGGTATTTAGTTGTTCATTTGTTTTAAGTCATGTCTACTTCTTCTTAATCCCTTTTATGGTTTTCTTGGCAAAGATACTTGAGTTGTCTGCCATTTTTCTTCTCCAGTTTATTTTATAGATGAGGAAACTGAGGCAGACATAAGTAAGTTGTTTGCCCATGATCACACATATAGCTAGTAAGTGTCTGAGGTCAAATTTGAACTCGGGAAGATAAGTTTTCCCAATCGAAAGTTGAGTGCTTTATCCCCTATTCCTCCTAGCTGTCCCCAGCTAGCATTTAAGAAGTGCTAATAATATGCCTGGTATCATACCAAGCAATTAAAGTAGAAAGAACTACCACTAAGAAACAGTCAAAACTGTATGATGTGAAATTATAAAGAATAAACTTGGCTCCAAAGAAGAGATATGGAAAGACACCTCTCCTTGCTGTTGCAGGGAGAAAAGAAAGAGGAGAATCCCGCAGGTATGGAACAATGCATATGACATCAGATTTTATTTTGATGTATTTGGTTAATTTTGTTAGTTTGTTTTTTTTTTTTTTAATTTTTAATGTTATATGGGAAAACTCTCTGAGGGCAAGAGATAAAGGGAAAATCTTATAAAAGCTAAAAGATAGCAGTTGGAACGTTTTACCAAAACAGGTTTATACCGGCATCTTAAACCATTTATTATAGTATATTCCAAATAAATAAACAAAAAAGGTCAGATAATTTTTTAAAATTGGATTTTAAAAAACTGCTGGGAAAATTTGATCATAGTATTTAACAAAATAGGTGTAGATCAACATCTCATACTAAAGTCAGCTTCAAATGGGATACATGACCTAAATCCAAAAGGTCATATTGTTTAAAAAAATTTTTTTTTAGTGAAACACAGAAGATATAATCTATTAGATTTTTGGATAGAGAAAAAGTTCAAGATAAAACAAAGACAAGAAAGAATCCCAAAAAATATCATTGATCATTTTGATTACATAAAATTAAATTTTTTTGCACAAGCAAATCCAATAAGCAACAGTTAACTGGGGGAAAATATTTCTAAAAAGATTCTCTTTGATAAAGTCTTATTTCCAAGATATATATGGAATTGATTTCAATTTTAGAAGAATAAGAATCTTACTTCAAATGTTGGTATAGATGTTGGGAAAAGGCACATTGATACATTTTGGTAGATGCTAAGAATGGATCCACATCATTCTATAAATAATTTGGCATTATACATAGAAAGTTATTAAACAAGTACACTTATTAGTTATTACAGCCCAGATTGTCACCAAAGAGATCAAAGAAAGAGGAAAATATCCTATTTGTAGAAAAATATTTTTGGCAAAAATGTTTGGTGGTTAAAAAAAAAACTGAGGCAATGCTTATCAACTGATCAATGGCTGAAAACATTGTATTATATTAATAGGATGCTGTAAGAAATAAGCAAAAAGATAGTTTCAAAGAGACATGGAAAATTCTATAAATTGATGAGTAAATAAGCAGAAGCAGTTCAACGATTTATACTATATCAGCATTACAAAAGTAAACCATTTTGAAAGATTTAGGAATTCTTATAAATTAAATGATAAACCATGATTCCAGAATACTGATAAAAAATTAAAAACAAAAACAAAAACTTGTGCACCTCATAAAAGAAATATGATGGACTAATAATAAGTAGAATAAGAAATACAGTTTTGGATGTGATTAATTATGCTTATATGATAGAGAATTTATATGTTTTCTTTTTTTCTGTCATTGAAGAGGAGGAAAAAGAAATTAATGCGTGGTAATTAAAAATAATAAAATAATATTACAATTTTGTTTTAAATTGAAGGTACTTTTAAAAATTGTGTCCCAGAAGGACCTAGGACAGGAACATGATATAAAATTGTTCCTTCAACTGCTCCATCTAGCTGCCCCTAAAATTGTTGATTTAAAAAAAAAAACAACAACAACAACAACATCTTCACTTCACTTATCTGGACATTGTTTTGATCATTCTCCCTCCCAAAACATAATAGCTAAAGATTCTTAGTAAGCTTTAATGATAGTTTAATTATGGTGAAACAAATAATAAGGAAGTTGTTCTCAACCATTCTAACCATCAAATAAAAATGGATTTTAGTTTAAAAATGATGAAAATTTTGAAAGGAAACTACCACTGATTTTCGAACTTGTAATAAAGAGAAAAGCTGGGCATAGTCTGGCATACTGTCCTTATATTAAAAAAAAAAGTAAGAAAGCTTAGATAATAGAAAGAATTCAAGAGAGTAACAGTCCCTTGAATATTAGATATGCTAAAAGTTGTAGAAATAATTGATTTTAAAATGTACAAATCAGAGCAGCTAGAGTATCACAGGAGATGTAGTACTAGGGCTGAGATCACTTGGGGATACTTAATAGGAGTATGACTTTGGGCAAGTTACTTTAATCTTTGTTTGCCTCAGTTTCTTCATTTGTAAATGAGGATAATACCACCTATTCAGTCTTGTAAGCTTCATTTGAGATAATATTTTAAAGTGCTCAGCACAGTACCCGGCAAATAGTAAATGCCACATAAATGCTATTGTCATCATTTTTATAACTACACATCATAATAATCCAATGACATGATTATTATCAGTCTTGTAACCTTAGCTTTACACATGAAAAGTGAATGGAAGTTAACTAACTTGGCCTATAGAGTTTGTGATTCCAGATTCATAATTTGTATCTGTTATGCCAATGTTGCCTCTCTGAGAATGAGTTGTGGCCAGGATAACAAAAGGCATTTTCCACTATATTGTGATCAAGAGGAAGATTTTTTTTAAGATAACAAGGGATAGAAAGTAAGACTACTTAATTCAACTTTTCCTTTGTTTTTTTTCAAGAATGATCCTCATAAAAGAGGGGAAAGGATTCACATGTGCAAAAATTTTGTAACAGTTCTTTTTGTAGTGACAAAGAATTGGAAATTGAGTGTAAGTCCACTAATTTAGGGAATGGGTAAATAAATTTTAATATATGAATATAATGGAATATCATTATTTTATAAGAAATGATGAGCAGGCTGATTTCAGGGAAAACTGACTTAAGTGAACTGATGCTGAGTGAAGTGAGCAGAACCAAGAAAACATTTCACATAATAGCAGTAAGACTATGTAATGATCAATTGTGATGATTGATCTTTCTCAGCAATGTGGTGATTCAAAACAATTCCAATAAACTTGTGATAAAAAAATTCCATCAATACTAAGAGAGTTAGAGAATGTGCACTGAAGCATAGTATTTTCACCTTTTTTTGGTTTGCTTTTTCGTTCTTGTGGTTTTTTCCTTTTTGATCTTACAAAATCTTACAAAACTGAATGTTGGAAATTATCTTTTTATATATAATATTTGTAAAAATAAAACACTATTGAGGGGGAGGAAAAAGAATGATCTGTCTGTTTGAAAAGAAAAAAGTTAACAAATTTAGAACCCCACATAAATGAGTTGTAAGACAACCTTTAGCTTCCCCAATGAAGGAGCTGACAGATATAAGTGGTAAAGAGTAAATATCCTTATTTACTCACTCTCAAAAAAGTGTGGGCTTTGCAAAAGCTCGTGAAATTTTGATTTCTTGAAAGACACTAACAAGATAGTTTGTGATAATTTTTGAAGGTAAGTGTCTTGTCAGTAAGAACCAACTTAGATTCATCAAAAATAAATCTTGCCAGATTAACCTCATTTTGTTTTCTGATAAGATTACTAAAATGTGGTAGATAGAGATAATGTCATAAATGTTAATATGCCCAGATTTTTACATAGCATGTGACAATTGGCTGTGTTGGTGGATAGAATCTCCTTAGTGTTCTTCTTCCCATCTTTATCCCTGTATGATTTGTGCTTATATTTATGTTTTTCCTCTTTAAACTTACACTTCAGGGTAAGAAATTTTATTTCTGTCTTTGTATCTCCCAGTACATGATAGTTCTTAATTAATGTTTGTTGAATTGATTTGAAGATGGAGATAAGTGATTTTAATGGTAATGTAGTTGGTTTTGCAACTAGTTTCCCCATCTTAATGAGTTGATGTTTCCTCCAACTCACTTAGAGTTGCAGATGAGCAGACTTGTCTAATGGTGAGTAAATTGAAACTTGGAGAAGTTAAGTGATTTACTCATAGTAATATTAGTATTAAAAATAAGCAGGGATATATATTGGACCTAACTTCACCAGCTTGCTGATTGTTTATGTTTTCAGTTATGTTTATGTTCAGCATAAGCATTTATACCTTGGAAATTGGCAAACTGCAAATCAGGGCTTGATTTTTTATTTTTGGTTTGGTTTGGTTTGTTGATTGTCTAGACTAGAAGTATCAAACTTGTAATTCCCTCATGGAGTAGGCTGAATCAGATTAAAATAGAATCAGGATATAGGTAAGAAATAAATTAAAATATGGCATTCTTTTTTAGTCGTGTTTAAGTCTTGACTTAAGAAAGTGATGGGAAAAAATGTTAATAATGCAGATTAAATTTAAAGTGTGTGCTATTTTTGGAAAACCAGTTGCTAAACATTTACCAGCACATCCCCATAGTAACTGTCAAAAGCAATTTTTGAACCTAGGCTTTCCTGACTCCAAGCCCAGTCCTTTATCTGGTGTGAATAAATGATAAAATCAGTCAGCTAACTTTTATTAAATACTTAACCATGCGCAAGGAACTATTTATTCTAAACACTGAGGAGTCTAAACATGAGGAAAGAAGGAAGTCAGTCCCAGTTCTCAGGAGCTCTGTCTGTTGGGACATACAACATGGAAACAATTCTGTGTACAAACGAGGTACAGACAGGATATATTGGAGTTGACAGGATATATTGGAGTTAAACTCAATACTTAGTAGATAACCAGGGCAATGGAAAAATCTGTAATCTAACTGAAATTTGATGACTAGACAAATAGTAGTACTGTGAAGAGAAATAGGAAAATCAGAAGGATGAGTCTATTTGGAAAGGAAGGAAAATGAGTTGAAAGTTTGAGATTATGGAGTTATTCAATTAGAAAGCTCAAGCAAGGGGTTAAATATATATTTTTTGAAAAAGGAAACAGCATCAGACTAAGATTCTTCTTTTTCTCTACTTTTAATATTAGGTTAAATTTTTTCCTTGCTTACTTTTACAAAGGACAGAGTGGAGCCATGTTGAACAATCGAATAATGTGACTATAACTTCATTCTTATTAGGAGAAATTTGCACAGTAGACTTAATTTTTAATAAATTTAATTTGTATTTCTTTTGATGAATGTTACAAAGATACAAATGTCAAAAAACATTTCCTTAACATATTTACTACCCTTAATCAGGTGTTTAGAGACTGAACAATAATGGAATAATTTGTTTGGGGGGAATGGGGAATAAATAAATATACACATACATACATACACAATCACGCCTGTGTATGTGTTTGTATGTGTATTGCATTGTATACTTGTTACGTTAGATATATGTGTATGTACTTAATGTGTATTATTATATTAGCCTTATTCTTGTTCAGAGATAATACTGCTTAGATATTGCTCTTGGTTTCAAACATGGTCGGGGGTTAAGACTTAAGATTATTTGTATTATGGTGCTTGCTGTCCTTGTCTGATCTTGCCTTTTCTCTTTGCTTCAGGGCTCTCCAAGCAATACTATTGGTCGAACTCCTTCAAGACATACCAGTAGCAGAACCAGCCCCTTGACTTCACCTACCAATTGTTCCCATGGTGGTCTGTCACCAAGGTAATGAGACTTTCCCTAAACTATTTCAGTAAACACTCAGCTTTAGAGTTTGTTAAGAGTAGAAGGGAAACTGGGCTGGGAATCAGGAATTCTGGGTTTTAGATCTGGTAACTATTCTCACTGTATATACTTGAACCAATTACTTCTTCTCTGCACACCATTTTGTTTATCTGGAAAATTAAAGGTGTTGTACTCTGACCATTAAGGTTTCGAAATTTGAAATTCCCTGGAATTTATAAATCAAACTAAGCTTGGACTTACTCTATCAAATTTTATGCATGGATTCATCATACTCCTAGATAAATTGACCTTGTTTAAGCTTATATTTGTCAGCATTTCAAAGCATGTCAAGCCCAAACACAAGTCTTTTTTTTTTCTGATCAGATTGCTGTTTTAGTCAGCTGTTGAAATGTAAAGGATCTTTTTTTTTTTTTTAGAAGGTCTCTTCTTTTCTTAAAAAAGAATATGCAAAATATGAATTCAAGCCTACTCTTAAAGTATGATGCTATTCACCAGAGCCATAATTTAAGTCTGCAATAACTGGAACTGTTTATGTTTGCATTTTATTAGAAAGTAAACTATTCTGTTTGCTGTTTGTCAGCAATCTTTTAATATTTTATGATGCTGTTCTTGGCTTAAGTACCAAATTAGCCTTACGAATTCAGAATTGTTGGGTACTCAGATAATAATATGCTCCTATAACTCTGGAAAATATTCTTTCCATCAAAGAAAAAGAGGTACCTTTTGTGTAGTAGATAGAACATTGAAACAGGAGGTAGGAAGATCTGCATTCATGTGTTGCCCTGATTCCACGTAATGAGCATTATGACCCTAGCAAGTCATTTCATCTCTCTGCACTTCAGATTCCTCAGTTACAAAATGAGGCTGTGGGATTTGATTACCTCTAAAATCTCTTCTAGTTTTACAATTTGTGATCCGTTAAACAAGAACTTAAGATTCCTATGTACTTGTTTTCTGGGGTCCATTCCAAAATAAATTTAAGAAGTAAAATTATTTTCCAGGGAGAGCTTATAAAAAACAAAAATCAACCGTTTAATTTATTCCCTAAACTTGACTACAAGAAACAAATTATGGCTGATCCAAGTATACTGGCTTATGTGTAAGATCTGTTGTGCCAGTAAGCTCTTTTATGAAGCAACCTAAACATGAATCTGCTAGTATCAAATATTCTACATGGATTTGTAAGAACTGGGATCTTCATAAGAAATAATGGGGGGAAGGAGGACTCTTTTTAGAGAAGAGATGAGGGCTTATTGTCAATATTGACTTAAAAAAATTTTTTTTAAAAGGCAACCATCTTTTTTTCTGATTTGATACATTGCTCAATAGTGATGATCTAAATTGTCGCTTTTTAAAAATCCTTGAAATAGTAATATGCTTAGGAAGCTGTTATCATTCAGGCCTCTAGATCACTAGACTTTCCTGGTAACCTTTTGGACAAAAACATTTTATTTCACTCTCAGAAAGGAAAATAGTTATTATGTAACATAGATTTTTTTTTTGCTGTGATTATTTTAATCAAAAACACTCCCCTTTATTAAATTTAATAAAGTTAGAAGTTGTTTCCCAAAAATTTATTCTGCCTTTAAGCTACTTAGTGATTTGAACTATCATAACTAAAACAAATGCAAGTGTCAGAATTTGCCATAAGCCTGACACAGACTCACTGTGTCTGTGTCTATACTAACATCCCTAATCAAGATTTAACTCATCATCTTTTACAAAAGAAATGAAACTTACTTTTTTTCTTATTCAGAGGGTTATAAATATCTCTTTCTGAAAGTGACTCCTTAAATATTATTACACCTACAACTTGTCACCTCTTCTTAATCCAGTTTGTGGATATTAACTGGCTTTTTTCTTGCTTCTCTGATTCCTCCTCCAGGTTACTTTTTTTTTTTTTTTTTTTTTTTTTTTAAATTCTTTTTCATTATCTAGTAGCACTTTCTTCAAATGTTCTACAATGAAATAAAAGCCAGGCCAGATAATAAAAGTTCAGACCAGAAAAAAGTTTTGCTAGGAGCTTATCAACCTTATAACTTATAAGTTGGAAAATTCTTATATTCATTTTTTTTTCTATTAGCTAAATCTTGTGTCAGTGCATTTCTTTCCCTGTTTGGGACAAAAGCCCAATAAAGAGAACCAAAAAAAACACCAATATTTTCTGTAAATACACAAAGTCTACTGATGATATCAAGTTTCCAGGCAGTCAGTGATGTGTTAGGAACCAGCATCAGAAGAACTTTTTTGCAACATCTCATTTTAAGAATAAATTTATTTGTACACTTTTGTCTTTTTTAATGTGAACTTAAGTCAAGTTTAGGGAAGCAAAATTTCGTTCAATTTGAGAAATTAATCGCATTATAATTATTAGACAAGGTAGGTAACTCCTTGTCATTGTAAGTATTTAGGCGGAGCCTGAGTAATTATCAAATATATCATAAAAAGTGAATGAGAGGTTTTAGTATCTAAGTACTTGGGTTCATTTTTCAATCAAGATTCTTTGACTCCTAAAAATTAAGGCGTGAGATACACAATATTTAACCTTGATTGTTTTATCTCCCATGTATTTCATAATGCCAACATTAGTTTGGTGATCTTTTTAAAACATATCATATAAATTTTTAGCTTTTATTCTAATAATTGCATGTTATTTACTTAATACATTTTTTAGAGTCAAAATAAAATTTAACCTATTACATTGACCTAAATTTTCTAATAGTTTGGAAATTCTGCCTTGTCTTTTCATTAACCAAGTTGAGGAGAGTTCTGAGTTCATAATTAATGAATTTTAGAATTTCACTAATTTTGTTGGTAAGATTTTAGAATATCACTAGTTATTTATTTCATTAGGAATGTTCTAACAGCAATTCAAATTCTACTATATCTAATAGCCTTTATGATTTTATGAAGTATAGACTTTAGGAAATCTCAGAAATCATCCAAAGGAAATTCACTCCCTATCACTAAATCAGGTGGAGACATAAAAGAAAATATTCACAAACAGTGTTTGCAGTGCCTTCTTTTCACTATTCTTTTGCTATCTTTAAGGAATAGTGAGCTAGAACATTTCCTACTGTTTACTGTATAGACTACAGTTATTTCTTTACCACTAGATGGTGCCTCTACATTAGAAGAAGAATTATTACCTGCATTTCCTGGCATTGTTTACAAAAACAAAACAAGGAGCTCAATGAAGTGCCAGTAGTTGAAGGGTGGGACTTGCCTATAGATTTAGCCTTCCTTTCACACATGAACATTTGAGACCTATGATGCCTCAGAAATTATCCTTTTCTTTTTCAGAGTGTTGAACAAATTTTAGGACAGTGAATATTTTTTCAGCAAATTTTCCTGCTGAGTAAGAACATCCTGCTCAAAAACATGGAGAGAGAAGCTTTCCTTCATGGAACAGCATGGAACAAAAAAATCTTCAGATGTTTTCTTTCTATTTGATGAAATTTTTAAGAGCATTCTTAGGAGAAAATAGTAATATGGACTACTCACTTCTTTAGTTTACCTGATTTATTGTTCTGAACTCAGATAGATAAAACATAATCAACTGCACTGTTGTTTTTTTTCTAAGGGAATCTATTTCTTGATAGTTGAAATGAGACAAGTTACTTCAGTAATAGCTATGAGTATACTGAGAGGTAATAAATAACCTCCTTTACGTCTTATACTTATACTTTGGAAAAGTAAGTGGCTGATAGCTTTAACATTTCATGGGTGCATCCATTGTATTTCTTATTGGTTTAAAAAAAATGCTACCCAATTTCTTTGTTTCTACTTTTCTTTTGCAATCTCTCCATTCCAAACAACAAGAGACCCTAATGCTTTGGAACACAGGAAGCAAACCTAAAGTAGAAATTAGGCAGATGCCCTGAATGCAATAGAGACCTACTGGTAGATGATATTCTTTTTTTATTTTCTGGCAAGCTAGACTTTGAAATTGCCAGCAACACTTTGGAGGTCTTCTATAGAATAAATCACTACAACACAGAAATTTGATATAAGTAATGTTAGAATCTATACAAGAGGAGGTGAATTATTCACAATATTAGAACAACTTTATTGTGTGTGTGGTCTTTTTTATAGTTTCATGATCTAAAACCTGAAATAGATGCCTATTTATCAATCAACATTTCCAGGGAGAACACTGGCCAATGTAATATAAAAGAAATATAATACGTCTATCTTTTCATCAATTGAACTATTACAGAATATTTGGAATAGTGTTTCTTTTATTACTGTTTGTCAAATCCTCTGCTTCTGATAAGAATGAACTGTGAACATATCCAACTATTTGATAATCATGTTGATTTAGTCCTTTCTAAAAGTTAATGTCCCATATAATTTTGGTGTTATCCATAGGCATGGTGAACTTTACTTCCATATATGATTTTCAACCCAGGTTAACAGCAAATTCCTCTTTTTTTTTTTTTTTTTAAGTTTTTTTCTCAAGATCTGTTATTTTAAAATGATTTTCTCACTCCTTTAACTTGTGTACAAGTATTCTGCTAATTCTGGACTCTGTCCTTAGAGATGCATGGAAAGATTTCTTGCTTTAACTAGTTCTCTAAGACTGAATAGTATTTGAATAAGCAAATTTTGTGCAGATTGTTAAAGTGAAAAAATTATTTATAATTCTAAGAGATAAGAGCCATGAATAGCATTACATAAAGCATGACCTTCCATAAATATTACCAGAAACTCCTAGGAGCTATTAATCTGTACAGTCTTTTTCTTCACTAGCCTTTGATTTGCTGTTTGACTTCAAGAAAAGATTCTTAGGTTTCTTGTATGTTATTCCACCTTAGAAAACAGGAATCATAGGTTCTGTCTTCTATAGTCATAATTAAGAGTCATGCACTATCAAACACAAAAAGAAGCATGAGCTTCTAGAAACAAATGTGATTCCCTTAATATAAATTTTTATATAGGTCTGCCCTTCTATGAATATATTATAAACTTTACAAGTCTCTTTCCTCACCTATCAGAGCCATTCAAAGGCAATGTGTGATAACTACTGGTTAGGACATTGGACTTGGAGTCAGGGATATCTGGTTCAAATCCCACTTCAAATACTAATTCTGTGTCTCTGGATGAATCAGTTAACTTTGTTGTGCCTCAGTTTCCTCATCTGTAAAATGAGGGTATTGATTTTTGATGGCCTCTAGAGTTCATTTTAAATCTGTGATCTCTCATGAATCACCAGAAAAGATAAACCAGGATTACCCCCTGATAAATCCCATTGAATTTTTAACTTTTAGATGGAAATTTGTCTGCATTCTTAGAAACTGTGTATCCTTTCTATTTCATTTACAATTTTGAGTTGTTTAGAACTAAGAATTTGTGTTTCCATTGTTCCCTAATTCCTCTATAGCTAATTATGGGTTAGTTTCATAGAACCATAGGATTATGATATAACTCCTATCTTTTTCTTAAAAGATTCAAAGCTAGCACTTGAGTGTTAGTGTAAAAAAATTTTAGTTTTATGAGATTTATAGGAAACCCACTTATTTTTAATAAGTATAAATTAAATCCTCTTCATATTTCTTTTTGCTTCTTCTTTAAAGTAATTGATGAGTTCTTTATAAACCTTAATATTTATTTGAAAATTTGTCAAGGGTCTATGTGCATAAATGTAATCTCTCATAATTTGCCCAAAAAAAAAAAAATGTCTATTTGAGGGATGAACTGAAATGGGGAATTTGTATTTGATCTCTTTATGGTATATGATACTCCATGAAGTAGCCTGTCTAATCTTGTTTTTTATTAATTTTTATATAACTTTATCCAGGAAGCATGAAACTTGAAGCCACTCAGATTATAGTGTCTTTCCCCCCTTCCCTTCCTATCTCTGTCCTGTTTCTCTGTTTTTTCTCTCTGATTTTCCTCTTCTGATCACTGCAGTCGGTTCTGGGGTTGGAGTGCCGATGGGCTGTCGAAGCACCCACCTCCCCTTTCTCAGCCTAACTCCATCCCCACAGCTCCTTCCCACAAGACTTTCAGGCGTTCTTACTCTCCCAGGTAACAAGCTACCTGTTAAACTTGTCTGTGGTGTCACAATATTATTGCATTTATAAAGTCAGCTTATTTCTTTCTATAAAAATTTATCAAATGCTTCAAATGGAACCTCAGCCTCCATACCTGATTTTTGGAATGTAAAAGATGGTGGAAAGCTAGCACTGTTATCAGTGGATTGTTTTGCTTTTTTTGTTAGCAAGAAATCCTGAAGCTATTTTTAACTGTTGCACTTGCACACATTATCCAAAAGTAGCCTAATGAAGTGCTAACCCTGAAAGTACTCAAGCTTGTTGGTTGACATAAAGATTCAGAAGGACAGTATGTCATATTTCCTTAGACCTTTTTCTATATATATATATATATGATTCATCCCCTCAGAAATGAATATGATATTCTCCTTTAGAAATTAAATATGAATATCATTATTTCTATTTGACCCACACAATGGCACTAATAATAATTAGCTAAAGATTATGTAGATTATTATGTCATAATTATGTCTTCCCTATCACATTAGAATGATTGATTCTACAATTGTAATGAAAATTCAAGAGCAGTTCATAATTCATTGAATTGTACCAGGGCTGACTATGTACACTATTTGGAATTTTCCTTTTTGCAAGTAAAGAAATGTGGGCCAGAAATGTACTATAGTACATAAGAGCAGAATACGTGAAACATCACAAGATTCTTTTATTTCGACAGAGTCTGATAGAAACATGCAGAATTGGAAATCCATTTCCAGGCATCTCTTAATTATACCTTGAGAAAAGAGTAGTAATTTAATGATTCAAAATTCCAGGTAATTCAACCAACTATCATTTAGCCAGTGTTTGATTTTGGAATGCACATTAGGCAGTTGTACCATCTTAATCATCTTTCCATAAAATGGACCACCCATTACTTGAGCTTTAGCTATGCATGTGTGTGTATGAGCCTGTGTACAAATGCAGACAAACACACATAATTTAATAATACTTGCCTTTCAGAGAACCCAAAGAAGTTACAAAATAATTTAATTTATTTTTATTTTTTTTGCTAAGGTAATTGGAGTTAAATGACTTGCCCAGGATCACATAGCCAGGAAGTGTTAAGTGTCTGAGAGCAGATTTGAACTCAGGTCCTCCTGACTTCAGGACTGGTGCTCGATCCACTGCATCATCTAGCTGTCCCCCATAATTTAAATTTTACAAACAACTTCATTAGCACTGGATCTGCAATCTAACCTAAGATAAATATCTACTTTGCTGCTCAATAAACTGTGTAACCTTAGACAAATAATTTTTTTCTTCTTTAGGCTTTAGTTTCCTCATCTGATTGGACTTAGATGATCTTGACAGCCTTTTCTTGCTCTAAATCCTATGATCCTGTATCTATTTCTTATATAGTAATGTCAAAAAAAAATTAGGACCAAGGGACAAACCAGGCCCAGTTGTTGTGGTTGCAAAGTTTGTCTCTATACTTCTTTAAGGTACTGCCTCTGAATTTCAAATTTTGATTTCCCACTTGCTTAAAAAAAAAAAAAAAGAAAAGAAAAGACATGCTCTATATTAGAGTAGCCTAAGTGGAAGCATTTCAAACGTAAGTTCATATCTTAGAAAGCTGTCATTAATGACCTCTTTACCTTAACTTAAATGACATTTTATTTTAGTCATTGTCTTCCATGAAGCAGGGGAAACTGATGGTTTGTGCCCCATGCTGCCAATTTTTGAACTTGGGTTCCCAAAGGTGATCCTTTAACTCTGTTCCCAGCTCTGCACAACCAAACTTTTATGAAAATGGAGCACTATGTGTTTTTGTATGCATAGTCTTGATGCATTCAGTCAGTGAGCCTAATTCAGTATTAAATGTAATTTTAATTTTTATTTGTAAGGGTGCTTCCTTCTGGTATATCACTTGTAGATAATAATTCTTACAATATTCATATCATGAGGTTGTTGGGAGGAAAACATATTGTAAACTGCAAGTTGCTACAAAAATAAAAGTTAATATGAGGTACACATTTCTCTGTACTTCAGTTTCTTCATTCCCCAATGAAGAGATTGGATTTTGTGGCTTCTGAGGTTTCTTCCAGCTTTATTTGTCCTTCTTATCCCTTGTTAACATTTAGTATTGCAAATGCCCATTGGGTAATATCATCAATAGGGTAAATTAGACTATTTTGTAATTTCATGGACTCTTTAAGTTTGACAAGCCAAGAAATATAAAAATAGCAATTAAAGTGCATTGCCTATTGATAGCGATAAGAAAACCTTGAAGAATGTGTCAAATTGGATTTTTAAAGAAAGCACAACCTTCATATCATTGAATCTTTGTTTTTAGCTTATTTTCAAAATATATGTATAGATACTTTTCAACATTAAGTATCTGAGAATCTTAAAACTACTGTAAGCATAGATTTTTTAAAAACATTACTGCCACAGAATTTCCTTTATTGTGCACAGAATTGAAATTCTTATTTGATTGATTAATCAAAAATCAGAACAAGAAGTCCCAAACAGCAGAATTACTGTGGTACAGTTTTAGGAAAATTGTTGTAGTATGTACAACATGGAATGAACTGTTTCCAAAAAGTTGCAATAAATTGTCCAAAGATTAGTGTACTTTTTGACGTGACTTATGAAAAATAATATTGTGACATACTTTTAAAGCTGAATATCTCTACAACCTCCTCTTGTTCATCCTGTCACTGTTTTATGCATGGGCTACTTTATTATTTTTGGTTGTTGTGATAAACAGTATTTTAAAGCATTTTTTTCCCATCTTGTATATATTTTTGTTTGTCATCCAGTCTTTATACATAAACACAAATGTACTGGCCCAGATGTATAAATGCTTTTTCTTCACATATAAATGAATGAATCATTTTAAGAAGGAAAAAAAAATGCTTTTCTCTTACATGTCTTCTTAAGACCTCTACTTTTTAAATTCCTACATAGCAAGGTAGCCTTGTAAACATGGAATGGGCTGAAATGTTGAACTTCATTCAAGTACTGTGTTCTACCTCCTAATAGTGCATGAATCAGATTTCAGCTGTGAATATGTTCAAGTACACATTTCTTTTTGTTAGATATTTAGTCAAAAGTTTGATTTTGCCATCAAAGTTGGCAGGTACTTTTGTGAACTCTCTAAACAATTTGTACTGTATATATTTTCTTCTTCTCCATGGAAGAAAAATAATTAATTACTGCACCACTAATAGTATTGCAACCATTTTTGTGATCTTAGGTAAATCATCCTGCTTTCTGAATATGCAACCTTATGTCTTGAGTAAGAACTAGTTTCATACAAAACCTTATTTGTAAGTGAAAGGTGCTCGGAATCTTGACCATGCTTAGTGAGTGGAGCTTATTCATCCATATTCTGTCTTGGCACTCTTTGCAAATGCTTAAAAAAAAAAAGTTAGGAAGGGGGAAAAAAGCAAAATCCTTTCAGAGTTATGTAATCATTAATAACCCTTTCTGGGACTGGACCAAGTTGACTTCTCTTAAAGAAATCAGATTTTTCCTAAACCATTGCAATTCGGATACAGTCTTTCTTCCCTTACTCATTTTCTTATTGTACATTTCAGATGGCCTTTGCAAAATTCAGATATACTTTTGATCTAATCTTTAATAACATCGATACTTACTGGCACATAATCAGATTTATTGTAGGCATACCCCACTTCTTCCATGCATAACAAATGATCTTTTTACAGGCTCTAATGCTCAAAAGATTGGCATCTGCTCCTTTTTTCAATGTTTCCTAAAATTCATAAATTTTAAAGATTAGTTATATTCCTGATATCTTCTTGGGGTATACTTGATGATTTAGTTTTTTTGGGAAGTTTTTACCCTAGTTGATCTGTCCATCAGATTTGATATTCTGTGTTAGAAAAGTGACTCTTTCGTCCCTTCTTGGAATCTTTTGTCATTCCATAGATTGTTAGGCTATTTAGCCTTCCTTCCTTTTTTCTGGCTCTTTCATAGTTTGCTTCCAAAAAAAAAACTGAAAAGAAAGCAATTGGTGTGTAAAAAAAATTATTATGTTTTGAACTGTTTTCAAGAGTCCACAAAGATTTTCTATGTTCTTAAACTTTGAGTCAATTTGTCCTACTTTGATGCCACTTGCTTTATATTTTTTGTTGGTTTGGGTAGTTGTTTTTGTTTTTGTTTATATTAACCCAGTCTATCAGATTTCCATTTTCTTTTTCTTCTAGTCCTCTTCTATAATATCTTTGCCTAGAGGCTTTGCTCATTTTGCATACCCATATGTCTCTTTTAAGGCTACAAACTAAAACCTAAAACCTTCCAAAATAGGCTGAAAGTTCTCAGTTAAATTCCAGTAGACTGTATGAGAATTAAATTTCTTGATTATTAGGATTGATCTGACTTTGAGTCAGATTTTTAATTCTGTGATTTTTCAGCTACTAATAAAGATTACCTTTCAATTTTTCTAACCCAATCTTACTGTTTTCTGTATTGTTTTACATAATTTGAGGAAATTAGCTTTATTTTGAGGTGGCTATTCTTCTTGATTTATGTTTGTACATTTGAGACCAGTAACACCAAAAAGTTTTTTTTCACCTTTTGAGGTATGAAAGCAAACTTTTTCACTTTCATTAATTCTGTACATTAAGTCACCAGTTGTCACTATTTTGAGTTCTTGCATTCATATAGTTATTAATGTTTCTCACTGATTATTAAAGTGCTCATGTTTATGGGTTCAAATTTTGTAATGAAAGAACATTTTCTGAAAGAAAGAAAAGTAACTTCCAATTAGTGGGGCTTTGAAAAGATAACTGCCAAGATAATCTATTTCATTACAAGTCATTATTAAAAACAAAAATTTAACTATATATCCCACTTTGTAAATTAATGGTGGTACAAATTCAAAGTAAAAACCTTAATGCCCTATTTTAAAATCTGTCATACTTTTGATCTTTAGCATGCTGGACTATGACACAGAGAACTTGAACTCAGATGAAATCTACAGCTCTCTACGTGGAGTAACAGAAGCCATAGAAAAATTTAGCTTCCGGAGCCAGGAGGATCTGAATGAGCCTATTAAACGGGATGGCAAAAAAGACTGTGATATTGTAAGTATTCTCAGATTATTATTTCAAAAGATCTATCCATCTATATTTTTTAATACATATGGCTGTCCTCACCTCTTTTATACTATTTTATTCTAAATAGTTGGAAAACTTTCTTAAAGAATCCCAATTCAACATATTTTTCTTTTTTTAATTATTATTATTTTTCTTTTTCTTTTTTTAACTATAGCTTTTTATTTACAAGATATATGCATGGGTAATTTTTCAGCATTGACAATTGCAAGACCTTTTATACCAACTTTTCCCCTCCTTCCTCCCACCCCTTTCCCCAGATGGCAGGTTGACCAATACATGTTAAATATGTTAAAGTATAAATATATAATAAATATATAAATAAATATAATAAATATAAAGTATAAATAAATAAATATATATATACATGTCCATACAGTTACCCTGCTGTACAAAAAGAATCGGACTTTGAAATAGTGCACAATTAGCCTGTGAAAGAAATAAAAATGCAGGCGGACAAAAACAGAGGGACTGGGAACTCCATGCAGTGGTTCATAGTAATCTCCCAGAGTTCTTTCCCTGGGTGTAGCTGGTCCAATTCATCACTGTTCCATTGGAACTGATTTGGTTCATCTCATTGTTGAAGACGGCCATGCTCATCAGAATTAATCATCATATAGTATTGTTGCCAATTCAACACATTTTTCAAAGCCATTTGAAATAAGCAGTCATCCTCAACCACCACTTTGATGGGGAATTTCTGAATATAGAATTTTTTCCCCCCACAGTGACAGCAAAAAATATACTTCAAGAGTAGGAAAGTACTAGATTTGGAATTAGAAAAGCCTGGTTCAAATCCCAGGTCTGCCCCTCATGCCACCTTGGTCAAAACACTTAGCTTCTCTTGGTGTGTGTTCCTTATGTGACATTAGATATCTCAGATCTTATCCAGTTCTAAATCTGTGATTCTGTGAATTCTTTCAGTCTGAAAGTTTTAGCTGCTAATTCAATGGCTCTTTCTCATAGTATTCACTCATTGAAAATGCTAATTTCCTGCATGTATCCTACTATATTGTAACACAAAATTCCACAATGTATATATTTTAGTAGTGACCAATCTCCCTGACAAAGGCTATCTGTAATTCTTTCAAAACCTTTTTTTTTTTTTAAAGAGAAATTATTATTTGCAATGAACAAAGCCAATTTCATCTGCATATGATAAGTAGTCATTTTAATAGAAACACTTTTTGGTCCTGTTTATTGTTACAAGTTAATTAGATACTAAAATTACTTGTGGGAAAGCTTATCATCGCTTTTTTCAAAAATACTGATCATTTCAAGTTCTTCTCCTTGGATCCCTCTATAGTCAAAGTCTGAGTAACATTTCTTGAGTCTTGATAATTTCCTTTAAAAAAGAAAGAAAAAGAAAGAAAGAACTCTTAAAATTTTATTGATTGGAGGATATGGGATGTTTCTCCTACTGTGTTTCAGGTTTCAAGAGATGGTGGGATAGCTTCACCTGCCACTGATCTTCGAGGAGGAAGTGATGTGGTAGAAGGAGGAAGGACAGCTCTTGATAACAAAACTTCACTCCTCAACACCCAGCCTCCACGAGCCTTCACAGGGCCCCGAGCTCGAGACTACAATCCCTATCCTTATTCTGATACAATCAACACCTATGATAAGACAGCTCTGAAAGAAGCTGTATTTGATGATGACATGGATCAACTTCGTGATGGTTAGTCTCTTTCTTGAATCTCATCCCATTCTCATCAAACAGTTTGTCCTTGTTTTATCTTATATGAACCAAGCTCTAGGTATGCTGATCAGATAGAGATTTTTACATTCCAGATAGAATTTTAATTTTTATTCTCTGAATTAATCTTTCATTCCTTTATGTGACACTTGAACTTTCTCAGTTTAGTAACCATTTGGGAGTAGCATTCCTAAAACACTATTTACTAACCTATTCCACTAGTATTACAGCAGGATTTTAATGAGGGCTGTTTTCTTTTTTCCATTTATAAGACTTTGTACAGTATGATTTCTACCATGGGAATGATTATAAATAGTATTAGAAGTCTCATTTTTTGTTTCAAATATCCATCAGACTACAAACAAGACATTAATGTACTGTACTGTTCTGTTTGTTCCTTCATCTTATGGTGGATTAGATAATTGAGATAGTTTGATATGTTGACAATTCCTTGAATATAGTGGATGCTTAATAATTCCTAGCCGTATTGACAGTTATGAAAATACATTTGTATTTGATTGTTTTCTATTTAAAGTTTTTTTTTTTAAAGGCAAAGTCAAATTAGCAAACTGTTTAATAAACGGGAAAGAATTATACAGTTTCCAATATTAACCTCAAGGTTACTCCAGTTTTACTAGAACTTAGGATACTTATTCAGTTATGATTAGATTTATTCCTGGAAAAGATAGTTTTAAGGAAACGTCAAGATAAGTGTCTTATTTCTTTGTCTTTTTGATGAATTTTAGAGTGTTACAGAAGGGCTGGTAGATCTTGATAAGTGAATCAAAGTCATTCAAGATGGTAGCCTATTATCAGTCACTTCCATTTGTCCAGATTCCATATAGGCAAGGAAACAGACAAAATATTCTCTGCTTGAATTTTTCTCTGTGGAATAATCTCTTATTTTCAATTTCTCTCCCACAGTACCCATTGATCATTCTGATTTGGTAGCTGATCTTCTGAAAGAATTATCTAATCACAATGAACGAGTAGAAGAAAGGAAAGGAGCCTTATTAGAATTACTTAAGATCACCCGAGAAGATAACCTAGGAGTTTGGGAAGAACATTTCAAAACAATTTTGCTCTTGCTGCTAGAAACACTAGGAGACAAAGATGTGAGAAATTTTACTTTGGACTTTAAGTTTTCATTTTTGACAGCATAATCATTGTCTAGTTTACTTTGAATGTGGCTTAAAGTTATTTTTATACTTCTTGTATCCTATTAGTTTTTTGATGGAAACCTTTTCTAATGAATATTGCTGTCAAGAAAGAACAAAACTTTTTCCTACACTTTATCAGAGCAAATGTTTAAGAAGTTGTAGGGGGCATATTTTTACCTTATGAGAATCATGTCATAAAGAGATTAGTTCTATAATATGGTATTTATGAAAATTTGGTTTAGCATGCATTTATTTCAAAAATGGGATGGCTTTTTTTAAACTATATATATGGGATAAATCAATTTCATGTTGGTATTACTTCCTTTTTATCTTAACATTTTAATTAATGACAAAAGACATATAGATATAAAATACATATAATATATTTCATTTAAAACAGACCATAGTGAGAACTGCCTTTTATCATATACCCTCATTCTTATACCTAAGTATGTTGAAGTCATTATGTTCTTTTTCAATCCCTTTGTCAGTTTGATTGCTGCAGTTTATAGAAAATAAGAAATCATTTTGATTCATTTGAGTATTTAGTAATTAAATACTTAGAAATGTTAATTGATTAGCTTCATTAGTTTGAGTTAGAGGGATATAGGAATAGAAAGTTTATTAAAGAAATGTGCAAAGTTTTTTTTAGTTAGAATAACATCTCCTGTAGCCATTAGACTTAAGGTACTTTTTAGCTAAAGATAAAATGATGTCATGTGGAGTATAAATAAATGTTGTGTTTATGTGTGAATTGTACAGATGAATGGCAAAGAATCAGGATGTACCTTTTAGGTACTGTTTAGTATAAACTATATCCTCTTTTTCTGAGATTAAGAGTTCTGTTTAGAATGGCAACCAGCCAGAACTGGAGGACCGGGGGTGGGGGAACTTGACAAATTGAAGGAGCTTTATTATTAGTCTTTCCACAAATCATCTCATCTTTCACAGGGTCAGAAAGTAAGATTAAGCTCTGTCTATATTTCTTGAGTCTAGAAACATTTTCAAGGAGAATTACTTAATATAAAATAACATAGCTTATTTTTGTTTGTTTTAAGGCAGAACATAATGCCCTTTCTCTACAATAGTGAAGATATTTAAAAAGATGAGTGACTTGAAAATGTGTTCCTCATTTGCTCTATTTTCTTTACTGATTGATTATTCATACAGGTACATTTTATAAAAGTTAGGTTTATACTGCCTTTTCTCTTGAATGAGTCAAACCTCTATGAAAGTGGAAGCAACAGAGGGAACTATTTAATAAAGTTTTTTGTGCCAGTCATAGTTTTAACACCTCTTCCTCCATCTTGCACTTTAGCATTCAATACGGGCATTGGCATTGAGAGTGTTACGGGAAATTTTGAGAAACCAACCAGCAAGATTTAAAAACTATGCTGAACTGACAATCATGAAAACACTGGAAGCACATAAAGATTCCCACAAAGAGGTAAGCCAGTTCTGCCTAGCTCTGAGATTGAAGGTAAATCTCTAATGTTCAAGCAGGTATCAGTTGAAATCCTGAAAGTGACTGAATATGGGATGAGAAGGAAGCAAAAGAAACTGGAATATGAATTTTTAAATTTAAATGTAAAACATCCTTGCAAGATTCTTGCTGAAATCAACTCTTGTTTTAATACAGGGCAGAAATCCCATTGGAATTCCATTAACTGGAAAGGTTCTATGACTAATCTAAAAGGACTGTTGGGACACTGGATTTAATCCCAAATCTATGGAACTTCCACAGTTTTCTATAAATATAGGATATTAACCAACTCATTTCCTACAATAGGTATATCCTTACATTTATATTGGTGGGCTGTCACATGGAAATAAGGAGGCCTAGTGTTTTTGTTTAGGTCACTTCTGTAAGCAGCTACCTTTCAACAGAAAATGACTGTGTAGGCAGCCCTGCTCTGACCAGTCACTTTTCTAACCTGAAAACATCACTACAGGATGTATCTCCTCCATGTAGCTGATGTATACTTCAAACTTACAAGTATTTATGCAGTATTTTGGAAGAGGAAATGTGTCCATGTCTTGTGTGCACTGAATATGTGAGTATGTATAGGAGATCACCAATTTAGAGCTGAAAGAGACCTAATAACATTTACTACGCCTTTTAATTTTACAGATGAGAAAAATCATCAGAGAATAAAAGTACTCTGCCCAAGGTTACCTAGATAGTCACTGGCAAAGCCAAAATTCAAACCCAGGCATTCAGCCTGCACATTCACTACTTTTCACTGTACTCAATTCTTCCTAATTCTAAGTCCAAAACTATCCACTATGAAAAATTCCAGCTGAGTTTTGCAAAGAAAAAGTGCTATAGAAGATGAAATCCTATTTTTCCAGATTTTTTTTTTCAGTAACTTTAACAAGTTAAAATTACATGTCATGGGTGTGATCCTAGAAAAGAGAATAAAGCCAATTACTCCATTAAATCTTATTTATATGTCATATTTCCTCAAACTGGTAAATATTATACTATAGATAGGAAAAGGATTAATTTGACTTTGATTGAATTCCACAAGAAAAATCTGGATTAAAAAAAAAAAAAACTCTTTGCAGTTATTACTTGCTAGAAAAAAGATCAATTGTCATACCCTAGAATCATCAATAAGATTATTAAATTGAAGTCAAGTATCATGTAATTTTCAACACCTAACATAATAGAATCCTGCATATGTAGTAGGTATTAGATGATGTTTCTAAAGCCTTACTGTAGTTTAAAAGATATTTTCAAAATGCTACAATTAATATATTTAAAATATTTTTAAAGTTTTTTTTAGTTTTATGTTTTAGGTTGGAGGGTAAAGAGTTATACAATCTCTGTTTTCTTCCATTTATCTTACTTGATTGTGTGATGTTAGTCTTTAAGTTTTTATATCACTTTTTCTACTTAGACATTCCACTCTTGATTTCATGCATTTATCACAACTTGAAGAACTTCTAATTCATTTCACACATAGACAAGAAAAAGTTTGTTTTGTTACAGTGCTAGCTACAAATTTTTGTTCAGTACCTAAGTAATACTTCTGGGACTGATATCTTTTTAGTTGTTTTATGGTTGAATTTGTGATGAAACTTGGTCTTTGACAAGAGGGTGAGAGAGGTAAAATGGGAATCTGGGCATGTTAGAAAGAAAAAAAAAAATCTTCACTTAAGTTTCTGTTGAAAAAACAAAAGTTTCCTTTGTTGAAACCAAAATAAGTAATGCATTTTGAAATATAATCCTTTTGAACTTGGGAGTTTGTTATTATAAAGTTGTTACAAGATAATGGCAGAAAGCAAAAGTAAGGATAAGATTTCTGTAGCTATTTCTAGTCTTAAGATCTGATATCATATTTTTCAGAGGAAATATTAATGTTTTTATTGCATAGACAGAATATACCAGACACTAAATAGAATATAATAATAAGTTTCCCTTGTCTGTTGAAATAAACATTTTTGGGGATGCAATGCGAATAAAGATTTGGAAAGTCAGATTTGAAAATTGCATTAAAATTTTGGTAAACATCAGCATGGGCATTATGTGAAAGTTTATTAGCACACAACAAAACTATCTCACTAACCTATTCTTCTTTTCTTTTTATAATAAAAGCAATTTAATGCCAAACTTCAACAGCATTAATTCAGTTTTCTTTATTTTAGGATTTGAACAATAGTTTAAATGTGTGAGGCATCATTTGGTCTCTAGACATAATTTCTGGAACACACTTTCTCTTCTATAGCTAAATTTCAGTAATATAGATCTTAAAAGATTTTTAAATTGTGATAATTTTGATGGAGTTTAATATAAATTCACTTTTTTCCAAGGGCTGATTAGGAGGGAAAATGGATTAATAAGGGAATTTTAAACTATTTTTCAGACATTCTCCATTACATGTTACTTAATGTCAGCTGGACCTTCATTTTAGCAAGGAAACCTAATTAACTCTCACCACTCACCAAAGCACCTCTTCAAAACTTTTGTCTCCTTCCTCAAATTTCCCATGGCTCCCTTTTCCTCACTCTTTCATCTAAGAACTTTGCCTTAGTTTTCAGATGAAAAAATTAAAGTCATGTATAGTCATATGAGAAAATGCTCTAAATCACTATTGATTGCAGAAATGCAAATTAAAGCAACTTTGAGGGTACTACATCATACCTATCAAATTGGTTAATATGGAAGAAAAGGAAAATGATAAATGTTGGAGAAAATGTGATGCGTTGTTGATGGCATTGTGAACTGATCCATTCTGGGGAACATTTCAAAACATGTCCACTGAGCTAAGACCCAGCAATATCACTACCAGGTCTATATCCCAAAGAGCTCATATAAAAGGGAAAAGGATCCATATCTAAAATATTTATAGCAGTTCTTTACATGATGGCGAAAATTGGAAATGGAGGGGATGCCTATCAGTTGAGGATGGCTGAACAAGTTGAGATATATGAATCTAAAGACATACTATTGTGTTACAAAAAATGAGCAGGGAGGTTTCAAAAAAGCCTGGAAAGACTTACATGAACTGATGATGAGTAATATGAGCAGAACCCAAGAGAACATTTTATTCACTAGCAGCAGCATGGCAGCTATGATCAAGTTAGTTCTTTTCAGCAATATGGTGATCCAAGACAATTCCAAAAGATTCAGGATGGAAAATGCCAGTTGCACCCAGGAGAAAAACTATGGAGTCTTAATATAGATCAAAACGTATGTATGTGTGTGTTTTCCTTTTTTTAATCCATTTCTCTCAAAAGATGACTAATGTGGAAATATGTTTATCCTTTGCCATCTGAGGAGAAGGGATGAGAAGTAAGGAAGAAAAAAAATTGAAACTCAAGAAATTGTAAAAAGAAAAAAAAAAGGAATGTTGAAAATTGTCTTCTCACATAAATGGAAAAAATAAAATACTGTTTAAACTCTCTTCCCTCCCCCAAAAGAGACCATCCCATATATTTCACTGAAAAAATTGAAATTCTCTCTTTTCCTTTCTGTATCATCCATATGCTTTCTGGCATTATGCAGTGATCCCTTCTCCTTGCCATCACATCTTCTTCAGCAGATTGTCCCCTCTATTATGCCCATTCTCTTATTTTTCTTCAATCTCTCTATTTGACTCTTACCTAATGATCTCTTTTTTTTTTTTTTTTTTTTTTTTTGAAATATGAAGCAAAGTTCTTAGCTGAAAAAAAAGGCGGGGAAAGAGAAGCTGAGATTTGAGATGTTTTGGAAAGATTTTTATCGCTTTGGCAACTGAGATAGTGAGTTAATTAAGGAAGTGTAAAGAATTGTCTTACTGCAATGCGGACCTATTTGGGATTATATAACATACATTTGCAGTAGATCTATCCAGTATGATTTCATGGATTTTGCCAACTTGGTTTAGCAGCAAGTCAGTAGATGATAGTAGTAATCTACAGCTGAGGTTTGGAGTTTGATATCAGTGATAGTTTAATGAGAAAAGGGTTTCAAGAGAAGCAGACATTATAGAATTGAATTGGTTCACTTTTATAGGTTAAAGTGGAGAAGAGAGGAAAGTGTAGATAGTGCAAGTGTGATGATCTGGGGAAAAAACTTGAGTGGAAAGATTGGTAGTCACAAGAGAACTGTTTGGTTCTGCACACATATATTGTATCTAAGATATACTATAACATATTTAACATGTATAAGAATGCCTGCCATCTGGGGGGAGGCGAAGGAAGGGAAGGGAAAAGTCAGAACAGAAGTGAGTGCAAGGATAATGTAAAAAATTACCCATGCACATGTACTGTTAATAAAAAGTTGTTATTATAATAATAATAATAATAAAAGAAAGATAGGCAGTCAAGGTTAGGAAAACTAGGATTTGGGGTCGCAAGATAGAAAACATAGAATGGTAACAGAATGTAATCAGCTAAGGAAATTTTAGAGTTCATAAACTGGTGATGGAAAGCATAAGAGTGTGACTGTGCATAGTTGAGGTTGTATGAAGGAATGGTCATGGTAAAGAGCACATTGAGGAACTGGAGGGTAAGACTGCTTGAGTGAGTATCAATATGTACATTGAAGTCCCCCAATATGAAGGCAGGAGTTGGACCTTGATGTCAGACACTAGAGTGTGAGCATCAAACTAGTTGAGGAGGAAGGAGAATGTCTTGAAGACTGATACAAAATAGTTACCAGAATTTTGATTGGGTGTTAAATAAAGTAGATAAAATAGAAGGTGAAAAATGGAAAAGGAAAAGATTTACCCATATATTCCAGAGAGCACAGACAAAAGGATGGATAGATTTAGAATGCAATATTGGAGGGAGATTGAGTTGAGGGGGGGGGTTTTCCTGACAATTTTATGCCCAGGTTAAATGATATGTTAGAAGAATATTTAATTTCAGTTGAATAGTTTCATACATCTTAGATAAAAATAAAACAGTATGATCTTTTTAATTCTTGAAATGTAATAGAGTAATATTTTCTAAGTATTTGGTTTCAGTGAAAATAGTTATATAGAGTAATTTATTCTTTTAACTTTTTAATCTGTAGCTTTATTTATTAACAATTAACTTCACTGTAATCATGCCTTATGTTGTTGACACTATCTACACTAGATTAAAAAAGTTTCCCCCTGAAAGGCTAGAGCCTTTGAGATGATTTAACTCAGCTCTCTTTTCATAAGTGAGATAACTGAGTCTTAAATAGATGAAATTAGTTGTTTCTATATAGTTTTCCTGTTTTCTTTGCTACTTAGGGGTAGAAATGGAAGTAGAGCCCCAGCCTTCTTATCTCACTTTTCACTATATTCTTACTTCTCCAGTGATAGTAATAAACTGTGTTGTCCCTAAGGGAAACTATGCCACATTCTAACCTACACCCCAGAAATTGTGTCAAGTTAGAAAAGTCAGCAGCTTAGTGTGGTCTCCCACTGAAGGAGGGCATCAGGAAATCCATCTCTTTATTTCCTACCTGGCTTCAATCATCTCTCCATCAGATGCCTTGGTGTTGAGTTTCCCTTCCTACTCTGCTTCAAGTTCCATTTGCATGTTATCTTTCCCTTTTAGGTGGTAAGCTTCTTTCTCTTTTATATTTGTATCCCTAGTGCTTAGCTCAGTTCCTGACATACAGCAGGTGCTTAATAAATATTTGACTAATTTTTTTTTTTTACAGAGTCTTTTTATTAGTACAGCTGCTACAATAGGATGCTAAAATTTTACATCTTTTATTGGGGATATATCTTTATCAGTGTTTTCCAGAAGATACTTTTAGACTGGCCTTAATTTAAACAAGATGTTGAAATCTTTTCCTAAACTATTTCTTTACCAGACCATTATCTCATTGGCATGGCTACTTTCTTCCCTGATGCAAATTACAGCCTTCTACATCTTACCCTGTGGATTTCTTGTCTGTATTTTTCCAAAAATCCTTTTAGAGGTTTCCAACATACTGGAGGCCTTCCCTTCTTTCTTTTAATATTTTTCAAACACCACTGTAATACTGGAATTTATTATCCTTCAATCCATCCATATGACTGGCCCACTTGTCCATTTTTGGTCATATGTAATCTTCACTGACTTATTTTATGACCTTTATAACCTAAACATTTCTTTGATATGAGTCAGTAGTCTTTTGGGGTTTTTATTTTTTGGTTTGTTTTGTTTTGACTCTATTGCATGTCCTGATGTGTGTTACAAAGTGTAAACTCCAGTTATGTTGCATATTCATTTCAGTAGTGTCCAACTCTTCTTGACACCATTTGGAGTTTTCTTGGCAAAGATACTACAGTGATTTGCCATTTCCCTTTCTAGTTCATTTTACAGATGAAGAAAATGAAGCAAAAAAAGGTCAATGATTTGCCCAGGGTCACACAGCATCTAAGGCCAGATTTAAGGTGAATCTACCTAACTCCAGACTTGGCCCTCTATCCACTGAGCTACCTAGCTGTCCCAGACTTTAGTATAGCTCATAAAAACACCAAGCAATCAAAAAGCTTGATTTTATTATAAACTGTGTGTTTATATACATAGTGTGTGTGTGTGTGTGTGTGTGTGTGTGTGTAACCACTGTAAAAGAAACTAAGCTCTAGAAGAGAATTTACTAGTCTTCTACTTGAATTAGTTGATCACATTAATAGGAAACTAACTTAAAAAAATTAGTAATGCTGATCTTTCTTTTCTTAGCTAAGTATTAGCCCTCTCTGGGTACGTGCTTGCTGAGCCTTTTTCAAGGGCTGCTCTTCTACCTTTCATCCACCTGCCACCCAATGTTCACCTCTGACTCCAAGAAGCAATAACATTCACAATGGCCATACTCAAATAAAACTATCTCAATAGGCCTCTGACTTGTTAGTTAGGGGGATGTCTGCCTTGATTATTTGAAGACTTCTCCTGTAGAATGAGTAGATGAAAATTATCTTTGTCTTTTTTTTTATTATAGCGTTTTATTTATAAGATATATGCATGGGTAATTTTTCAGCATTGACAGTTGAAAAACCTTTTGTTCCAACTTTTCCCCACCCCCTCCCCAGATGGCAGGTTGACCAATACATGTTAAATATGTTAAAGTATAACATATTTATACATGTCCATACAATTATTTTGATGTACAAAAAGAATCAGACTTGGAAATAGTGTACAGTTAGCCTATGAAGGAAATAAAAATGCAGGCAGACAAAAATAGAGGTGTTTGGATTTCGTAGGGGTTCATAGTTATCTCCCAGAGTTCTTTCGCTGGGTTTAGCTGGTTCAGTTCATTACTGCTCTGTTGGAACTGATTTGGTTCATCTCATTGCTGAGGGTAGCCAGGTCCATCAGAATTGATCATCATATAGTATTGTTGTTGAAGTATATAATGATCTCCTGGTCCTGCTCGTTTCACTCAGCTCAGTTCATGTAAGTCTCTCCGGGCCTTTCTGAAATCATCCTGTTGGTCATTTCTTACAGAACAATAATATTCCATAACATTCATATACCACAATTTATTCAGCCATTCTCCAATTAATGAGCATGAAAATTATTTGTTTCAATGGCCATGAAGGTGGCTGAAGCAGGCATTGTAGAATACTTAAAACTTGGCCAAATATCAAAGATGTCATGGTTGTACATTGCATCTCAGGCCATTATCAGTTGTCTTGACTTTTGTCTTGCCACTGAATGACTTTAGTAACCCTGGAAAAGAGTGTGAGGCTGACAACTTTGTGAACTCTGCTTCATTTAAATCCAGTTCATAAGCAAGTCAAGACTTCACTTTAGTGTCATTCATCCTCCTTAAAAACAAAAGACAAATGACAACTAGCATTAGTTGAGTTTTTCTTAACCTATGTTTTCCCAAATAGCTGATTAAGGATCAGGGTTATCAATCATTGTCATTGAGGACTCTACTCTTTTTTTTTTCTAACCAGGCCTATTTAAATTCTTCACCACTTTTGACTAACAGGTTGTTAAAAAATATATATTTTCCTCATTTCATTTTGCTGGCCATGTTTGCTCTTTCTTTGTTTGCTTACATTTATAATCATTGGTTCTTATGTTACATAGAACACAGAACCAAAGTTCACCCTGGTTCAGGCAGTCTGCCAAAAATCAGGCATTGGCATAGAGTGGAATCAAGGACAGCTCCCTTCCTTGCCAAAACAGGGTCCTGTTTCCACAGGCTAGTTCTAACCCCAGCTTGGGAGAAGTGGTGTCCTGATGCCTGGTATCAGAATTGGTGCTACAACGGATCATTTTATTCAACCTGTTCATTTTACAGATAAAGAAGCTGATGTCCAAAAACAATTTAGAGAAAGTTAATGATAGAACCAATACTTAGTCAAGTCTCTTGACTGCCAATCTAATTTTCTATTGTACTGTAATACCTTCAGCCCTTTATTTTCTGCAAAAAATGAGACACTAATTAGGGTATACAGTCCCACTGCATAAAAAGTACAAAGGATGGCTATCATTTCACTGTTTTTCCACATTTGTTTTAAGGTATAAATCAATTTCACAGATTTACATCCAAGTTCTTGGTTTTATCTTAGTCCAATTTGAATAGTTTCAAAGAAACTTATGAGCTGTTGAAGAGAATTTCAACTAATTACACTTTTATATAGAAATATTCATTGTACTTTACTGTCTTGAATCATATTTTTGTCATTTTTCATTTGAAAAATAAAATTTTATGCCATATAAAAATCCATATGGCTAGCAACTTTGAATTTTTAAGAGGTACAAAATGGTTTTTGTTTAAATTTATGGCTATCTGTGCCAACAGCTGATTAGCAAAAACATTGATTCACAAAACAGCTTATTTATACCCACTAATTGTTTGTCAGTGAGACACTGACCAGTCAAGAGCACCTTCTTTAAATTGAGTAATTGAGTAGTAATAAAAAGATGTGGGAGGGCAAGGAGGAGGAGATCATCAGAAGATGCTGCCATAGCTACCTACTACATCAGGTAGTTTTGAGAAATGTGCTTTCTAAATTTTAAAGTGCCATATAAATGTTGATTATTATTTATTTATTCATTCATTCATTCATTCATTCATTCATTCATTTATTTATTTGCTGGGACAATTGTTGTTAAGTGACTTGCCCAGAATCATACAACTAGGAAAAGTGAAGTGTTTGAGAACAGATTTTAACTCGGGTCCTCCTGACTTCAAGGCTGATGTTCTATCCACTGTACCACCTAGCTGCCCCAATTATTTTTATTTTTAAAAGATAAAGTAATAATCAGGGCTTGATGCTAGCACTAAACCTTAGTAGTTCCTTTCTGTTTTGTTATCATAAAAAATATTTTCTGGGTTCTTTGCTGAGATTTCCATGTTGTCCCTTTTTAGGGAAATTCCCTTAGGAATTTTTTTTTTTAGATCCATCCTGTGGGTAAAAGTGGAAAATACTTCTAATGCAAAACTGTGACTTAAAAGGAGTTTTCTGGAGGCATATAGAGGTTAGGTAATTTGCCCAGTATGGAATTTTAATCCAGCTGTTCTTGTCCCTCAAGGCTAGTTGTCTCTCAGCTACTCAATGTAGATCCTCTAAGAAAATCCTGATAAAGAATAGTACAGAAAGGACATGTGTGCAAAGAGCAAACATTAATAGCCTATGAAAACTCGAACAATGAAGTGACTATCTTACATTTCATATGTTTCAGGGATAGGTAATTTGGGTACAGCAAAGACCTAATGCTAATAATCCTAATAGCTATGGGAAAAGTGCTATGTAAGAGATGAGTTTGAAGTTGTAGAGCATCCTTCCATCTTTTTTTTTCTTTCACATAACTGCCAAAATCACAGCTAAATAAATTATTTAGCTTTATGCATTTAAGAACATTCATGTTCATCCCCCTTGTATCAGCTAGAGAAGACCTTATTATCTCTCTTGGTTTTATAGATGAAGAAATTGAACCCCCAAACAAATTTATTTGCTAGGAACCACATAGCAACTAGTGGCAGGATTGATTGGAAATAGGCTCTGGAGTGCAGTGTTTTTTCACTGCACCTAGAAAACTGGAGGAGCCCATGTAAGATGATAAAATTATAAATGTAGAGCTGGAAGTGACCTTAGAAGTTAATTATTCTAACCCTTCATTTTGTAAATATGGAAACTGAGGTCCAGAGAAGTAAAGTTACTTGTCTTCAAAATGGTAGAATTGGTAAGTAGCAGAGTTAGGATGTGGGACCATCCAAAGGGACTTTTCTTTCCCAACCTGAAATCCAAATCAGTGTCATACAGGACTTTTCTTGTCCCTACTCCATCTCTGTGTCTGACCATGATTATTACTTCATTGTTTTTTCCCCATCAATCACAGGCAGTTTGTCAGGTTTTTGTGTGTGTGTGTGTGTGTGTGTGTGTGTGTGTGTGTGTGTGTGTGTTTCATATTTTTTATTAAAATGGTATAACAGTACTCTTTTTCAGATGTTTCCATTTAGATATTGTCTTCATGTTTTTCTGTGCTTTGGGAAAGTAATGATGTCAACTGAAATTGTTATCAGGACACACAGGCCCTAGTCCTAGCTGTCACCAAAGTACTTGGTGATTTAAGTTGATGTCTTTTCTCCTTTTTTTTATATTTTATTTTATTTTATAATAACTTTATATTGACAGAATCCATGCCAGGGTAATTTTTTTTTACAACATTATCCCTTGCACTCGATTCTGTTCCGATTTTTCCCCTCCCTCCCTCCACCCCCTCCCCTAGATGGCAAGCAGTCCTATATATGTTAAATATGTTGCAGTATATCCTAGATACAATATATGTGTGCAGAACCGAGCAGTTTTCTTGTTGCACAGGGAGAATTGGATTCAGAAGGTAAAAAACAACTCGGAAAGAAAAACAAAAAATGCAAATAGTTCACATTCGTTTCCCAGTGTTCTTTCTTTGGGTGTAGCTGCTTCTGTCCATCATTTATCAATTGAAATTGAGTCTTTGTCAAAGACTCTTCCATCAGAATACATCCTCATTACAATATCGATGTCGAAGTGTAAAGTGATCTCCTGGTTCTGCTAATTTCACTTAGCATCAGTTCATGTAAGTCTCTCCAAGCCTCTCTGTATTCATCCTGCTGGTCATTTCTTACAGAACAATAATATTCTATAACATTCATATACCACAATTTACCCAGCCATTCTCCACTTGATGGGCATCCATTCAATTTCCAGTTTCTAGCCACTACAAACAGGGCTGCCACAAACATTTTAGCACATACATTTTAGCTGTCTTGGGAAGGGGGATATGGAAGAGAGGGAAGGAGGAAAAAAATTTGAAACTCAGAATCTTATAAAAAATAAACTTGTAATTGGAAAAAAAAAAATACTATTTACTGAAAAAGAAAGGAAGGAAGGAGGTAAGTATATCAAAAGGTAGATAAGTTGCTTTCTTTTAAATATAATCCTTACATTCAAGGAGCTCATACTGTAATTGAGGAAGTCACCATACGTAAGAAAATTCATCTAGAGGATGGCTAGAGAAGCTCAGGGTAGGTTGCAGGGCCAAGAGTCCTCAAGATGTCTTCTTTAGATGTCAGGTGTCTGGCACTAGAATTATAGGGCAGTTATAATGCCCAAAGAATCTTAGAATAGAGTGGCAGAGTTGTTAGTCCTCTGCTTGAAAAATAATAGAATTGATTATCCAGGTTCTGCTCATCCAGCCATTATGCATACTGGAGTTTGGGGGAGAGGATAAGGGGAAAACATAAAAACTAAGTAGCAGGAAGGGAATTGAGGAAAATGTACCTCTGCCCTCCTCAACACAGCAAGCAATCTAATATGGGTTCTACATGTACAATCGTTTTAAACATTATAACATTAGTCATATTTGAAAAGAAAAATCAGAATCCGTTCTCTCTCTCTCTCTGGATGCTGATGGCATGTTCTATCCTAAGTCTGTTGGAATTATTTGGGATCACTGTATTGCTGCAAAGAGCAAAGTTTATCTTAGTTGATCATCATATAATCAAATTGTTGTGGTGAACAAGCCTTTCCAAGCTTTTCTGAAATCACCCTGCTCGTCATTTCTTATAACACAATAGCATTCCATTTTATTCGTATTTTACAACTTGTTCAGCAATTCCCCAATTGATGGGCATCTACTCAATTTCCACATCCTTGCCACCACAAAAGGAGCTGCTACAAACATTTTTGTAAATGTGAGTCCTTTTCTGTCTTTTATTTTTTGGGGGATAGAAATCCAGTAAATGACACTGCTGGATCAAAGGATGTATAGTTTAATAGTCCTTTTGGTATAGTTTCAAATTGCTCTTCAGAATGACTGGATCGGTTCACAATTCCACCATTAGTATCTGTTTTTTTTCTCCAACACTTATCATTTATCTTTTCCTGTGTAAAATGGTACCTTAGAGTTGTTTTAATTTGAGTTTCTCTAATCAGTAGTGATTTAGAGCATTTCTATATGACTATAGATGATTTTAATTTCTTCACCTAAAAAATTATCTATTCATATCCTGGATAATGGGTAATTGGATAATGACCTGTATTCTTATAAATTTGATTCAGTTCTTTATATGTTTTAGAAATGAGATCTTTATTTGAAAAATATGGAAAATAAAATGACAAAAGTTACACTATTATTGCCTCAAGGAGTTTAAAATCTAGTTGAGGATTTATAAGCCTATATTGTGTGTGTGTGTGTGTGGGGGGGGGGGGTTGTTGTTGTTTTGTTTTGTTTTCCTGCTGAGGCAATTGGGGTTAAGTGATTTGCCCAGGGTCACACAGTATCTGATGCCACTGTGCTTTATCTACTGTGCTACCTGGCTGGCTGCCCTATTATGTGGGTTTTTTTTTTAGTTAATCTTCCTTCATACTATCACTACTACTGCAAATATGCAGGAATCCTCATTATTGGGCAAAATCAGTAACACAGTTTTCTTTATACTATATGCAAATCACAGTTATTCTCAGTAATCATTGGTTAGTCCTACTAATTGCTAAGTAAACCCTTATAGAGATTACTTGTAAATTTCCTAAAGGAAGCTATCTGCATTAGTATTCCTGAGTCTTTATATATTGAATTTTCAAGGAATTAGCACATGATTATAGTATATATTCATATAAGCATCTATAACATTTCTATTATTTAGGTAGCTATGTAATATAACAATAATAATTATTTAATGAGATACCTACTCATCAGCAAGTGCCCTAGGCAGTAGGCAATGATAAAGTTTAAAAGTTACACTACTCAGAAAATGTGTTGTAGGACAGTGGTGTCGAGCTGAAATAGAAATGGGAGCCACTTAGCCTCACATAAGGATCCTTGTGGGCTGCATGTTGACTTAGAATGCCATATATTAATATCTTTATTCTGTCATTTTTATTTATTTTGTCAAATATTTCTCAATTACATTTTAATCTGGTTCAATCATAATGATGTGGTTTGTGTTTGATACCTCTATTTTGGAGCATTACTCCTAATCAAAAGGAATTTAAAATGCCTTTAATGTGGAACTTGGTCCGTTTGTGGGTTGTTGGTTTTTTTTTTTTTTTTTGAAGTTTTCTGAAGACAAAAGTCAATAAATTCCCTCAACAAATTTTTATTGACTTTTCAAATGTTCACAGCACATACATGTGTGAGGCACAGGAAGAAGCCATTCTAACTAGACCATCAGGTACATAAAGGGAAGTGATAACTAATAAATCTAGAAATGTAGATTGTTCCAAATTTGAGATCCTCTAGGAAATGGAGAGCTATGAGAGTTTATTGAGCTGCAGAATAATAGGCTCATCTTAGGAATATCACTTTGTTAGATGTATGGAGAATGAATCAGAAAGGAAAGACTGAAGACAGAGAAAACAATTAAACTATCACAGCAGTCAAGATGGGAGGTGATAAGAGCCTGCACTGTGATAGTGGCCACATTAGTTTAAAAAAAAAAAAGTTATGGAATGGATGCAAAAGATATTGTAGAGGCATAATCAACAAAACATAGCTATTGATTGAATAAATAGGGACAGGGAGAATGAGATGATTACAGTAGTGACTGGAAAATTTGTCATGCTTGTGACAGAAATGAGTATACTCTAAATTGCTCCCATTTGAGTATAACTGCCTTGAAAAGTTTTATTTTATTTGGGCTATATAAGCATCTGGAGTACTTCTATCCAAAGCTTTTATGAAATTTAGTAGTGAAGAAACATGTCAGATGAAGCTAACTTTCATATAGGCAGAAATGCCCTTTGGATTTCAAAGTGAATATATTGCCTTATTAGTAGTAGTAGTAGTAGTTGTTGTTGTTGTTTTTAATACCCTTTCATTTTTATGACTAAGGTTAAAGTGATATCCTAAAATCCTTTATGGACACAAAATTTTCAAGCTAGAAATTGCTTTAGAGTCCATGTCATCCATCTTTTTAGTTTTGTTAGGTGAAGAATCTAAGACCATAAAAGTAAAGGGACTTGCTCAATGTGACACAACTAGTGTCCACACCAGGACTAAAGGCCAATCTCCTGACTCGTAATCCCATTATTTTCCTGCCCTGCTATACTCTCTATGGGGCACAGTAGGGACTTAACCCCATTTGTCTGCATTTCCTCATAAAATGAGCTGGAGAAGGAAATGGCGAACCCTCTAGTGTTTTTGCCAAGGAAACCCCAGATAGGGTCATGAAGAGTTGGACATGACTGAAAAACAACTGAATAGCAACTGAAAATACTTACTTTTAGTTTAGTTTATTGATTTAATCCAAGGCAGCAAACTTGTACCAAGGATCTGCTATGTATAAGGCACTGTGGGCTGGTGTCTAAGTATAGAAATATGAAAAACACCACAGTGATCTAAATTGGTTGCTTTTTAGTCTCCATTTAACTTTTTAACCTGCTTCCGTATCAGGAGTAAAGGAAATTTTCCTTTCCCACTTGTGCTTTGTTATCTTTCAAGTGAATGGTTTTTTTGCCTCCTTTAATACAAGGTCTGAAGGGGTAAAATCTTCTTTATTGAACTATCATCATATCATGTTATATTAATGAAGGTGCTAATTTAGTCAAATATCATTTCATAAATAAACTAAATGGCATACGTTTTTTTAAATATGTTTACTCATTTACATCAATAGTCAGATATTGACTGTCCTACTTTATTATTAGTGCTGTTTTCAATTTAAATTGCGAAGAGGAAAAATATATGCCTATGGTTATCATAAAACTTTTTAGAGAAGACACATTTCATGATTTATGTTAATATCAACTTATTTCGTTTATAATATTAATATTACCTTACTTTTTTAAATAATAATTTATGGTTTACAGTAATTCCACAGGAATTTTATCTTCACAAGAATAAAGTATTTACTGGATCATAAATTTAGAGCTAAGAGGTCTTTAAAAGTCAGCAAATCTATCTTCCCTCTCTCCCCTCTACCCCCATTCTTTTTGTAACTGGAGAGATCAAGGTCAAGAGAGATTGAATGACTTATCTAAAGTCATTATAGTAATAAGTGTTCAAACCCAGATCCTATGACTCGATTCCAGCATTCCGTTACTATGTCATATGTTCACTATATACCACTGTATTAGATGCTGATAATACAAGCACAAAAAAATGAAACAGTTTCTACTTGTAACTGGGTTGGGGGCAATAAGCACAAATAGAGATAGACACATACACAAAAGTAGTTAAGTAAGAGGGAGGGCATATGCATTGAACTAGGGTTCAGGAAAGGCTTAATGTAGAAAATAGCACTTCAACTGTATCTTCAAGAAAGAGAGAGGGACTCTATGAGGACATTTCTTAAAGGAAAAGTACATTCTAGGAATGGGATGTGCATAAAGATGGGAAATGGCACTTCCAAAGTAAGGATATAGAGAAATGGTCCACCTTGACTGAATTAAAGAGAACAGGAGGAGAACTAAGTCCAATAAAATGGAAATTAAAGTTGACTTTTTTTGATCTGAACAGTAGTTTATATTTGATCCTAGAGTCAAACAAGAAGTCAATACAGTTGATTCAGTTGAAGAGTGACATGTTCATAAATATACTTAAGGAAAATTACTTTCGTGGCAGTAGATTGAACTGGAACAGTGAGAGATCTGAGAAAGGGAGAAAACTTAAGAAGCTATTGCAGTAAACTAGGGTGGGGTGGATATGGAAAGAAAGTATCTTTTTAGAGTATTTTAATGTGTATCTTTTCACAACCCCTTCAATACTGATTATTCTTGTCTTTGCCAATTTGTCTGGTATGACATGAAACCTCACAGTTTGATTTGCAATTCTTTTATTATTGGTGATTTAGAACAATCTTTTATATGATGACTAATAGTCTTCAATTCTTCTGTTGGGAACTCTTGGTTCATATCATTTCACTTTTATTAATTGAGGAATAACTCTTTGTCTTGTTTATTTGTTAGTTTTCTATATCAGAGATATCTGATTAAATTTTTTTTCCACAGTAACTGTATTCATTCTTATGCTAATTATATTAATTATTCACCCCAAACCTTTTTAGTTTTATATATTCAAATTATCTTTATCTTATTTGATTAAAAATTTTCCTCCTAGCCCTAACTCTAAAGTACTTGATTGGATCTCATTTTTTTTAAATGAGCCATAGTAAAGTATTTCTAAACAGAGCCAGAAGAATAGTGAGCACAATAATGTGCACAATAACCAGCCCTGAAGTCAGGAGGACCCAAGTTCAAATCTGGCCTCAGATACTTAACACGTCCTGGCTGTGTGACCTGTGTGCACTGTGAATACTACATGTAATGCTGGATTTGGCTTTATTGAACTACTTTTTAGAACACTTTATGAGGGGGGAAGTGAGGGACATATTGAGAGATATAGGTAATATAGAAATGGAAGAGATCAATAAAAATCCAAAAATCCAAGTTACTTAATTCCAATTGCCTGAGCAAACAAAGACAACAACAGAAGCAGAGTGCTGTGAAATTATAATGCCCAAGCTTGGCATTGTACTTTGCTCCTTTCTTTGCAGAGGTAGAGCACGATGGATACCACATAAAATGCTGAATTTGGCTTTACTGAACTATTTAAAAAAAAAAAAAAACAACAACACTTTCTTATGAGGGGGGAAGTGAGGTACATATTGAGAGAATGTAGGTAATATAAAAACAGAAGAGATCAATAAAAATCCAAAAATCAAAAAGCTGCCTGCTGCTCACCTTTCTAAAGCAATGTGACACTCGAGGAAGTCAATTCACCACTTCATCCCTCACTAAGGGGAAACATTCTAGGACCCTGAACCAAAAGGTATTGGTCCTGCTTCCATCCCAGCCCCTACAGTCATCAATGGGAAGAGAAATCTGTGAAGAAATAGCCCACCTTCTTTACCACCACCAAAAGCAACCACTAACAGACTGCCATTGATGGGACAGATAAGCCCAAGACCCCAGGAATGCCAATGTCCTGCAGACTACTAGGCTTACTTCTAGCCAGGTTTTTCCATATCATTCCCCCAAATGCCATTATTATGGAAAGCAATCCTCCATGGAGATACAACCTGATGTGTTCTGGAGGATCCTTCTCGACAACTGTAGCTTCTACTGCTATCATATGATTTAAAATAAAAAATGCATGAATTTGTTATTGAGAAATGACTTTAGAGGAAATGTGCTGCCACCTCCTTTAATGCTTTAACCTAAAGACCATGAGACCTTTCCAGTTCATGTACAGCTTAAAACTTGTATATGTGTCACCTCTCCCATTAGAATGTGGAAAGTGAATGTACTGCTTCTTGAGAACAAGGACTGTGTCTGCTTTTCTTTCTGTATCCTCAGAAGTTAATGTGCATAATATGCACTAAATATTTTGTTATTTATTCATTCTGAACACTTCCCTTACATGGACTATAAGGGTTGGCCATGTTTTTCAGTGGCTAGAGTGCCAGATCTGGAGTCAAGAAGACTTATCTTCCTGTATTCAAATCTAGCTTCATAGGTATGTGACCCTCCCAGCGTCACATAATCCTATTTTCTAAGTTTCCTCATCTGTAAAACAAGCTAGAGAGGGAGTTAGTAACCATTCTAGCATCTTTGCCAAAAATAAACCACACAAACAAAAATGGAGTCACACAGAGTCAGACACAGCTCATACTAATGCTAAAATATGTTCACAGACACACTACCACACATACTTAAAAGCTACCATTAAATAATGCCTCGAGCAAAAAGTAATTTAAAATTTCCTTTGTTAAGATATGGCATACAGTGTGTTTTATGTATTCATTAACTACATAAATTGGTGACATCTGTCATTAAGTTGGCATTTGACCTACAAGAGCAAAAATAGGCATTTTGGTGCTTTTTTTCTTGCAAAATATTAACCATCCCAATTTTGGGACTTGGGGTTTCAGGTTGTGAGAGCTGCAGAGGAAGCTGCTTCTACATTGGCCAGTTCTATACATCCTGAGCAGTGTATCAAAGTGCTTTGCCCAATCATCCAGACTGCTGACTACCCTATCAATCTAGCTGCCATTAAGATGCAGACCAAAGTTATTGAGAGGATTTCCAAGGAATCCTTGCACCAGCTCCTCCCTGACATAATCCCAGGCTTGTTACAGGTAAGGCTTGGGGTGATCATAATATCTATGAGGTAAGTACTGTTGCTACATTTTATGGCTGGTGGTGTGGCTGACGTTTGAACTAAACTATTGATTAATAGGCCAGATAGAACTATTCAGCTAAAAGCAATCTTAGAACTTTTTCATCTTGTTTACAAGTGCATAAGCAAGAGGAGAATTAGATGGTGTGCTGTTGACATTTCATAACCTGTATATGCAGTAATACCCAAGGTGTCATTGAGATTCTATGATCTTTCCCTGTATTTACTTGAATCTGACTTTTTCCTGAGTGTGACCTTGCTTTCAAAAAATTTACAGTAGAGTGAGGAAAATAAAATATAAAGATAACTAATGGTAATGAGCCGTATCTCACAAGTGTCACAAAAGTGATCTCAATAAAGTGCTGCAGAATTTCCAAGGAAGAATTTAATATTGCTGAACAGAATGATAGCAAAAGGTTAAAATTAGAAGAGTGCCTCAGTCTACAAATGAGGAACTGAAGTCTAAAGGCTGAGCTGGCCCTTGAAATATCAAAATTTCTGTAAGTGGGATGTGGAAAAGAGTGGAGAGTGGAAAGTGGACTGCAGATTAAAAAAAAAAAAAAAAAACCCTTCCAGAAATGGCATTTGCAAGACCCAGAAAATGTGGGCCATATTTAGGGAACAATAAGTAAAATACTTTAGGTTGACTAGGGCATGTTACCCCTGTGAGAGTAATGGTAAATGAGATTCAGAAGGTAAGTTAGGGCCAGACTATTGGAGGATTTTGAATTTGTAAGTATCACACTTTAGTCCTTGTTGAAGGAGAACCATTAAAAAATTCTGAAGATGATAATCAGAGCAAGGAAACATGGTAATAGTAAGAATGTGGTTTGTTCTATACCTTTTTTAAAAAGTATTGTTTTTAAAAGAGAAACTTGTTCTGTTTTGGGGAAAAGAAAAAAAACATAATTTATCATTTTTTGTTTTGTTTTTCATTTTTCTTTTTATCTTTTTATGTCACTCCAGTGGTCTTTATATTTCACTTTATATTAAATTTTATTTTTTCTGCTTCTTTGGCCACCCAGGCATCATGTGGAGCTCAATCCAACTGAGTCTCAGCTGCCTTTAGATGAAAATTTCTTGCATTTACTTCAAGAGGCCGAATATATCCATATGACTTTTTTCCCCTCTTTTTTCTTTCTCTGATAACTACATATAAACTCTCTTAGATACCCTGCTAGTTGCAAGTACAAAATAGGACAATCAACATGCAATCATGAAGATGTTGAAAGATCAGTCTCATCTTTAATTTTATGTATTCCTTTGTTTCTGGTCCTATAGGGCTATGACAACACTGAAAGTAGCGTTCGTAAGGCCAGTGTGTTTTGCTTAGTGGCAATATATTCTGTAATTGGAGAAGAACTGAAGCCTCACCTTGCACAGCTCACAGGGAGCAAGGTTTGTATAATATTGCAATAGTTTTTATATTTCTCCATTTTAGAGATAAGGAAACTGAGGTGCAGAAAAAAGGGACTTGCTCAGAGCCCCAAGTTTAGGTTTTTGGATTTTGTTGGGTTTTTTGAGACATAAAAAAATTTTATAGCTTTTCCAGAAATCAAACTAACTCCCATATAATTATGATGTCCTGAAGGTTCTTGACAATAATGCTTCACTTTCATTTGATGTTCACTTCCAAAAATAGAAGAAAAAAAAACAAGAAGTTAAATGTGTAGTGAAAATGGTTATAGTTTTCTGCTGTTGATTTAACTCAGAAGTAGAGAACCCTTTTTTCTGTCAAGTGTCATGTGGATATTTACACATCATGGGCCATACAAAATTATCATTTTAAAGAACTCAAGCAGTGGGAGGTTATTGTTGCCTTCAGTTGCTTTGACCAGACCAAAGGATTTTTTACATAGGCCTTATAAGGGCTGCAGGCCTGATGTTCCCCACCCCTGATTTAACAGAATGAAGAAATAAAGTGTGGCACTGCTTCTCACAAAGGAATTGGCCCAGTTAGATACAAATGAGGAATAAACACATTTCTCTCAGAATTATTTAATGCAGCAACTTTGCTCAACTTTTAAGGGGAAGAAGAATGTTCTTTTGTTTCCTGGGATGCTGAAATGATTTAGTTTAGATGATTTAGCAGACCCATGATTTTATTAATGTCAAAACTTTCTATGCTGGGAGAGATCACAATCCCTCCACACCTTGTCGTCATGCACAGTTCTTGTCTGTGTCATCTGTAAATTCTCCATTGAAGATCCACAAGGCCTCCATTCTACTGTTTCTTTTAAAATTCTAGAGATACTTGTATACCACTTGAGATATAATGTTATGTTTCGCTCCTCCCACTTCTACTATTAATAATAGTTAATCATATTTATGTTGCACATTAAGGTTTGCAGAGCACTTTATATCTCATTTGATCTTTCATCCTCGTAACAACCCTTATTTAGATGAATCTTATCCTCATTTTACAACTGAGGAAACTGACACAGGTTAGGTGATTTACCCTGGTTCACAAAGCTAAGTGTCTGAGGCAGGATTTGAACTCATGCCCTCTAACTCCAAATTTTATCCATTGTTCCACCCACCTCCTTTTCCAACATTATACATTTTCATAGATATGCCATTTCCTCCATGCCAGTACCTTCTGATTACATGCATCCTCAGCTATCCCATCTCTTAATAGGAGTCATTTGTTGTTCCTCGAAACAAGAAGAAGCTGGGAGATAACTCTTGTTAATACTAATAATAGACATTTGTGTAATTCTTTATTCTTTTCTATACCATGGATTTTCACATCTATTTTTTCCTTTTACCATTACTGCAACCCTATGAAATAATAGAATGGAGTAGGTTTAATTATCCCCATTAGAATGAGAAACAAAAACTTAGGGTCAAAGTAGTTTGATGCTATCCCCCACAGTCACAGCTAAGTAATTTTGGAACCAAAACAAGAGTCCCAAGTCTTTCAAAATAAAATGAAATAATATAATTATTATATTCCTTTGCAAAGTGTAAAGTACCAGATATTAGCTTTTTTTATTATTACTCCTAACTCACTGTATTTTTCACTACTACTAGTCATAACTAACTAGTAGAAACATGTAACTTCTGATGAAGCTTGTATTCTATTTTGATTTAAAAGTTTTTTTAATTCAAAAAGAAAAATAAATTTTATAATAACTTGTAATATTTTTTACAACAGTCATTTGCCTACTCTCATACCCAGAATGTAGACCTTTCTTCTAAGAACAACTTTTAAGCAAAAACAATTCTTATGGGGAAGCTAGGTGGTGCAGTGGATAGAGCACTAATCCTGAAGTCAGAAGGACCTGAGTTCAAATTTGATCTCAGACACTTAACACTTCCTAGCTGTGTGACCTTGGGCAAGTCATTTAACTCCAATTGCCTTGGGGGGGGGGAACTCATGTATAACTGCCCCCAGCTTTTTTGGCCAGTCAGCATTTCAGGAATTACGGATATTTGTAAGTCATTGTCACTCAGAAAATCAAAAGGAAACTTAGTTTTCTATATCCTTATTTAAAGTTAAGTAGATAAAAAAGTCATTTTAGGGAGAAGGCAACAGTGACAGAGTAAGAAAAATGGGCTTCATTTAGAAGGTTGTACCTGCATCAGATTTGCAAAGAGACAAGAGATTTAAAAAATAAGGTGAAGATAGCCAGTATCAAGTCATGGAGAAGGAAAATACAATTCTCTGTATGAACAACTGTAAGAAAGCCATTTTGCATGAAATGTATTTTGTCTAAAAGAATGTAATGTATAAGAAGATTAGTTGGTAAGTGGCATTAAATACTAAACAGGAGTCTGTGTTTGGTCCTAGAAATAAATAAGGAGCCCCTGGAGTTTGAGTGGATCAATAATGACATGATCAGATTTTTGCTAATATAGGAAAATAGCTTTGGCAGCTCTGTGAAGGATGAAGTAAAATGGTGAGAGTTTGAATTTGGGTGACCTGTTGGGGCTTTTGCAGTAGTTTAAACAAGAAATGATAAGGACCTGAGCTAGGTGGTGGCTATGTAATTGAAGAGATGACAGTTCTGAATGTTGAGATACTGTAAAGATTATTTAAAAAAAAAAAAAATAGAGGATTTGGCAGCTGATTAAGAAGTAACAAAGAGTTTAGGAATCAAGGATAATACTAACATTGAAAACCTAAGCAACTAATTGCTTTATAGTAATAGGATTATTCAAGGGGGATGGGGTGGGAATATTCGACAGATATTGGATTCTCTTTTGGATACCCACAGACATCCAGTTTGAATTGTCTAATCATAGTTGATGAATCTGGTCTAGAGCTCAGGAGAGACAAGAGCCAGATAAATAGATTATATTTATCAGCATAGTTATTATTAAATCTATGGGAGCTGATGAAGTCACCAAAAGAATAGAGAGAAAAAGAAGAGGGTGTTGGGCAGAATATTTGGGTTACTCCCACAGCTGGTGGGCATGATACAGATGAGAAGCAGCAGCCAAATAGATAGGAAAACCAAGGGGGGAAAAAAGAGTCAAAAACACTCAGAAAAGGAGGTGTTTTGTTCAGAAGTGTCCAGTACTACAGATATCAAGGATGAGATCTGGGTGACTTTGAATAGGGCCGTTTCAGGTGAATGACAAGGTCAGAAGCTAGATTGCCAAAAGTCAATAGAAAAGGATGTAGAAATAACAAGGGTGGATGGCTTTCTCTAGGATTGTTACTTTCTTGTTCTGAAATTTTGGCATGAAAATTCTGTGGAATATATCCAGAGCCTAGCTCCTGTGGTCTTTAAATATCCATACCCTGTAACCTAATCATCCAGTCAGAAATTTAAAAAAAAATATAATCCACTGTAACCTATTCAACATGTAAAGAAAGGACTGCTTGCCATCTGGGGGTGGGAGTGGAGGAAGGGAGGGGAAAAATCAGAACAGAAGTGAATGCAAGGAATAATGCTGTAAAAAATTACCCTGGCATGGGTTCTATCAATAAAAAGTTAAAATATATATATATATATATATTCCAGTCAATGGAGAAAAGGGTAGTAGAAAGACTTTTCATTCAGCTAAGGAAAAAAATGTCATGTATTGTCATTAGGCAATCATAGCTTCACAAAATTTATGTGAAAACTAGAAAGTACATGAAACTTTCATTCTTTTTGGATTTTAGTTATGATTCTGACTTTTTTGTCTTTTCTGTTTAAAAAGCCTGATAGGGTAATTCCACCTGTTGACAAAAGCCACATATAGTTGTGATCACCCCAGGTGAAGAGAGAAAATGAATGGAAGACTTAGATTTGTAAAGCTATTGCTTTATTACCCAACTCTAGTTTGTTTCCTTGAACTAGGGATTTCAGAGTTCTCTGGTCTCTGTAGTTTTGATCAGATATATTTGTCTACATCATCTATCCTTGTTTACCTTTCTTAGCATAACTTAGAATTTTCTGGTTTTTCAGGTTGTTTAAAAAATTTTTTTTGTACATAGGTAATTTTTAAATTACTATGCTTCCTTTGATAAAATATGTTGGTTTTTCATCATAGTTTAAATAGCATGAATTTTATAGTTTTATTCTGAGGTTCAACTTCATAGTTTTGAGATTTCTTTGAGCCTGTTAGGTTTACATTAGTAAAATAACCTATTTTTAAAACTTTGTCTGATAATTCATTCTTATCTTTTCTTTTCAGATGAAGCTATTAAATTTGTATATAAAGAGGGCCCAAACCACCAATAGCAACAGCAGTTCATCATCAGATGTTTCAACGCACAGTTAATGGAAATATCTGGACTTATTTGTGTAGACTTAGAAGCAATCAGTGGTGCCTCTCTGAGACCTTTCTTCTCCCCTTTTCTTCATTGGCACGCCCAATCAGTACAAGGAGGCCACACAGATATTTATTGCAATCAGTATTTTGGTCCTTTCAAGCTTTTGTGTAGAATCTTATTGGTATTGAATGTAAAGGAAGCAAGGCCTGTGTTGCAGTCTTCATACAAAAAAAAAAAAAAGAGGAAAAAAAAACAGCCATAATATGTTTGTGCAGCCTGCTGAAATCTTTAAAAGGGGGTTTAGATCACAGTGTTATAACAATGAACCCCTCTTGGTTAAACTAAAGTGATTAATTTGTTTTAAGTTAAGTTGATACAGACTTGAGGTTTTAGGATCGTGTCAATTTCTTCATAATATTTTGTTTCATTATGGGTGTGACCCTTGGCTGGATTCTGCGCCTTTCACAAAGGAAACAATGAAAGTGGTATGGTGTGTGTATTTAAGTTGTTGTTTGAATCCTGCTGAAATGTGAATTATGTTTTAGAAAACACTTAAAATTAAAAACAGCCTTTTACCCTGTTAACTGCTAAACACCCCGAAGGTTTTCATTTTCAGTCTTTTAGCTGTATATAACACGCTCTAGCTTTTTAGTGTAGATTCTGAAAACTGATGACTCTTTAGTGTTGACTTCAAGTTAAAGCTTACTTCCTTTAATTACGATATCTGTTTTCAGGGCTTAAAATTTCTTAACAGCTATTTTAAAGTTCATTTGAATTCAAAAACAAAAGCCAGAGTAAGACAAAAGAAGTCATTTAGTGAAATTCTATTTGCAAGAATGGTAGGGGAGATCTTATTCTCAGGATCTTTGTAGAAACATAATTTAAATATCACCCATTGAACAAATTTAGAGACCTTAAAAATCGAAGAATGACAACTAATATTTGACATTTTATTTTTGACTTTAGTTTATCCCAGAGTTTCAAGATTAAAATTTTCTCAATTCATAGAGTAATGACAGTTACAGAATTTTAAAATTTGACTTTTCTTTTTAGGTAGAATCAGAGTGTATAGGGATAGTATAGATCACGACTCAATAGATCATGACTCAGTCATTTTTCATTCTCTAAACCAAAATTATTTTCTAATGATTTGTTGAAATAAACACTGACAAGAAAAATTGCATGTCCATTATAGTATGTGATAGTGAAAAGGAGGGGATCCTAAAATTTAACTCCAAGTAAAATAAATTAATCTTATAGGAGGTAAAATTTCAATTCTCCCTGTTAGCCCTCTCCACAACTTACCTGACTGGTTTAGAATTCAGAGTAATAATAGAATAGAAGGTGGAAGAAAATGTGTAACTTTTTCCTTATTCTACAATTATTTTAGATATTTTATTAAGACATATAGTATGCACTGAAAATGAATGCACTGTAATGTCCATAAACTAATGCAGCAAGTGTTTTCACACTACAGGATGGACTTCTAAAGTGTAATTTAAATATGTAGGAAATACATAGCTGCTCCTGTTAGAATTTAGTGGTGAAAAATATTCCATCTGATTCATCAACACTTGCCATTTGCTTGAAATAATAATTTATTTTAGGAAAGAGCAACAAGGGGAAAACCAAATTTTCTGAGAAAGATTTTTACAATGTTAATTCTTATCCTTTTATAATATCTGTCCACTTTAAAGCATGCTTATTGAAAATGAGTGATAATGGCTGTCTTAAATGCGTTAAATTTTATCATTCATCTAAAAAAAATTTCAGTGACAGACAAATGTGATTGAATATAATTGGCATATTTGGGGCTGCAAAATATGAGACCAGGCCTTACTTTCTTGATCAAATAATATTTTGTTTGTTGACAGATATTCATTAATGTGATTTTTCTTTCACTACACAAGTCAGTCAAAGATTCTCTGCTGTAGAATGTGTTGCACCATAGAGAAACATTCTGATTAGATTATTTATCAATTCATTTAAATATAATGTATATAGTAAGTTTCCCTTTCCCTCCCTTCCCTTATTCCCTTAAAGAGTCCTGCATCCCCTCTGTCATTTAGTTGGGAAGTATCTTGAATGTTGCCTAATTTCCTTGTAGTACTCAAAGGGCTAGCCATGAACTTGCATAACCTTCAATCTCTTTAACTTACCAAAAAGAGAGAATGTACAATCAATTGTCAGCATACATCAAAGTCTCTTGGCTTACAGATCTGGAAACTCTGATATACACCATGGAGAGCAAATCTGCATGCTGCCCATCACATCATCCTGAAGGTGAGAACAGAGCCTGGCTGCCCCAGCCAAATTTCAACAACTGTAGCTGCCTTTCCTTGCCTCTTCTGTCCTTTGAGGCACTCGCTTATTTAAAAAAGAAAGAACAGAACAAGAAAAGAAAGAAAAATAATTCAACAGAAACTTTGCCTCCCCTGCTTACCAACTCTGAATTTTCAATGCCCTGAAAGAGCCCATCACCCTCTGGACCTTGGGGTTGCTATTCATTGTGCTATTGACACCACTAAGTTAGGGCATGGGCAAACCACTTGATCCATATTCCCCATTCCCCCACCTCCAGGTTTTAAGTACTGTAGTTCTCATGTAGTGCAGAAGTATTGAGGCATGTGGCTTTCTCAAAGTACACCATGTGTGCTTGGCTGGATGACAAATGACAATAATACAAGACTGTCTTTTCTATTGCTTATTATTAGCTTCTCAGTAATCTATATAAGTAATGCAACTTGCATCTTTGTCATATAAAAACTACTTTTCCTTTCCCCAGTACCCAGTACCCTTTATTTATCAAGCATAATGTTACATATTAAAGGACAGCAAAAAGAACGTTGTAGAATTACGAATTACAGCCGGACTTTGCTAACAATAATGTTTGGAAATAAAAAGGAAAAGCTATGAAAAATGACAACCACCAGAATGGTTTTGTTTCCAGTGTGTTCACACGCATGGTTTCCCACATATACATAAATACATACACACACACACACACACACACACACACACACTTTTTGCTTTTTGTCATGTTACATCCATATCTGTATTTATATCTTAATATTTGTTTCACTTTTAAGTGTATCATGGCAAATGTACAGATGTTTTTGTTAACATTAACGTGATAGGATTTGCTAAAAAAAAAAAAGACAAAAAAACCCTTTTGAGTTTGCCCTAGAATAAATAAAGCTTACATTTAATTTCTTGTGATTGTGTGTCTTTTTCACCAAGTTGTTCAAACTTTGTTCTATATTACCCTACAATCAAAATGTGGCTTTAGAGTTTGATTAGGCTGGTTGTAAGAGTATTTTCTTTTAAAGAGATGAAAGCAGATGAAATTCATGAATTCTAAGGGAGAGAGTATTTTCTTTGTGTCATTTGAATCTCAGGTCAATTTGGATATAGCTTTAAATCCTACATTCCCCTAGGTAAAAGACTATAAGCATGGCCAACTAGAAAATGAACCAATCTGATCTGTGTCCAAAGAATCTTACTTCTCTGTTCGTTTTCTTGACTGTTAAATAGGAGGGTTGACTAGGTGATTTCTAACGGCCTTTCCAGCTTTAAATCCATTGTACAAGAACCACAAAGAATAGCCATACAACGAGCCATTCTTCAGCTTTCTGAAAGTAAAGCAAGCAACAAGACAAATGCAGTAATAAAACAAGTATTGATCCTGGGGTTCCAGAGGGAGGCCCAGTTTTTACTTCTGACTGCTACTAAATAACAATCTATGATTTAAAGCCAATCAGTACCATCCTAATTCTAAATGGAGCTATATACTTATATAATTCTAAAATCCTGTACCCAAATAAGATTTCATTACTGAATAGATATTCCCTCCCAAATATAAATAATAACCCTTCAGTAAATTTATTTCTGAATTGCCAAGGCCAAAACAATTTGTCACCTTTGAATTAAATGTGGTAGATTTCTCTGAATTTATCTAGATTGATCCTAGATATGCTGTTATCCTGCCTGTTGCAAGGCCCATATGTCAAGCCTTTCTAATGAGTTCTGATGGCATAATTTTCAGTATTACTCCGGTGTTAACTTCCATGTCACAATACAGTATTGGAGAAAAATAAGTTTGCCCTTTCATCCCCATTCTCAGCCCACTTCCTTCATCCATCCCTAGCATATGGAAAATTCTTTATCTCTTTAACCCAGGATTTTAGATATCATTTACATCTGATCTACTGATTAAAATGAAATAAAACATTCTCAAGATCAACAGCTCATTTCCAAACTCAGAGGTTTCTCCAGAACTAGAACAGTAGCCTAATAAGGACAGTTGAGTCATGCCTAAACTCTGCCACCACCAGTTATAATGGGAAAATTCTAATCTTCACACTTATAATTTATTTCATAAAATCAGGAAACTGAACTAGTTGATTCCTAATGTTCCTGATTTTACAGTTTTAAGTCACATCTTGAGCTCCTTGAAGGCAGATTTACCCATTAAAAAAAGAATAGCTAATATTTACATAGTACTTGCTATGTGTTAGGCACTGTGCTAAACTCTTTATAGTTACCTCCCTTCATCCTTACAACAACCCTAAGAAATAGATGCTAATATTATTCCCATTTTACAGATGAGGAAACTGAGACAAATGGGTTAAATGACTTGTGCTGGATCACACAGCTAATAAGTGTCTAAGGCCAAAATTGAACTAGGATATCCCCAATTGTAGGCCTTGCATTCTAACCACAGTGTCAACACAGTCCTATAGGATAAGATTGTAAAAGTAATACCCTCATTTTACAAATAACAGCATTGGAAAAGATGCGCTTGCTTAAGGAGAAACGGCTTGCAAAAAGGCAGAATGCTTAGAGTGTATTTAGGTGGAACAGTGAATAGAGCATGGGATCTGGAGTAGGGAAAATCCAGCCTGAGCTCAAATCAAGCGTCAGATGCTTACTAGCTGTGTGAATCTGGGCAAGTTAACCCTGTTTGCCTCAGTTTCCTCATCTATAAAATGGGCTGGAAAAGAAAATGGTAAATCTCTCATAGTTTTGCCAAGAAAACCCCAAATAGGGTCATGAAGAGTCAGATGTGACTGAAACAGCTGAACAACAATACTTGAATCCAAATCCAGTCATCTTTTTGTGGTAGCATGCTTTTTTTTTTTTCTTGCCATTTACAGTCATGTTCAACTCTCAACTCTTTGTGACTGCAAGTGTGGTTTTCTCAGCAAAGATACTGGAGTGGTTTGCCATTTCCTTCTCCAGCTCATTTTGCAGATGAGAAAACAGGCAAATAGAATTAAGTGATTTGCCCAGCCTAACACAACTACTAAGGATCTGCGGCCAGATTTGAAGCCAAGTCTTTCCTATTTATTTTATATGTCTATCTCTAAAGATGATAATAAAGTGGCATGTTGTTATACATAGAGTCTAAAGTAATTTTTTGAGATGATAATTAAATTCTTTACCATGTTTCTGAAAAGTTAGTAAATTTTTAGCAATTTGAGAACATTTTAGCATCACCCTATTATACCAAATCAATGGAGGATTGGAGGTGAAGATTTCTTTGTTTTACTTTTAGGTGATTTGTATTGTTTCCCTCTTGGAAGCAGTACTTCTAGGATCTGCAGGAAACTTTAAGAAGTAAAAGAAGAGAAGTTAGTAAGGGGAAAACTGTGTTTGTTCACATAGTTTAGCTTCAGCTACTAAATTTTTAGAGAAGAGGGATAGGGATTCATTCACAGTTTGCATTTCTTATATAACTATAGAATAGAAATATTGTATTATTAAATATATATGTAAAACAACATGCATATGATTTCGTTATATATTATTTTCAAAGCAAGTTTCATATAAACTCTTTCATTTCATCTTTACCATAACATTGTAAAGATTTGCAGTGATTCTTACAATATAGTTTCAACCCCACCATTCTACAGAAACTACTTTCCCAAAGCTCATCATTAATTTTTCAGTCCTATAGCCATTTTTTATCCAGCTTCTGACATTGCTAATAGCCCCTTCATTATTAGCTTCCATGACATTGCTGTCTCTTGGTTCTACTGCTTGTCTCCTTTGTTTGATCATCATGAACCTCCCACCCCTTAAGACTGACATTAGCCCTCTTCTTTCTCTATACTTTCATCCTTTGTTCATCTCATTTGCTACCATTCAGTTCAATTATGGTCCTTGTGCAGATCTCAAATCTGTATATGTTTCTCTTGCCTAAGAGTCCTGTATTGCCTGTTAATAGGATTTCCCACTGGCATCCCATACTTAATATGTACAAAACCATTCTTCCAACATCCACATTTCTTTCTTTTGGTGGAGGACATTTCCAACCTCTCAGTTCAGGTTTATAAATTCAAGGTTATCCTTGACTCCTTTTTCCTCAATATGAAAGCAGTTGCCAAGTGCACTGATTCTTCTTCAATAACTTTAATTTTTCTCTTAATAGCCCAAGTTCTTCCCACCTTTTCTTTGGAATCCTAATTTTGCAATAGTCTCCCAATTGATCTTCCTGCCACAAAACATTCTCATTTACAGCCCATTTTCCATACATCTGCCAAAATAATCTTCGTAAGGTACAGGTGTTTTAAAGTTGTTATTTGTTCAAAGTGGATTATCTCCTTCAGTGGATTCAAAGGATACTTTTATCAAGCTAGAACATTTAGTACCCTTCACAATCCAGCCTCACCCTATCTGTCTGGCTTTATTTATTTTTTTGTTGCTCCACCAAATCAACGAAATTGGAACTAATAGCTATTCCTCATTAGACATTTCATCTCCTGCCTCCATTCAGTCGATCAACAAGCATTTGTTTGGTTCACAAAGAGTTAGGCCGGACTAAAACAGCGGAGTAATAAATATTCCAGAACTATAATTGTTTAGCCCAGTTCTCAATAAATTTTATTGATTGCTTATGATAGATGCTAAGGATACAATTACAAAGAATGAGCCAGTATCTATTCAGAAGTAGTTTCTATGAACATTCTAATTGGGGAAGTTAAACGTATATTACAGTCACTCAAAAAGCATTTATTAAATGATTTTAATGATGCCAGGTATTGCACTAAGAAAAGCAAAAACAAGATTCTGGTCCCTATTTTCATTAATTAATTCAATAGTTTTTTACTTTCAATTTTATTGATCTCTCCTTTTATTTTTAGAATTTCAAGTTTAGTGTTTGACTGGGGGTTTTTAATTTGTTCCTTTTCTAGCATTTTTAGTTGCAAGCCCAATTCATTGACCTTCTCTTTCTCTATTTTATACAAATAGGCCTCTAGAGATATGAGATTTCCCCTTATTACCGCTTTGGCTGCATCCCATACATTTTGGTATGATGTCTCATTATTATCGTTTTCTTGGATGAAGTTATTAATTATGTCTATAATTTGCTGTTTCACCCAATCATTCTTTAGTATGAGATTATTTAGTTTCCAATTATTTTTTGGTCTACTTTCCCCTGGCTTTTTATTGAATGTAATTTTCAATGCATCGTGGTCTGAAAAGGATGCATTCACTATTTCTGCCTCACTGCATTTGAGTTTGAGGTTTTTATGTCCTAATATATGATCAATTTTTGTATAAGTTCCATGAACTGCTGAAAAGAAGGTGTACTCCTTTCTGTCCCCATTACATTTTCTCCAGAGATCTATCATATCTAATTTTTCTAGTATTCTATTTACCTCTTTGACTTCTTTCTTATTTATTTTGTGGTTTGATTTATCTAATTCTGAGAGTGCAAGGTTGAGATCTCCCACTATTATAGTTTTACTGTCTATTTCTTCTTGCAGCTCTCTTGATTTCTCTTTTAAGAATTTAGATGCTACACCACTTGCTGTATATATGTTTAATATAGATACTGCTTCATTATTCATTCTACCCTTTAGCAAGATATAGTGCCCTTCCTTATCTCTTTTTATTAGATCAATTTTTGCTTTAGCTTGATCTGAGATCAGGATGGCTACCCCCGCTTTTTTGACTTCACCTGAAGCATAGTAGATTTTGCTCCAACTTTTTACCTTTAACCTGCATGTATCTCCCCGCTTCAGGTGTGTTTCCTGTAAACAACATATTGTAGGATTCTGGCTTTTAATCCATTCTGCTAACCGCTTCCTTTATGGAGGAGTTTACCCCGTTCACATTTATGGTTAAAATGACCATTTCTGTATTACTTGCCATCTTGTTAACCCCGGTTTATGCTTTTCTCCCTTTTTACCCCCTTACCCCCCTTCCCAGTATTAAGCTTGTGAGCACCACTTGCTTCTCACAGCCCTCCCTTTTTTAGTATCCCAACCCCCCCTTAGAGTTCCTCCCCCTATCTTACCCCTTTCCCTCCCAGTTACCGTATTCCCTTCCATTTAGCTTATTCCTTCCCTTTTCACTTTTCCCTTCTCACTTTTCAATGAGGTGGGAGAAGTTTCACCATAGATTGAATATGTCTAAAATGTTTCTCTTAAAGCCAATTCTGAAAGCAGTAAAATACTCACTATATTCATCCCTCTCCATTCTTTCTCTCAGATATAATAGGTTTTCTTTGCCTCTTCATGAAATGTAGTACCCCCACTTTCCTCTTTTTCTGGTACAATGTCCTTTCCACATCTAGTTTCTAGAACAAGGTATATCTGTATTCTTTATACATCTTTATAGCCGAAATATAGTTCTCAAGATTAATCTTTACCTTTTTAGATTTCTCTTGAGTTCTGTACTTGTAGATCAAATTTTTTGTTAAGTTCTGGCTTTTTCATCAAAAATAGGTGAAATTCACTTACTTCGTTGAATGTCCATCTTCTTCCCTGGAAAAAGATGCTCATTCTCGCTGGGTAAGTTATTTTTGGTTGCATACCAAGTTCCTTAGCCTTTCGGAATATCATATTCCAGGCCCTTCGATCCTTTAATGTGGATGCTGCCAGATCCTGGGTGATCCTTATTGTGGCTCCTCGATACTTGAATTGGGTTTTTCTAGCTGCTTGCAGTATTTTTTCCTTCGTCTGAGGGTTCTGGCATTTAGCCACTATATTTCTTGGTGTTTTGATTTTAGGATCCCTTTCAGTAGGGGATCGATGAATTCTTTCAATGTCTATTTTACCCTCTGTTTCTAAGACTTCTGGGCAGTTCTCTTTGATAATTTCCTGGAAAATAGTGTCCAGGCTCTTTTTTTCATCATACTTTTCTGGGAGTCCGATGATTCTCAGGTTGTCTCTCCTGGATCTGTTTTCCAGGTCTGTTGTCTTCCCCAGAAGGTATTTCACATTCTTTACCATTGTTTGATTTTTTTGGATTTGCTTGACTGATTCTTCTTGTCTCCTCGAGTCATTCAATTCCAATTGTTCCACCCTGATTTTCAGTGAAGTATTTTCTTCACTCACTTTTTTAAGATCTTTTTCTAATTGTCCAATTGAGTTCTTTTGTTCTGTGGAATTTTTTTCCATTTCGCCAATTTTGTTTTCTAGTTCACCAATCCTATTTTTCAAGGATTTTACTTCTTTATCCACTCTCTCTTTAACTGACTTCTCCAGGCTCTTTTGCCAAGCCTCACTCTGCTTTTTCCATTTTTCTTCTAGCTCCCTTGTGAGAGCCTTTTTAATTTCCTCCATGAGATTCATCTGTGCTGAGGAACAGATGATCTCCTCCTTTGGGGATTCACCTGGAGACAGTCTGTTTTTAGTCTCCTCAGAATTTAGAGTCTGCTCTCTATCTGTATAGAAGCTGTCAAGGGTTAAAGTCTTTTTCAGTTTCTTGCTCATTCTGTCTAATAATCAAAGACAAACTATCAAAGAAACAGAAGGAAAAAACCCTTGAATGGAGGCTGCTTTCTTTGGGGGAGGGGCAGGGTAGCTGTGAAGCACGGGTCCTACTGTGCTGCGCCTGCGCTCTGAGATCCGAGAGTGTGCTGATCCACTGTGGGGGAGGGATGGCCAGGTCCCGAGAGACTCCAGCTGTTTGGGGTTGTATTCTTCAGCCCCAGTGTTTTTAGCTTCTCTGCTGGGCTGCTGACTTGCTGCCGGAGCAAAGTATCTAATCCTGTAGCAAAGCTCTCCCCTCAGAGACGGCTGTGATCACGCCTCACTCTCTCTCCGCTGTGCTCGGCTCTGAGCCGCCTTCCGTGCTCTCGCTGTCGCTGCTGCCCGCAGTCTGCTTCCGATCTAATAACCGTCCCCACCCTCGCGCAAAAACAGACCTTTCTTGACGAGTCTCAAGGATGGCTTCTCTTGGTAACTAATTGTATGGTTTTTTTCAGTCGAGCATTAATTCAGAGGCATGAAATGAAATGGATAGTGAGAGAAAAACGTGGAGGTTACACAGCAGTGTGCCTCCTCTCCGCCATCTTGGCCGGAAGTCTGGTCCCTATTTTCTAAAGAAATCAACATGCAGAATTCCTAGATACTTACAAGATAACTAAATTGTGAATGGAAAGCAATCCTAGGGAATGGGGAAGGGATGAATTTAAGTTGAATCTTAAGATCAGAAGGTAGTAAGGAAGCAGAAGGATCTGGACCTAGGAAGTAGCTGTAAGAAGGTATGGAGTATGGGAGATGTGAAAAGATGGACTCTTATGTGTGAGAAACAGGTCACTAAATGAGTGTAAGACAGTTATTAGAGATAACATGAAGGTAGAAATAAGAGGACATAACAGGTTGAGTATGTGTGGGACAAGAGCAATGAAGAGTTGAGGATAAGATTGTGCGTCTGGATTACTTCAGGAAGATAGTCATACCTTCAAGGATAATAAAGCTATAGGAAAGAGGAAAAGAATTGGGAGAAAAGGTAAATTCCATTTTGGTCATGGTGAATTGGAAATATCTACCAGATGTTTTAAGATTTTGAATAGAAAAAAGTTTTCTCAAGTTCTAGGCGTAGAACCAAGATGACAGAATTAAGTCAGAGTTCTCCTAGTTTTCTTCAAAAACCACATGAAACATGAAAACACATAAGAGTCTGATGGAATAAAACTACTCTCCAGCTCAAGACAGACTGAAAAAACTTCAAGAAAGTTCAGTCTCACTGAAGTGAAAAGGATATTCAGCCTAGGTCAGATAGACTCTGGGAAAGCCAGTGAGAGGACCTTAATCACAGCAACTCAGCAACTAAGATCCTCAGTTCTGACTCAATAGAGGAGTAAATCAGGGTGGGGGCAGCTTCCAATCCCAGTTCAGAAGACAAATTCTAGGAAACCAGGCTGGTTCTTGAACAGAATAGGCAAAACTATCCTCTGGAAACACAGAGGCCCCTGTGCTCAAAGCCAAGGCTCAGAATGGCACAGGAAGCTTGGGACAGCATCCCTTTTACCCCAGGAACAGAATTCAACCTTAAAAGTAAAAAAAGAGGAAACACCAAAAGGAAATGAGCAAGAAACAAAAAAGAACCTTGACCATGGAAAGCTACTATGGTGACAGGGCAGAACAAAACACAAACTCAGACAAGGACAGAATGTCCACAGAAAAAAATCTCAAAGAGTGAGATCAATTGATCTCAAACCCAAAGAGGCTTCTTCTTGGAAAGGCTCATAAAAGACTTCAAAAGGCAAATGAGAGAGGACGACGAGAAAATGAGAAAAGAAATGAGAGGTATGCATGAGAGAGTCAACAATTTAGAAAAGAAAGGAAAAAATTGTGTCTAAAGAAAACAACTCTTTAAAAAGTAAAATAAACCAAATGGGAAGAGATGCAAAAAATAACTGAAGAAAATCACACATTAAAAACTAGAACAGGGCAAATGGAAGCTAATGACTTTGTGAGACTGCAAAAATCAAACTAAAAAGAATGAAAAAATGGAAGAAACTGTGAAATATCTCATTGGCAAAACAGCTGACCTGGAAAATAGATCCAGAAGAGACAATTTAAAAATTATTGGCCTACCTGAAAGCCATAACCTAAAAAAAACCTAGATAGCATTCCACAAGAGATCATTAAGGAAAACTGTTCCAATATTTTAAAAATAGAGGGGGAAATACTCATTGAAGGAATCTTATCACCTCTGCAAAGAGATCCAACAAGGAAAACCCCAAGGAGCATTGTTGTGAAACTCCAAAATTATAATCTCAAAGAAAAAATACTGCAAGCTGCCAGACAAAACCAATTCAAATATCAAGGAGCAACAGTAAGGATTACCCAGGATCTGGCAGCTTCTACAATAAAGGATCAGAGAGCCTGGAATATCATATTTCATAAGGCAAAGGACCTGGGGTTACAACCAAGAATTAACTACCCAGCAAGACTTAGCATCATCTTTCAGGGGAGAAGATGAAACTTCACAAACGTAGAATTCAAGAAAACCATAGAAAAGTAAATGGGAATATATATGTATTTAAAGGTTAAACTGTTTACATCCTTAGATAGGAAAACATCTGTAACTTGTGAACTGTTTGTCACTGGGGCAGAGAGAGGGCATCACATGGATTTAGGGTGTGGTTGTGAATGGAATCTGATGTTATGACATCCAAGAAAAAGGCATGAAGGGGTGGAAAAAGGTCTGGAAGAAGAGGAAAAGGGAGGTATAATGGAACAATTAGTTCACTTGAAGAGGTATAAAAGACCTATTATAATCCAGGGAAAGAAGGGAGGGAGATGAGATTGTCTGAAGCTTGATCTCATTGGTTTGTGGCTGTTTAAGAGGGAATAGCTTAATCATTCAGTTGAGAATAGAAACTTGTCTAACCCTATAAAGAAGTAGGAGAAGAAAGGGGAAAAGAAAAGGGAGGTGTAGGATAGAAGGGAGGGCAGAAACACTAGGTGGAAAAGATAAGAGAAGGGGGAAGGGTTGATAGAAGATAAAGTAATGAGTGGAGTGGGTTAAAAAAACCACTATAAAACAGGAGGAGTAATAAGTTAGTGAATGGGGTAGGTAAAAAAAATATACAACTAAGGACAGGGTTGAAAGAACAAAAATATATAAAGAGAAGAAAAATAGATGAAAGGAAATGCAGAACTGGTAATCATAACTGTTAATGTGAATGGGATGAAATCTCCCATAAAAACAGAAGCAAATAAATAGCAGAGCTGTTATTTGGGCTTTATTTTATGTTTATTTGTTTTATATTTGAGATTTGTTTTATGATTAGCTGGAACAGGAAAAAATAGGCTAAAAGCCAATCAGAAATTAAATAATTTAATTCTAAAGAATGAGTGAGTCAAACAACAAATCACTGAAATAATTCATAATTTCATCCAAGAAAATGACAATAAGACAGCATACCAAAACCTATGGGATGCAGCCAAAGCAGTTCTTAGGGGAAATTTTATATCTCTAAATAGCTATATAAATAAAATTGAGAAAGAGGAGATCACTGAATTAGGCACACAACTAAAAAAGTTAGAAAAAAGAACAAATTAAAACCTTCCCAATTAAATGCCAAATTCAAAATTTTGAAACTCGAAGGAAAGGTTAATAAAGTAAAAACTAAGAAAACTATTGAACTAATAAAACTAAGAACTGTTTGGGTTTTTTTTTTTTCCCTTAGAGAGTTCATTGATGACTTGTTCAATTTTTTTTTTCTAAAATGGGATTATTCTTCGGTTAACTTGGGCAATTTATATTTTTGTAAGTATTCATCCATTTTGGTTAGATTGTCAGATTTGCTGCCACAGAGTTGGGCAAAATATCTTCTAATTGATTATAAATAAATTGGAAGAGTATAGGATAGTTTACCTCTCAGACCTGTGGAAGAGGAAGAAATTTATGACCAAAGAAGAATTAGATATCATTATTGATCACAAAATAGAAAATTTTGATTCTATCAAATTGAAAAGTTTTTATGCAAACAAAACTAATGCAGACAAAATTAGAAGGGAAGCAATAAACTGGGAAAACATTTTTACAGTCAAAGGTTCTGATAAGGGCCTCATTTCCAAAATATATGGAGAATTGACTCTATAAGAAAATCAAGCCATTCTCCAATTAATAAATGGTCAAAGGATATGAACAGACAATTTTCAGATGAAGAAATTGAAACTATTTCTAGCCATATGAAAAGATGCTCCAAGTCATTATTAATCAGAGAAATGCAAATTAAGACAACTCTGAGATACCATTATACACTTGTCAGATTGGCTAGAATGACAGGGAAAGATAATGTGGAATGCTGAAGGGGATGTGGGAAAACTGGGATGCTGATACATTGTTGGTGGAATTGTGAATGTATCCAACTATTCTGGAAAACAATTTGGACTATGCTCAAAAAGCTATCAAACTGTGCATACCCTTTGACCCAGCAGTGTTTCTACTGGGCTTATACCCTAAAGGGATACTAAAGAAAGGAAAGGGACCTGTATGTGCAAGAATGTTTGTGGCAGCCCTGTTTGTAGTGAACAGAAACTGGAAACTGAGTGGATGCCCATCAATTGAAGAATGGCTAAATAAATTGTGGTATATGAATATTATGGAATATTATTGTTCTGTAAGAAATGACCAGCAGCATGATTTCAGAAAGGCCTGGAGAGACTTACATGAACTGATGCTGAGTGAAATGAGCAGGATCGTTATACTTCAACAACAATACTATATGATGATCAATTTTGATGGACCTGACCCTCTTCAACAATGAAGATGAACCAAACCAGTTCCAATAGAGTAGCAATGAATTGAACCAGCTACACCCAGTGAAAGAACTCTGGGAGATGACTATGAACCACTATATAGAATTCCCAATCCTTCTATTTTTGTCTGCCTGCATTTTTGATTTCCTTGACAGGCTAATTGGACACTATTTCAGAGTTCGACTCTTTTTACACAGCAAATTAACTGTTTGGACATGTATACATATATTGTATTTAACTTATACTTTAATATATTTAACATATATTGGTCAACCTGCCATCTGGGGGAAGGGGTAGGAGAGAAAAAGTTGGAACAAAAGGATTTGCAATTGTCAATACTGAAAAATTACCTATGCATATATCTTGTAAATAAAAAAGCTATAATAATTAAAATAAAAAAGAAAAGGCAAAAAAATCTAATTATTTCTTTAATTTCTTTTTCATTGGTGATAAGTTTCCCCCTTTCATTTTTGATGTTGGTGATTTGATTTTTTACTTTCTTTTTTCTGATCAAATTAACCAAAGGTTTATCTATTTTGTTAGTTTTTTCAAAAAGAAAAAAAAAAAAAAAAACACTTCTACCAAACATTTAAAGAACAATTAATTCCAATACTAAGTAAATTATTTGAAAAAATAGGTAAAGAAGGAGTATTGTCAAATTCCTTCTGATACAAATATGGCATTGATACCTAAACTATGAAGGACCAAAATAGAGAAAGAAAATTACAGATCAATCTCCCTAATGAATATTAATGTAAAAATTTTAAGTAAAATGTTAGCAAAGAGATTACAGCAATTTATCAGCAAGATAATATACTATGACCACGTGGGATTTATACCAGCAGGGCTGGTTCAGTGTCAGGAAAACTATACCATAATCGACATTTATCAATAACAAAACCAAAAGAAATCATGATAACCTCAATAGATGCAGAAAAAGATTTTGACAAAATACAGCACCCATTCCTATTAAAAATACTAAAGAACATAGTGATAAAGGGAGTGTTCTTTAAAATAATAACATCTTATCTAAAACCTACAGCAAGCATTATTTGTAATGGAGAGAAGCTTGACACATTTCAATAAGATCAGGGGTGAAAGAAGGATGACTATTATTACCAGAATTATTCAGCATTGTACTAGAAATGTTGGCTTTAGCAGTAAGAAAAGAAAAAGAATTTAAAGGAATTAGAATAGCAATGATGAAATAAAACTATCACTCTTTGCAGACAATATGATGATATATTTAGAAAATCCTAGGAAATCATCTAAAAATCTATCGGAAACAATTCACAGCTTTAGCAAAGTTGCTGGAGTATAAAATAAACCCACACAGATCATCAGCATTTCTATATGACTGACAAAACCCATCAGCAAGAGAGAGAAAAATTCCATTTAAAATTACATAGACAAAATAAAACTTAGGCATCTATCTACCAAGACAAACCCAAGAACTATATGAACACAATTACAAAATACTCACATAAATGAAATCAGATAAATGGTCAAAGGACATGAACAGACAATTTTCAGATGAAGAAATTGAAACCATTTCTAGTCAAATGAAAAGGTGTTCTAAATCATTCTTGATCAGAGAAGTGCAAATTAAGACAACTCTGAGATACCACTATACACCTGTCAGATTGGCTGAGATGACAAAAAATAATGACAAATGTTGGAGAGGATGTGGGAAAACTGGGACACTGATGCATTGGTAGAGTTGTGAACAGATCCAACCATTCTGGAGAGCAATTTGGAATTATGCTCAAAAAGTTATCAAACTGTGCATACCCTTTGATCCAGCAGTGTTTCTTTCTTTTTTTTTGTCTATCAAAACATTCTTAATACTTTCATTCCCAATCTCCCATAGTTGGTCAGTTAGTTGTTGTCTTTTGTTCTCTCTCTCTCTCTCTCTCTCTCTCTTTTTTTTTTTTTTTGATCCAGCAGTGTTTCTACTGGGCTTATACCCCAAAGAGATACTAAAGAAAGGAAAGGGATCTGTATGTGGCAAAATGTTTGTGGCAGCCCTGTTTGTAGTGGCTAGAAACTGGAAAATGAATGGATGCCCATCAATTGGGGAATGGTTGAGTAAATTGTGGTATACGAATGTTATGGAATATTATTGTTCTGTAAGGAATGACCAGCAGGATGAATACAGAGAGGACTGGCGAGACTTACATGAACTGATGCTAAGTGAAACGAGCAGAACCAGGAGATCATTATATACCTCAACAATGACACTGTTTGAGGATGTATTCTGATGGAAGTGGATCTCTTCGATAAAGAGAGCTTTAATTGATCAAGGATGGACAGAAGCAGCTACACCCAAAGAAAGAACACTGGGAAATGAATATAAACTGTTTGCATTTTTGTTTTTCTTCCCGGGTTATTTATACCTTCTGAATTCAATTCTCCCTGTGCAACAAGAGAACTGTTCGGTTCTGCACACATATATTGTATCTAGGATATACTGCAACATATTTAACATGTAAGGGACTGCTTGCCATCTGGGGGAGGGGGTGGAGGGAGGGAGGGGAAAAAAAAATCGGAACAGAAATGAATGCAAGGGATAATGCTGTAAAAAATTACCCTGGCATGGGTTCTGTCAATAAAAAGTTATTAAAAAAAAAAAAGTTATCAAACTGCATACTCTTTGATCCAGCAGTGTTTCTACTGGGCTTATACCCCAAAGAAATACTAAAGAAGGGAAAGGGACCTGTATGTGCCAAAGTGTTTGTGGCAGCCCTGTTTGTAGTGGCTAAAAACTGGAAAATGAATGGATGCCCATCAACTGGAGAATGGCTGAATAAATTGTGGTATATGAATGGTATGGAATATTATTGTAATATAAGAAATGACCAGGATGAATACAGAGAGGCCTGGAGAGACATACATGAACTGATGCTAAGTGAGATGAGCAGAACCAAGAGATCATTATAACTTCAACAACAATACTACATGATGATCAGTTCTGATGAACATGGCTCTCTTCGGCAATGAGAGGATCCAAATCAGTTCCAAGTGATTTGTAATGAACAGAACCAGTTACACCCAGAGAAAGAGCACTGGGAAATTAGTATGGACCACAACATAACATTTCCACTCTTTCTGTTACTGTTTGCATTTTTGTCTTTTTTTCTTCTCAGGTTACTTTTATCTTTTTTCTAAATCTGATCTTTCCTGTGCAACAAGATAACTGTATAAATATGTATACATATACTGTATTTAACATATACTTGAACATATTTAACATGTATGGGACTACCTGCCATCTAGGGAAGGGGATGGGGTAAAGGAGGGGAAAAGTTGGAACAGAAGTTTTTGCAAGGGTCAATGTTGAAAAATTACCCATGCATATGTTTTGTCTATAAAAAGCTATAATAAAAAATAAATAAATGAAATCAGAACTAAACAATTGGAAAAATATAAATTATTTGTGACTAGGCCGAACAAATATAATAAAAATGTCAAATTCTGCCTAAATTGGTCTATTTATTCAGTGCCATACCAATAAAACTGCCAAAACATTATTTTATAGAACTAGAAAAAATAACAAAACTCATCTGGAAGAGCAAAAGGTCAAGAATATCAAGGAAATTAATGAAAAAAAAAAAAACAACAACAACAAAGAATGGTGGTTTAGCAGTACCAAACCTAAGACTTATTTATAAAAACATCATTCATCAAAACCTTTTGGTACTGGCTAAAAAACAGAGTGGTGGATCAGTGGAATAGATCACATGACATAATAAGCAAGCAACCTAGTATTTGATAAATCCCCAAACTCTAGCTTCTGGAATAAAAACTCATTATTTGACAAAAATTGCTGGGAAAACGGGAAAATAATATGTCAGAAATTTGGCATAGACCTACATCTCACACTCCATACCAAAATAAGGTCAAAATGAATACATGATTTGGCATAAAGAATGACAACGTAAACAAATTAGGAAAACCAGGGATAATTTATCAGATCTATGGAGAAGTGAGGAATTTATGACCAAAGAAGAACTAGAGAATATTATGAAAGGCAAAATGGACAACTTAGATTACATTAAAAAGTTTTTGCACAAACAAAACCAACAAACATAAGGTTTAAAAGGAAGTATAAAGTTGGGATAAAAATCTTAATAGCCAGTATTTCTGATAAAGGTCTCATTTCTAAAATACATAAATAACTGTCAAATTTATAAGAATACATGTCATTCCCCAATTGATAAATGATCAAAGGATATGAATAGACAATTTTCAGATGATAAAATTAAAGCCACTTATAATTATATGGGAAAAAATGCTCTAAAACACTATTGATTAGAGAAATACAAATTAAAACAATTCTGAGGTACCACCTCACACCTCTCAGATTGGTTAAGATGAGAGGCAAGGATGATAAATGTTAGAGGGCATGTGGGAAAACTGGGATACTAATGCATTGTTGGTGAAGTTGTGAAATGATCCAGCCATTCTGGAGAGCAATCTGGAACTATGTCCAAAGGGTTGTAAGACTTTGCATACCGGTATCTTTGATCCAGCAGTGTCTTACTGGATCTGAATCCCAAGGAAATCATAAAGGAGGGAAAAGGACCCACAAGTGAAAAAATGTTTGTAGCAGTTCTTTTTGTGATAGCAAATAATTGGAAAAGGAGTGGATGCCTATCAATTGGGGAGTGGCTAATCAAGCTGTGGTACATGAAGGTAATGAAATATTATTCTATAAAAAATGATGAACAAGCTGATTTTATAAAGGGCTAGGAAGATTTACATGAACTGTTGCTGAGTGAAACAATCAGAACCAGGAATACAGTGTATACAATAACAGCAAGAATATGCAATGATCAATTATGAAAAGCTTGATTCTTCTCAGTAGTTCAGTGATCCAAAGGAATCCCAATAGACTTTGGACAGAAAATGCCATCTACAACCAGAGAAAGAACTAAGGATACTTAATGTAAATCAACACATGCTATGCTAACTTCTTTTTTCTGTTTTGTTTTTCTTTATCTCTCCCATAGTTTTTCTCGTTTGCTCTGATTTTTCTCTCCCAACATTAAAAAAAAAAAAAAAAAAAAAAAAAAAACTATGTGTACTAAAAATAAACTAAAAAAAAAAAAAGATTTTGAATAGAAAAGTAGAGATAAGAAACAAGCTCAGAAGAAAAAACAAAGTTAATTGTATAGGCTTGGAAATCATACACCTGGAGATGATAATTAAACTCATGGTAATTGATGTAGTATAAGAAAGAAGAGGACCCAGGATAAAGCCTTTGGAGATAATAGGCATGCCCCCTAGGAAGATCCAACCAAGTAGACTAAGAAGGAGACAGGTAGGAGGAGAACCTGTAGTAGTGTCACAGAAAACCTTGAGGACAGAATGTGTAGACATATGTAGGAGAACATGATGGAGAGTTTCAAAGGTTGCAGAGATATTAGTGAGGATGAGGATGGAGAAAAGGCTTTTTATTTTGGCATTTAAGAAACCACTGTGACTTCAGAGAGAGCAACTTCAGTTGAATGATTGAAAGCCAGACTACCAAGGTTTTTCAAGGGAGAATAAGAGGAAAGGAAGAAGTGCCTAGGAGTAAAGAGAAAGACTATGAACCAGGCACTGACTCAGTAAAGAAGGAACAAGATGTTTTAAGGGCTGCAATAGTTTTTAGGGATATTATTATGTATATTAATAGATATGTTTGTATATTTGTTATTTTATTATGTTGTATATTGTATTACATTACAATATAATATGTTATATTATATTATTATATTGTATATATTGTATATTGTACATACAGATGAAAGTATATATGTGTATGTGTATGTATACCTATGTAGCCAATGCATAGGCTCAAAACAGGAGGAAATGGACTATCATATATAAGGAACAAAGAGAAGGCCAATTTGAATGCCTAAAAAAGTATAGTAATATCTCAAAAGAGAAATTAGGGACAGGTTGTAAAGGGCTTAAAAAGCTAAAGGAAGGAATTTCTATGTTATCCTAAAAGAAACTGGGGACCATTGAAATTGATTTCAACTGGGTAATGAGATCAGAAGTCAGATTACAAACAAAGGGTTGAGATGTGAGTGAGAGAAGAGGAAGCAGAGGCAGCAAGAGCCGACAGCTTATTCTAGAATTCTTATATTCACACAATTTGTCTCTCAAATTCCTAAAGTGCTATACTTCTTCAGCCAGCAAAACTCAGTTGAGGTGTCATCTCCCTTACTCCTTTCCTATTCTCCTCTCCATAGGTGCTAGTTTTTCTTTCTTATCAAAGAACCTTGTGCATATTTATCAGTGTATTTGTATGGGGGGGTGGGGAAGGGAGGGAGGAGAAGGGCTATTCTCTAGAAAGAAAGAAATTGGCCATTTTTTTTGGCGGGGGGAGTCCTTTCTATTTTCTAACATAGTAAGTACCAAGCCTTATACTAGTAAGCACTTAATAAGTATTGCTTTTCTTTAATAAATAAAGGAGGTGGCCATTTTGCTAATTGGCATAGTATGGAAATTATTTTTAAAGTTGCAGTTGGAAGAGGGACCAACAGCCCTGGAGTCAAAAAGACCTGAGTAAATTCAAATCTGACCTCAAACAAGTACTAGTTGTGTGACCCTGGGTAAGTCACTCCTTATTGCTTCTTAAAAAAAAAAAAAAAGTTAAAGGTGGAGTTGGGACTAAAATTCACCTCTGATGATTTAATATAGTCACTACCATTTCAAGCTGCCTCTGAGTCTTGTGTATCATCTAAAACCCTCCTAATTACCAATGTGGCATGAACTTTGGTTTTAAGGGAATAAAAATCAGTTTTGTTCTGTGGAGTTTTGAGATAATGGGCTCCAGAAATTCCATTAAGTCATTATTAGGACATAATTCACATCTGCTAGAATAGAAAACCTTTTGATCCAAATAGACCTAGGGCCAAGGAAAGCCCTTCATCAAAAATATTCTGAGATTCTGGTAGAATTAGGGTCCCTTCCTTTCTCTTGTAGTTTAAGCACACACCCCAATTTATTTTTTTTTTCCTTTTTCTCCTTGTATTTATTAACTTGCACCTTAGTGTCTCCAGGCAAGAGAGTACAAAGGTTATTTGAGTTGACATTAAATCCCAGGTTAGAGATTTTACAGTTTGAAACTATACCAGCATCATTGGCTACTCTCTCCCTAAGGTGGGCAGGCAATCACTGAAAATTATTGCTATTTGTAACTTTTTTGATTGAATTTGAATGACTAACAGAAACCTTGGAGGTTAAAAAAAATACTAAAATAGTCACCTCTGTACCTCACAAACTCACTGTTCTTATACCTACATTCATGAGGTATTCTTTCTTCCACCTAGACAGAATTTTTTTTTTTTTGGTCTGGTTTCTGTTCAGTAGGGAGTAAAGTGGCAATGAGAAAAATCTGGGCTTGGGAAGGTACTCAAGAAATAGTTGATCCCAGAATGAGTTGGACCTAAGACTACAGAACATTTTCTTTACTACAATAAAGGACCTCAGAAACCAAGTATTTCAATTTCGTCATTTCACAAATGAGTATTGTTCCTTGGTCTGTTCTTTTTAAAAACAGATCTCAGTGCAAATCATGATGTAGGATATGGCAATGAGAAATTAAGTGATTTATTTAGAGTTAGTTTTAATAAGAGATAGGGCTTGAAGCCATGTCTTCCTGACTAAAGCCAGATCTCTATTCACAATGACATACTGCCTGGCTTCTTAATACAAGTTAAATATTTATAGAGCATTTACTATTGGTCTATCCTTGTGATACACGTTGAATAGTACACAGAAAGGTGCCCCTGGCTTCTAGGACCTCATAATCTAACAGGTGAGATTGCATCTATATGCATGAAACAGGTCAATACATTTTAATTGAGCTAAGCTTTCTGATGCAAATGGTTAAATTCATGGTTAAGTTCTTGAAAGGAAAGATACCTCTAGAGTAGAGGAATTTGGGAAGGTCTCATAGATATGGTGGGATTTGAGCTCCACCTTAAAGAATAAAGAAGATAAGGATTTGGAACCTGATCAAAAGTGGGGCTATCATAATACCACTAATTTCAAATGGATTTCAAGAGTAACCCCAAATGGAGCCTGGAAGGAGAGACTAAGAAACCAATACAAATCTTCATGAGAGAAGGCTGGGGTAGAACACAGAGTTGAGACTCAGATCATGGGATTGTTGATTTAAAGCTTGAAAAACTCTAAGCAGTAATCAAATACAATTCCTTCATTTTACAAAGATGAAAACTGAAGCTCAGAATAGTGAAATGATTTGCCCAGTGTCACACACAAGTATGAGAAGTCTCCAGAGACAGGTATGGAGGTCTTGGAGGATCTGTCATAGAGAAGTATTGGGGTTGTAGAAATGGATTCTTACCAGGGGAAATTTCAGAACTGCCCCATACAATGAATGAGTGAGATGTTAGAAACAATTCCCTGTCTTCTCTGATCTGGGGGGCATTTTTCCCTTCTTTATGATTTTCTTGGGATTCAGTCCCAGTAATGGCACTGCTGGGTCAAAGGGTGTGCACAGTTTGATAGCTCTTTGGGCATAGTTCCAGATGGCTCTCCAGAATGATTGGATCTGCAAATCACTTTTAATTTTTCGGTGCCTCATTGATTTTATCTGCAAAATGGAAATAATGCTTGCCCAGCCTACTTCATAAGGTTGTAGTAGACTAATACGAAGATCATGGTTGTGAAAGCATTTTGAGAACCATAAAACATTATATAAATAAAGAGCATGCTCTTTTATTTAGAACCCACAACTTTACCACTGAAAACTTGCTCTCCCCCCCAAAAAAATATAATATAAATTTTTTTTTAAATACATAAAAAAGAAAAGTTCCTCCACAATTTTAAGGTGCTGTAAACCATTACTAAGGTTCCATCCTACCCTAATTCTATGGGCTTCACACAGTGCTTTGTTCTTAATACATCATGATTAAATAAATAAATAAAATTTATAATTCTGAAAGCTATCAATAGTGAAAGAAACAGTATATGTTACGATCTTAGATGAGGTTGTAAACTCTTTGATTATAAAGAATTTCTTCTGCTTCTTTTTTGTTTCCCTAGCACACAGCACAATGCTTGGAATATAGTAGGCACCTAATAAATATCTATTGACTGATTTATCAAGTCCCAAAATCATTGAGGAAATAAGGGAAGTGATCTTAAGGTTTGCAGACAACTAGCAGGATTTTAATTGTTTACTAGATATGAATAGCATAAAGCTCAAAAGAAGAGAGATTACTGGTATCCAAGGAAAGAATAGAATCTCCGAGTGCCAAAGTGATGCAAGGAATATTCCAATTTCCCAACTATGGGAACTGAACTAAAAAGAATTAGTGTCCACCAATGAAAAGGAAATTAGAACAATAATTAGGAGTTACTTTACTCAACTTTATGCCAATAAATTTGACAACCTAAGTGAAATGGATGACTATCTTCAAAAATATAGACTTCCCAGATTAACAGAGTAGGAAGTAAATTGCTTAAATAGTCCCATTTAAGAAAAAGAAATAGAAGAAGCTATTAATCAACTCTCTAAGAAAAAATCCCCAGATTTTTCCTAGATGGTTTTACATGTGAATTCTACCAAACATTTAAAGAACAATTAACTCCAATATTATATAAACTATATGAAAAAAATAGGGAATGAAGGACTCCTACCAAATTCCTTTTATGACACAGACATGGTATTGATACCTAAACCAGGTAGGCTGAAAATAGAGAAAGAAAATTATAGACCAATCTCCCTAATGAATATTGATGCTAAAATCTTAAATAAAATATTAGCAAAAAGATGACAGAAAATCATCCTCAGGATAATACACCATGACCAAGTAGGATTTATACCAGGAATTTACGGCTGGTTCAATATTAGGAAAACTATTAGCATAATTGACCATATCAATAATCAAATTAACAAAAACCATATGATCATCTCAATAGATGCAGAAAAAGCATTTGATAAAACCCAACATCCATTCCTATTAAAAAATACTTGAGAGCATAGGAGTAAATGGACTTTTCCTTAAAATAATTAGTAGCATCTATTTAAAACCATCAGTGAGTATCTTATGTAATGGGGATAAACTGGATTCCCAATAAGATCAGGAGTGAAACAAGGTTGCCCACTTTCACCATTACTATTCAAAATTGTATTTGAAATGCTAGCTTTGGCAATAAGAGTTGAAAAAGAGATTAAAGAAATTAGAGTAGGTAATGAGGAAACCAAATTATCACTCTTTGCAGATGATATGATGGTATATTAGAGAACCCCAGAGATTCTACTAAAAAGCTATTAGAAATAATCCACACCTTTAGCAAAGTTGCAGGATACAAAATAAACCTACATAAGTCATCAGCATTCTTATATATCACTAACAAAATCCAAAAGTTAAAGTTACAAAGAGAAATTCCATTTAAAGTAACTGCCAATAGTATAAAATATTTGGGAATCTATCTGTCAAGGGAAAGTCAGAACTATATGAGCAAAACTACAAAACACTTTCCACACAAATTAAGTCAGATCTAACCAACTGGAAAAATATTAAGTGCTCTTGGATAGTTTGAGCAAATATAATAAAGATGACAATACTATCTAAACTAATCTATTTATTTAGTGCTATACCAATCAGGCTCCCAAAAAACTATTTTAATGACCGAGGAAAAATAGTAACAAAATTCATCTGGAAGAACAAAAGGTCAAGACTTTCAAGGGAACTAATGGAAAAAAAATCAAATGAAAGTGGCCTAGCTGTACCAGATTAAAAATTATATTATAAAGCAGCTGTTACCAAAACCATTTGGTATTGGCTAAGAAATAGACTAGTTGATCAGTGGAATAGATTAAGTTCAAAGGACAAAATACTCAATAACCTTAATTGTAGAGGGCTGAAACTATTGAGTCAATGCACTGAGGTCAGGACTGCTGAGCACTTGAGGCTAAATACTCTATGGGCATATGCTTGGAAAATGGTCTTTTCCACTATCCATACTGGCTCAATGATTGGTATATACAGAGAATTGTAGGAGGAAGTAGGGGATGGAGTAAGACTATCCCGAGACACACTTTGGCGGTAGACGAGGGGAGAAAGCAGTCGCAGAGATTCTGCTTCCATCCTGGTCAATCCTGCATCTAAGACCAAGAATAAAGACTGAGGACTTTTGCTTATCCTGACTCCGGCTGATTCTGAGGTATCTTGGGTGCTAGCGCAGTCATCACACTTAATAATCTAGTGTTTGACAAACCCAAAGACCCCAGCTTTTGGGATAAGAACTCACTGTTTGACAAAAACTGCTGGGAAAATTGGAAATTAGTATGGCAGAAACTAGGCATGGACCCACACTTAACCCATACACCAAGATAAGGTCAAAATGGGTTCATGATCTAGGCATAAAGAATGAGATTATAAATAAATTGGAAGAGCATAGGATAGTTTATCTCTTGGGACTGTGGAGGAGGAAGGAATCTGTGACCAGAGAAGAACTAGAGATCACTATTGATCACAAAATAGAAAATTTTGATTATATCAAATTGAAAAGCTTTTGTACAAACAAAACGAATGCAGGCAAGATTAGAAGGGAAACAATAAACTGGGAAAACATTTTTACAGTCAAAGGTTCTGATAAAGGCCTCATCTCCAAAATATATAGAGAATTGAATCTAATTTATAAGAAATCAAACCATTCTCCCCAATTGATAAATAGTCAAGGATATGAACAGACAATTCTCAGACAAAGAAATTGAAACTATTTCTAGCCATATGAAAAGATGCTCCAAGTCATTATAAATCAGAAAAATGCAAATTAAGACAACTCTGAGATACCACCACACATCTCTCAGATTGGCTAGGATGACAGGAAAAAAATAATGATGAAAGTTAGAGGGGATGTGGGAAAACAGGGATACTGATATATTGTTGGTGGAATTGTGAATACATCCAGCCATTCTGGAGAGCGATTTGGAACTATGCTCAAAAAGTTATCAAACTGTGCATACCCTTTGATCCAGCAGTGTTTCTACTGGGCTTATATCCCAAAGAGATACTAAAGAAGGGAAAGGGACCTGTATGTGCAAAAATGATTGTGGCAGCCCTGTTTGTAGTGGCTAGAAGCTGGAAAATGAATGGATGCCCATCAATTGGAGAATGGCTGAATAAATTGTGGCATATGAATATTATGGAATATTATTGTTCGGTAAGAAATGACCAGCAGGATGATTTCAGAAAGGCCTGGAGATCTGATGCTGGGTGAAATGAGCAGGACCAGGAGATCATTATATACTTCAACAACAATACTATATGATGACCAATTCTGATGGACGTGGCCCTTTTCAACAATGAGATGAACCAAATCAGTTCCAATAGAGCAGTAATGAATTGAACCAGCTACACCCAGCGAAAAAACTCTGGGAGATGACTATGAACCACTACATAGAATTTCCAATCCCTCTATTTTTGTCTGCCTGCATTTTTTATTTCCTTCACAGGTTAATTGTACATTATTTCAAAGTCTGATTCTTCTTGTGCTGCTAGATAGCTGTATGTATATATATATATATATATACACACACATATATTGTATTTAACATATACTTTAACATATTTAACATGTATTGGTCTACCTACCATCTGGGGGAGGGGGTGGGGGGAAGGAGGGGAAAAATTGGAACAATAGGTTTTGCAATTGTCAATGCTGAAAAATTACCCATGCATATAACTTGTAAATAAAAAGCTATATAAATTAAAAAAAAAAAAAAAAAAAGAATTAATGAAGATGCAACCAGTACTGGAAAAGGTGGCTAGGGAAGCTATGTCATCAGAAAATCAGGTTTCAGTAAGAGCTACTAAATAAAAGGGGTGGGAAGGGAAAAATTTAAGATGAAGGAAAGTTTGTTGCCTATGGAATGGGCATTACAGGGGGCACTGTGGAAGGGCTGAGTGGATTTAGGTGGCACTTGGAGGTGGGAGGATTGAAGGGAATGGGAATAAGAATGAGGAATCAGATTGTTGGGGTATGGAATGGAATTTTGGATGACAACCTACAGAAGTTCAAAGTCCCAGAAATGTAAAAAGTATGACCAGCTACAAGAATGTTCATTGAGTGTAGGGTTTCACTTCTCTACCTTCCAAGGATAAGTAAGCAGGAAATGGGGAACAGAAATAACTAGCATTCATGAGATCTGAGGTCTTCTCACCAGAGAAGGAAGCAATATGTAATATGGACTTAATGCACGGAAGTCATTGAGGAAAACAATTGCAATAGTCCAAGTGAGCGATGATGAGGCCTCCTACAAGGGAAGTAACTGTGTGTGAATGGAGAAAAGGGGATAGAAATGAGAAATGCTCTCGAGGCTAGTAAAGCACTTTACAAATGTCATCTCATTGTTGCCAAGGGGGTAGTTATAGATTAAATGACTAGTTACATCCAGCACACATTGAAGGTATTTTTTGTTAATGTTTAATATTTTTTTTATTTCACCCAGTTACATGCAAACAATATTTTACATCTGTTTTTAAAACTTTGAGTTCCAGATTCTCTCCCTTCCTCCCCATTCCCAACCTCCATTAAGAAAGCACATGTGAAGTTATAAAAAAAAAAAAATTTCCATAAAAGTCATATTGCAAAAGAAAACATAGATCTCTCCTACTCCCAAAAGAAAACCTCAAGAAAAATGCAGTTTAAAAATCCTTAAAAACCAAATACCATCTTATTTTATCTTCATGACAATCCTGTGAGATAGGTGCTATTATTATCCCCATTTTACAGATGAAAAACCTGAGGCTGAAAGACATTAAGTCACTTGCTCAAAATTAGATCATTAAAATGTATCTGAGGCAAGATTTGAGCTCAGATCCATGCTGAATGCTATTCACTGTGTCACCTAACCATCTCAGAAGATATGGGATGAGTGAGAATAAGGATTTGAAGATTATAACAAGGTTGCCAACTTGGATGATGGGGAGATTGATGGTGCCCCTTAATAGAAATAGGGAAGATGGGGAAAAGGGTGGTTGGAAGTAGCGAGATAAGGAGATGTGTTAAGCAAGTTGAGTTTGAAATATCTGTGAGATATCCAGTTCAAAATGTCCAATAAAATGTTGGTGATGAAGAACTGATGAGCTCGGAGAGAAATGAGGCCTGCATATATAAACCTGGGGGTTATCTGCATAGAGGTGATAATTAAACCCAAGAGAGCTGAATCTTTTGCCCTGAAATTTGTTCCAATTAAAAGCACCACAGCCTGTTAGGTGACAGATATAGTCCGTGCATGGGAAACTGTTGCCTTCAACTCTGGGAACATTAGTAAGGTGCTTTAGTCTGTCAAAAATTCTTGACCTGGGATCTATCAACTTTTAAAAAATAATTTATATTTTGACAACTATATTTTAATATAATTGCTTTCTTTTGTGATCTTGTCTCTCTCTCTCTCTCTCTCTCTCTCTCTCTCTCTCTTTTTTGTTTTATGCATTTAAAAACATTTTCTGAGAAGGGGTCTCCATATGCCCAAGGGTTTGAGTATACAACAAGATCAAGACTACTTGCTCAAGGTGGCAAGGAGAACAAGGTCCTGATCTCAGCTCTTCCCTTCACTTCCTAAGACTTCAACCTTAGGGACATCAGCTCCATCTCTCTCTGCATCAGAAGCAATCAGAATCACTGAGAAGCACTGGGGCTCTCATTTAGCCCAACTCCCTCACTGAGAAAACTGAGGTCATATAGTCAGAAAACCTGCCCAAGATGACATAGCTGGAGACAGAAAGGAGATTTTCTCTCAGGATTGCTGCTGAGCTCTAGATCTGTATCTCATTTTCAGTCCATAATAGTTTTTTTTTTTTTTGGTCTAAAGAACGAGAATAACTATATGCCCTGAGACTTTTATTCTATAATAATTTTCCTTTTCATTCTATCCAGGGATGGTTGATTGATTAAAGGTAGTGAACTAAACTGTATTTATATGTTCCTGCTTAATTCTGGATACTTCATAACTCCTGCCACATAAGTATATTACATTTTTTAAATAATGGCTTTTTATTTCTCAAAACACATGTAGAGATAGTTTTCACAATTTACCCTTGCAAAAGCTTGTGTTCCATATTTTTTTTTTCTCTCTCTCTCCTCTAGCCCCCTCCTTCAGACAGCAAGTAATCCAATATAGGTTAAACATGTGCAATTCAAGAAGAATCATTAAAATGTAATATGCTTTGCTTTGATACATGTGGAAAGATGCTTTGAAGAATTGCTGAAACTGAGGTGTCCAGGGTCACACAATGTCTGGGGCTGGATTTGAATTAAGGCTTTCCTGATGCCATGTCTAGCATTCTACCCACAGAACCCCTTTGCTGCCTCTGTTACTATCTACAAGTAGCAGCAAGTTTGGTCTCCTGATCTTGGTTTCCTTTTATGTTCAAGAGGAATTTATACTAGAACAAAGTTTTTTAACCTGGGCCTATAGATAGAGTTCAGGAAATTTGTGAACTTATAGGGGGAAATATATGTATCTTTATTTAACAAAATTCATTTCTTTTATAATTAGATATATTTCAACACATGTTATGTTCATTTCTTTCTTCAGTTTGTTTTTTTTTTTTATCTCTCCCATGGTTTTTCTCTTTTGCTCTGATTTTTTCTCTCCCATCATGATTCATAAAGCAATGTATGTTAAAAAATAAATAAAAGGGGGAAAAAGGTAATTTTTAAAAAAAAGATGTATTTCATTTTATGAATATAAACTTTTTTTTAACCTGAGAAAAGTTTTATAGGCTTGATCTCACTAACAAAGGGGCCCAAGAAACAAACAAACAAACAAAAGCTTTACTTGGAAATGCTCAAGATCCCTTGGAGTTTTGAACAGTACTGGGGCAAAATTCGGATTATAACTGTGCTAAACGTCTGGTTCAATTAACTTTCTAAATGTGATCCACTTCAGAGGAGGCCATTCAATCAATGAGGAGTAATAAATGTGTGAAATGCTCTCTTACCCACTGTGAAAACAGAGCCAAAATCATAGCAAGGGAATAGATACAGAGAGAAATTTTGGTGATATAAAACACAAAAGATTGCAATTAAATGTTTTTAAAAGAAGAAGGAAAAATTATGAAGAGAAATGGGGACATGCTGATCCATTTAAAGATCTTGTAAAATCATGGGGTATCCTAGATAATGTTTAACATTCAGCATGGTGGGGGAGAGATATATCTACAACATGTTTTTTAAATTAAAAAAAAAATTCAGGTCAAATTTAAAATTATTAACTTTCTTATATCTAGATAGTCAATAAATAATAAATTTAAAAATAAACAAATAGTAAATAAAATCCCTTACATGTAGCCTTTGCCAATTTCTAAGACTAATACTGAAAATTTAACAGTTATGATTATCCATTCATACATAAATATATGCATTTGCATATATACAGACATGTGTGTACACATACATACATACATGTATATATAAACATGTTATTTCCCCTATTAGAAAAGTATTGTCTTGGGATTCCTAGCATCAAGTATAGTAGTGCTTGTCCCATAATTATTGGTGTTGGTATCGTTTGTCTTTTGTTTTGGAAGACAGCTGTGACATCAGAGAGGTGGTGCCATTTCAGGTAAGTGAATGGATTTAAGTGAAGGGGAGCTGTGCAAAGTCACCTGCCTGATTACCTCCTCTATAGCCCTCTGGGTCCAGCAGCCAAATATAGATCAGAATGACTGGAAATGTCCCTGCTTGTCACATAGTAGACACTTACTAAATGCACCAGTTGATTGAAAGCAACATCTCTTTGAATGACTCCTTTTTCTCCAGGACCCTGCCACTAACTTTCAGAGGAGAGAGATTTTAATTGATTCCAGCTTCTCCAGGCAGGTGGCATTAGGCAAGAGGCTTCCCTTCTCTCTGTGGCTTTTCTAATTCCTGGGCTCCAGGATGTCTTCTGTCCTTCTGCCCTAGTGTTGTGCCTGTGCCTGGGAACACTGCCGTGACAACCGTCATGCTGAGAAATGGGCTGAAACCTCGGAAAAATCCTTTTTCAAGAATAAAATGTTGGCCAAAGTGCCAAGGAACTATAAAGTTAGTTATTGGCTACCTGGAAGCTCTTCTTGAGCTCAAATCTGGCCTCAGACATTTACTAGCTGCTTGGGCAAGTCATTTAACCCTATTTGTCTCCGTTTTCTCATCTGAAAGATGAGTTGGACAAGGAAATGGCAATTCCAGTTTCTTTGTCAGGAAAACCCCAATGGTGTATCTGCAACTTCGATCAGCTTTGAGAAGGAAAAGAAAATAATAGAGAGAACAATAGGTGTCTTAGGTTTTAGGTGGAGCTTGGGGTGTATGTCTTGAGTCCGAAGCAAATGAAATTTTTTTTGAAGGAGGAAAGGGGAAATGAAAGTGGAGGAGCTTCCCTAATAAGTGGCAGATGTCATCTCATTATAGGTCTTTTAGCATAGGCCAGATAACCACTTGTCTAGGATGCTGTGAAGAAAATTATTGTTCAACTATGGATTAAATTCAATAATATCTGTGTTCCCTTCTAATCTTGTCTGTGATTCTGAGATTTTTGTCTTTCTTGTCTTTCTTTGAGGCTTCTAGTACTGAAGCACTCCAGGATGTGAAAACCCAACTCTGAGCCATGCTAGTAGTGCCTTAGCTAGAGCAGAAACCAGGAACAGTGATTTCTCTGTGTTTGTGAGTTTAAAAGAGGAGAATCTACTTCCTTCCCTTTCTCCTTCCCCCAGAGTGAAGAATAAAGGCATTTCTTGCAGGAAGGAAGCTAAAGAAATAGGTCTTTGTGGTCCTAGATTTTTTGAATTAAATTTTATTATTTTTCATGAAGAAGAATTTATTTTCTCTCTTACTTTCCTCCCTCATCCCCTACCCACATGTACATGAAAAAAGAAAAATAAACTCCTTGTAATACTATACTCATAGAATTTGAAATTAATCCATGGTACATTACAATGACACAGAGACAGCAGTGAGAGTAGGAAGGGCAATGGAATGGGAACCAACTTAGTTTGCATGTGACCTTAGCAAGTCACCTCCTTGATATGAAAAATATTCTTTATAGAAATTATCAGAAGGGAAGGATTTCATAGATATCGAACATTGTATACATTATCTTTTTTTCAATAGATTGATCAGTTTTGCTAATTTTTTTGTTCTTTTTTTTTCCTTTAAAAAATGTTATAATTGATGGCTCCCTGGGAACAAGGAAGTAGAATGATACAGAGAGAAACTTAGGAGATAAAGAGAAAAAATATAAATTTTAAAATATAAAAATAAATTATAAATATTAAATAATATCAAAATAAAAGATATCAACAAAGTTATTTTTAAAAAGGCAATTACCTTCTCTAGGCTTCAGTTTATTTATAAGAACATTAGAATAATAAACATACTAGCAAAGAGTATTTTTATATTACTTGAAGTTTTGCAAAGTGTGTTACCTGAGTTATTTTATTTGATTGTATTGGATTAAGCCATGTATAAGGGCTGATGCCTGAAGGTTGTATGGCTCAGAATCATTTGCTGTCTCTCAATTAACTGCTCTGCATCTCTGCACTCAGGAGTGAAAGGGTTAGAAAGCTCTGGGCACCTCAGGGACAGTAACTAGGACAATTGGTTCGATAGTCTAAAAATAGGGGGGGTTGCGTTTCTAATCAGCTTGCTGCTTGTTTTTCTAATCTCTGCCAGTTTTTTCCTGCTCTGAGCAAAAGACATCTCCAATCTAAAGCACCTTGCATCCCTGATGGGCTAAAGCAATTGGCTACATCCCTAGTACTTGCCATTGTCAAGTCCTCAGTGTTTACATCTTTCTTCCTTTTTTAAAGGCATCTATAACTGAGTTGGTCATGGCTAAAGAGAAATCAGGAAAGGCTTGTGTTTTCTTCCCTGAAAACAAGGTGAAAAGCTACTTATCTTAAAATACAAAGAAAAAATGGAAGCCACAAACAGTAATGACAAGCACATTGTGCTTGTTCAGGAGTTGGGAGACTTGGGCCAGAATCCTAGTGCTCTCACTCCTTAGCTCTATATCTAAAAACAAATTTTTAGACTTGAGAAAAGAAACTCAAGAAAAGATTTAAAGAAATTCCTTTATCTGTAATGTAAAAGGGACTATAAAATCTCAGACTTTTTTTAGTCCATCCAAAAATCTGAATCTTGGCAGCTCAGCTTTAAACTTAAGGTATCCATGTCTCACTCAGATTCATGAGACAGTATAGTAGGCAAACAAAGAGTTGGGGAAAGTGGATTTTAAGCCAGATCTTCCATGAAATCACAGTATTATTTGAGGCACGTCTCCTTTCCACTTTGAAATCCTAATTCTTTATGTGCGGAAAAAAAGGGGGCCAGATGAGGCAATTTCCAAGGTCCATCCCAAGTCTAACATTGTACAGTTTAATATTGTATGGTTGGAAAAATTCCTGGAAGTCACCCCATCATATTACGGTCCATGCAAACCAACTCAATTTCCTTGACCTCTCAGCTTTTAACAGAGGAAAGAGGGATCCCTTCATTTCCTATCTTTTTCTTTCAGGGCCACCAGTTCAGGTTATATTTGCTATTGCTCTATTCTTTGTGATCAAAGTTGGCACTGAAACTGACCTTGGGCACTGGTACACTTGTGCACAGAAAAGGTGAAAGAAATAAAGAAAGAAATCATTCTTACGTATATCATATATGCCCAGAATAAATGTGCATATAACTCAGTCTTCTCTTTTTTTCCCCCCATTGAACTAAAGAGTGAATAAGCCTAGATTCTATTTCTAAATCTACTACAGACTAATTGTTATCTGAGAGAATCACTGCTTCTGTGATTGTGTCCTTCTACATAAAATAGAGAAGTTGAAAAAAGATGTCTATGAAAAAGATCTCAGTTTCTTCACAGCTCTGACCTCCTGTAAATATCAGGAAAGGCTTTATCAAAGAGATGAAATCTGAGCTGTAGCTTAAAGAATAGCTATATATATGTTTTATAAATGGGAAGGAGAATGAGGCTATGTGGGCAGGGTGGGTGGAAAAGAGAAGGTAGAAATAAAATGGTCAAAGGCTTAGGGGGCCAGAATATCCATGGGACAAGGATACCAGCCTGACTGAAGTGGAGATAATAAATCTTCTTAGTCTGAGAGGATAATAAGGTTTAATAAGTCTCATTAGTGCTTGGCTTTCACATGACGCCCTATTCCAAAGAGCTCAAATTACTTTACAAACTATATCTAATCACTTTTTTTCTCATCTCTGTAGAGTAGGGAAGAGAGAGAGGGATCATTCTAAAAGTAAATTCCCCTTCATTTGATCTTACTTTGTTAATTCATTATGTTTTTGGGGCTAAATCTATGATTTCATCAGTGTAAAGGGATTTTCAGGAGAGGAATTCCCTTCACAGATGAAGATAAGCAATGTTTTAGAGAGGCTGCCTGCGGCACTTTAAATTTAAGTGACTTTTGCCAAATAAGATGGTCACAGACAAGATGGAAAGCTAGGTCAAGCTGCTTCTCCACTCCACTTTATTTTCCTCTTAAAATTAAAAGAAGTTCTTCTGGGTAACACGAAAATACAGTTGAATCCTGCTCTTAAAGGATTCACAATTGAATGGACAAGAAGGACAAACAAGTTTGACACCAAAGACTATACAATAAGTATAAAGAAACGGTCCAATGTATACATACATTGCATTTAACATATACTTTAACATATTTAACATGTATTGGTCTACCTGCCGTCTGGGGGAAGGGGTGGGAGGAAGGAGGGGAAAAATTGGAACAAAAGATTTTGCAACTGTCCATGCTGAAAAATTACCTGTGCATATATCTTGTATAAAAAGCTATAATTTTTAAAAAGTAAAAAGAAAAAGTCCAAGCAGAATGCTAGGGAAAATAAGAGGAAGATGAGATCCTTACATAGGCTTGAAGCAAACCTATGTTTTAGAAATGGGAAGAAAATGAAAATCCAGTTAAAGAGAACAAGAAGGATCAATCAGAGAGAAAAAGAAAATCATTGCATTAGATAAACTAATAAAAGAGAGAAGTCACAGATTTCAATATATATTCATTCATTCATTCGTTTGTTTTCTTATTTTTATTAAAGCTTTTTAATTTTCAAAACATATGCATGGATAATTTTTTGACACGAACCCTTGCAAAACTTTGTGTTCCAATTTCCCCCCTTTCCCTCACCCTGTCCCCTAGATGGGAAGTAATCCAATATATGTTAAACATGGTAAAAAATAAATGTTAAATCCAATATATGCATACGTATTTATACAATTATCTTATTGCATAAGAAAAATCAAATCAAAAAGAAAAAAATGAGAAAGAAAATAAAATGAAAGCAAACAACAATAACAACAAAAAAGTGAAAATTCTCTATTATGATGTGCACTCAGCTCCCACAGTCTTCTCTCTGGGTGTAGATGGTTCTCTTCATCACAAGATCATTGGAACTGACCTGGATCATCTCATTGTTGAAAAGAACCATGTCCAACAAGAACCTTCTTGTTGCTGTCAGCACATATTTATTAAGGGTCAAAGCCTTCTGCTTCTGAGACACTGGGGATACAAACACAAAAATGAAAGCCCCAACCTTTGAGGGAACATAAATTTTATCAGGTGTGAAAGATGGGGATAAACCTCTAAGAACAAGATGTATTCATTGTCTCATCTCTGCTCTAAAAATCAACTTTTTCATAAATTTAATCTTTGGCTTCTGGGCTCACTGGTGATATTGGCTGATCATAGTGATAGATAGAGCTTGCAAGAACTATAGATTGAGTTTATGTTTATTCTCCTTGCTATTCTAAGAGAAAAACGAAACTGAAAGATTTCAGTCAATCAGTCAATCACACTCAGCAGTCCCCTCTGATCACTCTCGTTCAATAGTCTCTGGATAAATTAGCTTTTTAATATAAAGGGAAATGCTGGGTTCAGGGTCTGAAAACCTGGTTTCAAATACTTATTCTGCTGTTTACTACTTAAGTTGGGTAAATCTTATCATCTCTCTGTTCTTGGCTTCTTTATCTGTAAAATTAGAGGGTTGAACCAGATAGCTTTTCTTGTCCCTTCCAGCCCTAAATTATGATCCCATGATATTATAAATGCAAAGTGATAGAGGTAGGGGGGATGGGGAGAAGAACATTATCAACCAGGTGCATCAGGAAAGGATCTGATTAGGAGATAGTAGCTGAGCAGAATCATGAAAGAATCTTGGCATCTTCTAACACAGAAGTGAACAGGAGACAAGTATGAGGTTCAGCCTGGTCAAACAAACAAGAAATCAAATAGAAAATATAGGTAACAATGAATCAGCCTGCCCTATGGCTGGGTTATGAACAATAAGCTTACAAAGGCAGGCAGGGCTTTATACACACACACACACACACACACACACACACACACACACACACACACTCGAGTTTCTATTTGATCCTAGAGATAATTAAAGCCACTGGAGATCCCTTGAGCAAGGGAGTGACTGGGTCAGATCTGTGCCGTAGCTTCTGTGGAGCATGAGTTGTTGACAGGAGAGTCTGGAAGTAGGGAAATCAATTAGGAGGCAATTGCAATAGAGCAGGTGAGAGATGATGAAAGCTGAACTAGACTGGAGGCTATGTATGTGGAAAGAAGTGATGACTATAAGGGATGTTGGAGAAATAGAAGAAGCAAGATGAGGCATTGAATCTGTATGAGGCTGAAGGGAAGTGAGGGAGAGGGAAGAGTTAAGGATGACTTTTAGTTTACAAATCTACATGATTGGGAAGATAGTGGTGCCCTAACTGGAATCAGAGAAGTTTGGAAGATGAGGGCAATGGAGGAGAGGGAGATGAGTTCTGTTTTGGATGTATTGAGTTTTAGGTACCACCAGGACATCGAATGGAAATCTGTTACCTGATAGATAATTGGAGTCTAGCAAAGAAACTAATAAAGTGAGAGATATCTGAGAAGTTAGCTGCATAAAGAAGATAACCATGAAAACTGGTGAGAAAGACAGAGAGACAGAGAGAGAGAGAGAAAAAGAGACACACACAGAGAGAAACAGAGATAGAGACAAAGAAAAAGAGAGAGACAAATGGAGACAGAAAAGAGCCATAAGTACATACAATTATGGGAAAGCACATGGATGATGATTTAGTAAAGGAGGCCTTAAGAAGCATCCAGGCAGGTATTACAAAAAATAAGAAGGATTAAGACTAAGAAGAGGCTATTTTGCATAAAAAATCATTAGAACCTTGGAGAAAGCAATTTCAGTTGAGTGATGAAAAAGGATGTCAAATTCAAGTGGCTGAGAAGTGAGTTAAGACTATTATCTAGACAGGTAAAGGAGAGTTGAACACACACAAAAACAACACTTAAAAAGAGTTAAGTATGGAAATACATTAAACTCAATAAGGAAGAAAGAAGAGATAGGAAATGGGGTATTAAGAGGGAAGGGAAGGCTAGAGGGAAATAGTCACAAGTAAAACAAGTTTTCTGATCTTGAAAGGTAAGGAAAGAAGGAAGGAAGGAAGGAAAGAAGAAAGGAAGGAAGGAAGGAAGAAAAGAAGGAAGGAAAATTTGAAACATTTAATAAAGTTTACAGAGAAGAACAGAAGGAAATTCAGAAGGAAACAAAGACCAGCGGAACAGTTTTAAACTAATGAGCTAAATTTAACATGTATTTTTAAAAGCAAACAATAAAGAAAAGAGATTCATGGTTTCATATACAAATTTCTTTTTGCATATTATTTCCATTATAATTGTATATTAATTTTTAGTGTTGAATTCAGAATAAAAATTAAAAAGGGAGTGAAACAGGCTAACTGTACAATATTTTGGAGTCCGATTCTTTTTGTACAGCAAAATAATGGTTTGGACATGTATACTTATTTTGTATTTAATTTGTACTCTAACATATTTAACATGTATTGGTCATCCTGCTATCTAGAAAGGGGGGGGGGGAAGTGCAGTGTTCTTCTTTTGTATAATATATATGATGGTTCTCTGTGAGCAGGTTTCTTGGGGAGATTTTCTGGAGGCTGCCTTAGTTTCAGTTCAGAGTAATAATCACTCCAAATACAGCCAGCTGATAAAATCCAAACATTTATTTTCTCCTTCCAAGTCTTATCTTTTTCCTTGGGCCCGATTAGCTTTCTTAGAGGCCTCTCTCCTTCCTTGGTTCCAAGAGTTCTTGCAGCTTGTCTTTTGTTGCCTCCAGCTCCCTCTGAATCTTGGTTGTCCTCTTCTGAATCCTTCGTTCTGCCCAATTGCAGTCTCTAGCTTGTCAGTCTTTCGAACTGACTGAATTCACTGACTCAACTCCTTTTTATGCTCTCTCAAAGGTTGACTACTCCTTCGAGAGTGGGATTATGGGAGGTGTGAATTCACAAAGTTACAAAGCTAACTTTGTGTATCTCCCAGACTTGTGAACACTTGTGAGTCTTCCAAACTTGTGAACTAATGTGTGAACTCTCAAAGGGGCAAACCCAAGCACACAAGCATTGCTTCTATCAATTCCATTGAGTTATCACCTTGTTTCAAGTTCTGGCTCATAACATCTCCCTGTAGGATCAGATCAATCATACTGAACCATACTAAATTAGATAATTATTGTCTCTATCAATTCTAATGACTTAACATTTTGCAAGGATTCCAACAGAGAAGGAGGGGAAAAATTGAAACAAAAGGTTTGGCAATTGTCAATGCTATAAAATTACTCATGCATATAACTTGTAAATAAAAAGCTATTTTAAAAAAAGGGAGTGAAAGAAGGTGAGTATAAACAGCATTTCCTAGGAGCTTAAATAATCAATTAACATTTTATTATCATTAACATTTATCATTATATATTGAATCATTTTTTAGTTCTGAGTACTTGTGACCCCATTTAGGGTTTTCTTGTCGAAGATACTGGAATAGTTTGGCATTTCCTTCTCCAGCTCATTTTATGGATAAGAAAACTGAGGCAAACAGAATTAAATGACTTGCTCAGGGTCACATATTGTCTGAGGCCAGATTTGAATTCAGGAAGATGAGTCTTCCTGACAGCAGGCCCTCCACTTTGGCATTTAGCAGTCTTTTCCATAGTAGGTGCTGTGAATACAAAATACAAATACAAAGAATGATATAATCATACGCTCTCTTGAGGGGATAGAAGGGTCAAGTGAAAAAAATCTAAAGATAGGAGAGAGAGAGATATTAGAAAGGGAAAGACTGAAAATAAGAGAAGAGAGGATGATAGAATAGAAATGTGTTAATAAAGAGAGAGGGAAAGAGATCAAGGATTGGTCACAACAAGAAGGTTTACTACTTCATCAAAGCACTAAAGCAAAGAATGGGGGATAACATCAAGGAATTTTGAGATATAGACCAAAAAGACGAGAGAGTTCACTTCAAATATTTAAAGAGCCTTGTTTTTTCTCCATAAAGAATGGGATGGTTCTCTATTGAGAGGAGGGGGCAATGCATGGTGTAAGGTGCTTCAAGAAACAAAGAAAAAGTTATGGGGAATGTAAGAGAGAATCAACTGGGGAGAAGTAAAAAGATTGCCTGGCTTGGTAAGGGCCCAGTTAAGGTCAGATAACATTAATTTGTAGTGGGCTTAGTCTACAAGGAGACATGATTTCTTCCAACATTGTCCAGCAGCAAGTAAAACTGGAGAAGGCAGGAGGGGGAAGGGACCAATTAATCAGAGTCGACCTTTGACAAGGCCTGAGTGCCAGATAGGAAAAGTCAGGGATTTGAATGAATATGAGGGTTGAAATCAATGACTACAGTGCAGCATTAGGAAGAGTAGAAAAGTTGAGCTAGAGCAGGAGTTTGGAAGTATGGGGAGATGGAGAGATGAGATCATAATGAGGTTGAAAGAATAGGTTTAAGAGAAAGGAGCCACAGGGAAAAATAATTAGGTCAGAGATGATGATCAGATAAATTTATTTTGGGCAGGTAGGTAGCACAGTGATATCTTTAGGGTATCCAGTATCTTTATCAAGAAAACCCCAGGAAAAAACGAAGTCCTGAAGGGTCAAGTACAACTGAACCACAACTACAAAGAAATTTCAGAGTTCTTGACTGTGGAAACTGAACACATAGAAGCGATGGTGAGATCAAAAGTTTTACTGTCCATATGTGTAGCTATAGCACAAAGCTATAGATCATGGAATTTAAAGAATTGATGGACTGACCCTTTTGGTAGTGGCTAGAAACAGGAAATTGAATGGATGCCCATGAATTGGAGAATGGCTGAGTAAATTGTGATATATGAATGTTATGGAATATTATTGTTTTGTAAGAAATGACCAACAGAATGAATACAGAGAGGCTTGGAGAGACCTACATGAACTGATGCTAAGTGAGATGAGCAGAACCAGGAGATCATTATACACTTCAACAACGATATTGTATGAGGATGTATTCTGATGGAAGTGGCTCTCTTCAACAATGAAATGAACCAAATCAGTTCCATTTGTTCAATAATGAATAGAACCAGCTACACCCAGCAAAAGAATTCTGGGAAATGAGTGTGAACTACTACATAGCATTCCCAATCCCTCTATTTTTGTCTATCTGCATTTTTTATTTCCTTCTCAGGCTAATTGTACATTATTTCAAAGTCCGATTCTTCTTGTGCAGAAAAATAACTGTATGGATATGTATACATACATTGTATTTAACATATACTTTAACATATTTAACATGTATTGGTCTACCTGCCATCTTGAGGAGAGGGTGGGGGGAAGGAGGGGAAAAGTTGATACAGAAGGTTTCGCAGCTGTCAGTGCTGAAAAATTACCCATGCATATATCTTGTAAATCAAAACTATAATAATAAAAAAGGCAAAAAAGAAAAAAAGAAATTGATGCACTGAGAGGCCAGGATATTTGAGAGGATATTCACATTTTCTTTGAAGTTCTGAAGGATAGGGCACAGGTGAGAGTGGAGAAGACATGAGGTAGGCACCAAATTCCTTAAGACAGGAGGTACAGTAAATGCCCAAAGTAATAAATCACCGTCACCAGTATTTGAATAAGGCAGTTATCTAGATGGAGCAAATGTTAGAGCAAAAAAGTTTGCTGTGATTATATGATGATCAATTCTGATGGAAGTAGCTCTCTTCAACAATGAGATGATTCAGGCCAATTATAATGGTCTTCTGATGGAGAAAGCCATCACCCAGAGAGAGGATTGTGGGAACTGAGTGGATCACAATGTAGAATTTTCACTCTTTTTGTTGTTGTTTCCTTGCATTTTGTTTTCGTTCTTATTTTTTCCTTTTTGATCTGATTTTTTTTGTGCAGCATGATAATTGTGGAAATATGTATAGAAAAATTGCACATGTTTAACATATATTGGATTACTTGCCAACTAGGGGAGGGGGCAGAGAAGGCGAGGGAAAAAATTTAAAACACAAGGTTTTGCAAGGGTAAATGTTGAAAATTATCCATGGATATGTTTTGAAAACAAGAAGCTTTAATAAAAATATATTTTGTGATTAAAAACTAGAAACTGAAAAAAAAATCTGAAAGTGTGGGAATGGGGAATAGAATACACCTACTCCTGGTCAAGTGTATCTTGGGACATGAGCACTTTTAACCAATATTAAAATATGTGGCCAGAGATATAACACAGTCGGGTCTCCAAGAAAGAAGATGGAAGAAGGGCAGGAGGAAAAGGACTAAGATAAA